>NC_037348.1:34573751-34878960 GCF_002263795.3 Bos taurus | reverse complement strand
CAGCCCAGATATCGAACCTAAGTCTCCTGCATTGCAGGCAGATTCTATGCTCACCTGCAATTATGTGTGGGAGACAGATTCGCAGACCCAGACAGCTGCTCTGTTCTAGAGGAGGAAGTTGAGCCCCATTCCCAGCCTCCTCCTGCCCCACCAACTCCAGGCCAGGCGGGACTCCCCAGTGCCCAGCAGTCCTGAACATGAAGCCGATGCCAACAAGGTACACTCAGTGGGGGCACACAAGCAGAACAGCCCTTTTCCTTCAGGGGAGATCATCGGGGGCCATGAAGCCAAGCCCCACTCCCGCCCCTACATGGCATATCTTCAGTACTGGAATCAGGATGTCCAGAGTAGGTGCGGTGGGTTCCTGGTTCGACAGGACTTCGTGCTGACAGCCGCTCACTGCAACGGAAGGTGAGGAGCAGCAAGTAGCCCGTACCTTTCTGAACACCCTTGGCAAGGGAGCCATGCCTTTTTTCTCCAGGAGCAACCAGGCTGTTAGGAACATTGAGCCAGGAGGGCTCCTGGGAGGGCAAGAAAGAGGGCAGCAGGAGAGTGAGAGGGTGAGAAAGAGGGAAGGTCATTGCTGGAGGCGTTGCTGAAGTGAGAGAGACGAGACATAGGGCGCGCCTGGATATCAGAATGCAAACCAATGCAACTTCACATGTGTTCCTAGGGCTAACTGCCCATGGAGAACAGTTGTGCTCTTCCCAATGGCTCCAGAATCTGACCTTGGCTGCCAAGGAACAGACAGTACAGACAGCTTAGCCCCCAGGGCCCTCCTGGTGCCTGCGCTTCCCCTCAGTGGGAGCCTTGCCCTGGAGTCACCTGCCCTTCATGGCTCCAGGGCTGTAAACCCTGAGGCTGTGACCCCTATCTCCTGCTCTGGTCTCTGTGCAGCTCAATCAAAGTCACCCTGGGGGCCCACAACATCAAACAGCAGGAGAGGACCCAGCAGGTCATCAGGGTGAGAAGAGCCATCAGCCACCCTGACTATAATCCTAAGAACTTCTCCAACGACATCATGTTATTAAAGGTAAACCGCCCTGCTTCTCATGCCCTCCTGGGATCAGCTCGTTTCCCCTCCCAGGACCTCCTACCCCTTTCTTCCCTCTCATCCTGGCCACCTGACCCGTCCCTGTGGCTCAGGAGAGAGGGGAGACTTGTCAGCGTCATTGCCGTGTCCAGGCTCAGGGACCACTGGCTGAGCCAGACTCTTGTCTCTTCCCACAGCTGGAGAGAAAGGCCAAGCAGACATCAGCTGTGAAGCCCCTTAGTCTGCCCAGGGCCAAGGCCCGGGTGAAGCCAGGACAGACGTGCAGCGTGGCCGGCTGGGGGAGGGACTCCACGGACACCTACGCTGACACACTACAGGAGGTAAAGCTGATCGTGCAGGAGGATCAAAAGTGTGAGGCCTACTTACGCAACTTTTATAACCGCGCCATCCAGCTGTGTGTGGGGGACCCAAAGACAAAGAAAGCTTCCTTTCAGGTGAGAATCACAGCCTACCTTGCTTGGATCTGGGGAGAAGGGTGTTGGCAGAAGATCTGGGACCTGGGGACCGCCTCACCCTCTAGGCTTGGGACCTCTCTCCAGGAGTAAAAGGGGGAACAGCCGGAGCAGGAAGGACCTAGAGTCTCTGCAAGCCACACAAGACCTGCAGTGAATCCCAACCTGGCGCTCCTTTGGAAGGGAGAATCTGCCATGCACTGAGGCTCAGGTGTTAGAAAACCAAGCTTCCTGAGTGGGAGGTGGTTCAGTCTGCTCAGAGCTGGAACCCACCTGCTTACTGAGCTCCTCCTCCCTGATGAGTGTCAGCCCTCCCACCTGCTTCCCTGTCCTAACAGCAGCCTGGAGCCAGTAGCCCCCAGCATCTAGAGAGAGAGGGGATGGAGACCTGGGGGCAGAGAAGGAGCTGCCCTCTGGGGGAAGTGAAGCAGGGACAATGTCCAGTCAGGGCTTGGCAGCCGGGAGCCCATAGACCTGCCTTGCTCTCTTGTCTCACACATGGAGGCCTTGCGAAGTGGCCTTCTCAGAGAGGGGTCTTGAAATGGCAGGGTGGGAGAGAGGGCAGGACCAGGAGGAGAGCAGACTCAGTCCTTCCCCTTCTCTGTCCTCAGGGGGACTCGGGGGGCCCTCTCGTGTGTGACAATGTGGCCCAGGGCATTGTCTCTTATGGAAAAAGAGATGGATCAACTCCACGGGCCTTCACCAAAGTCTCAAGTTTCCTGCCCTGGATAAAGAAAACCATGAAAAGCCTCTGACTGCAGGAACCAGACCCTCTTCCCTGGGGCTGATCCAGAATCACACTGCAGGGTTGGGGGTGCCCACAGCTCAATAAATGTCTCTCAGCAGAGCTCAAAGGGCTGGTTGCTTGTTTATTCTCTGACTCTTATTCACGGGCATCTAGTCTGTGCTTAGAAAGGCAATGACAGGATTCTGCTGTTTTCTGCTTCCTCCTCTCCCCCCTCCCACCATCTCTTCCCCTAAACCCCATGCAAAGCTGTCACCCAGGTCTGCTTACCCACCCCTGTCTTCCAGGGCCGGCCCTCCCGCCAGGGCTGAAGCTGAGCACCATCAGGGGAAAACATGAACCTCTCTGGTCCTGGGGCTCAGGGTGAGCTCCTTAGCTCCTTGCTCTGTGTACATGGCAGGGAGGAGGGGGTCACACCATGAGTCCCCAACACCAAGAGCACAGCCTGGGGCTGCAGCTCCAGGACAGAGACCCTCCTACTGGGGAGAGGGGCTACCTGAGCTGACCTTTAACCCCCACAGCCAGGGGAGCTGGTCCAGAGCTGGGCTGGTCTCCTGAGAAGCCCCTCCATCTCACCCAGGCTGAGTGTCCTGCTCTGCCCTCCTCAGAGCCCAGGGCCCAGGCTCTGCCTCCAGTCTCCTCTGCCACCCCTTCTCCGTCCCTGCCCATCACTGCACATCCTCAGCAGGGCCACCATCTCCTGTCCCCTCAAGACCACACTGATCTCCGCTGACCCCTTCCTCATATCCTTCCCACCCTGCATACCCGAGTCTCATGGGGTTCCAGCAGGGCCTCACCACTGATGTACCAGCCCAGCTCATACCTTGGCAGAGAGGGATCAGAGGGACCAGGCCTGTGCTATACTGGGCAAGTCCAGATCGCTGGGCCCCATCTCTCACCTGGGCAGGGCCAGCTCAACCCCTCACATGCAGCCCATTGTCCCCCATGTGCTCAGGGTCCTCTGGCTCCTGATGGCTCAGTAGCCTGAGTCCCTGTCAGCCTGTCCCTTTAGGTACTGGCGGCCTCTGGGCCAAGAATCCCTGCTGGTCACCTGGGACCTTTTGAGTTAGAAAGGGATCCTGTCTTTAGTAGGACTGAAAAGTACATTGGTTTTCATCTGTCAACACAAATGCTGATGGAACCCCTACTAAGTGCCGGACATTATGATTGTACAGTGGACACATACAGGTTCTATCATCTCAGTCCAGCTGTAACTGACAGTGTCAATATCATCCAAATTGTCTATATTCCCTCCCTCTCATAAGTCCGCTTGAGGGGCCTACATCTCTGTGGGTAGTCCACAGGGACAAAGATTTGTGTTTATTTTTATTGCTGGTTACACTCATAGGATGTTGTTATGTGTGACTCTTGAACAGCCATCGTTTGGTTTCTAGACAAGAAGATACTGCTCTGCTCACTGGAGCATCCTCGTCCCCTGGGGGAGGGGGCAGCGGGGAGGGAAGAGAAGGAACATGGGCAGCTTTATTTGTTTTACTCTAAAGATAGCAGGCAGGAATGTCCTTGCTCACGCTCAGATGGTAGGAACACCTATTTGAAAGGCAATTAGAATCTGACACTAAACACTCATCCAATTGGATGGGCCAGAAACAGGCTCCCTGTCATGGCTGCAAGCTCCTGCCTGTGCAAACCAAACTGCAGTCAGGGAGGCCCATGTGGTCTGGACAAATGGAGAAATGCCTCTGCTCTTAGGCCGTCACGGTTACTGCTGCTCCATAGGGTCCAAGACGACCTAGACTTTTCATCCTTGGTTTGGAGAGTATGTGATTTTTGCTGGGCAAGGATCTCCCTGTGCTGGTCTCCCCTCACCAGACACTTCCATCTACCAGCCCTCCAGGGTCTGGACTGTTGTGCTGAGCTGCCTGGGAGCCGAGCCTGAGTTCCAGCGCTTGGCTGGTGCCGCCCTACACACAGCACTGTGCTTCTCTGAGGCATGTGTCAATACTCTAGGATACAGTTACCCTAAAGGCAGGCCCTTTCTCCTCTGGTTGTGCACAAATCACACAGCAACACAATCTCCTAGTGACCTGGGGCACGTTTACAAAGGAAGAGCGGTGATGACATGCTGAAAAAATCCCAAGATTTACTAGGGACCCAGCTCCTTGATTGAAAATCACACAAAAGGAAAACAAAGAAACAAAAACGTACTGTTTTAAAAAATGAGCCTAGCCACATACAGAGTCAGCTCAAGTATAATTGAGCTGAATTTCCTCATTTACTTTGAGGAAATGGTTCTGTGGTTTGAAAGTGTTTAAGAATATTTGTTGCAGACTCTCGTCCTCCTTCGAGAGATGAGGGAGACAGAGTCCCAGGAGGGACAGTGAGCGCCTGGAGGTCCCACAGAGTTAGGACGGAGCTTGGGCTCAGCCAGGTCCCCTGAGAGTCAGGCCAGCAAGAGGACTTCCATGTTTTCTAACCCTGCCCACTGATGACTTCCTGCCATCCCTGGACAAGACAGGAGCCTCTGCTCAGATACCTCCCTCCACACACAGTGAGCCTCTGGGCTCCCATTGTAGCCATTCTCTGGCAAGTACTCAGACAGCTTTTTGGTGAGCTGGTCTGTCTGCTCATGGGCACATGCAGAAAGAGGTGGGTAAGCACCTAAAACATGCTGATTTCTTCAAATCTTCTCCATAGGGTTATCCCCCAGCTCCCACCTTTAAGGAAACAAATCTTCCCTTGCTTAAATATCTCTTTAATGGAAATAAAACATGACATACAGTAAAACATCTCTGAAGATACCGCTAAGGAAACTTCTCTACTCACCAAGGCCTCTCCCATCACTTTTCCTTCTGTCCAGACTCACAAGAAGAGTCAGGTACCAGCATACTGGTAGGGAATTGACCAGCCAGCTCTGGGGGGGATGAGCCTAAAGGGATTCAAATCCTTGCTGATTTGGTTTGGGAATGTGCACTGGAACAGGGATGGCTCCGCCTTCCCAGCCCATGACCATGCTGCTGCCGGTACCACTCACCATGGACTTGCAGAACATCCAGGGTTTATTTCCTATTTCCTATCTTCATATCCCACCCAACACTGCTTTTGGTCAACAAACACCTTGCTCCATGAAAAAAATTCAGCAACTGTTTCTTTTTTTTCCAGAGGCATATTGCTAGACTACATTCCTTCTTCAGTCAGGAGGCTCAGTCAACCTGTGTTACTCAGGTAGGAAAGAAAATCACATCTAAGCATGTAATGCTCAAATTAATGAAAGTCAAAGAGAAAGAGAAAAAGTTGAACATAGACAGAGAAGAAAAGAAAATACTTCAGGGGAAACAACAATCACAACCTTCTTGTCAGGAATCAGTTCAATTCAGTCGCTCAGTTGTGTCCGACTCTTTGCGATCCCATGAATTGCAGCACGCCAGGCCTCCCTGTCCATCACCAACTCCTGGAGTTCACTCAAACTTGTGTCCATCGAGGTGGTGATGCCATCCAGCCATCTCATCCTCTGTTGTCCCCTTTTCCTCCTACCCCCAATCCCTCTCAGCATCAGGGTCTTTTCAAATGAGTCAACTCTTCGCATGAGGTGGCCAAAGTTTCGGAGTTTTAGCTTCAGCATCAGTCCTTCCAATAAACACCCAGGACTGATCTCCTTTAGGATGGACTGGTTGGATCTCCTTGCAGTCCAAGAGACTCTCAAGAGTCTTCTCCAACACCACAGTTCAAAACATAAATTCTTTGGCACTCAGCCTTCTTCACAGTCCAACTCTCACATCCATACATGACTGCTGGAAAAACCATAGCCTTGACTAGATGGACCTTTGTTGGCAAAGTAACGTCTCCACTTTTGAATATGTTATCTAGGTTGGTCATAACTTTCCTTCCAAGGAATCACCATCTGCAGTGATTTTGGAGCTCCCCAAAATAAAGTCTCACCCTGATTCCACTGTTTCCCCATCTATTTCCCATGAAGTGATGGGACCAGATGCCATGATCTTCGTTTTCTGAATGTTGAGCTTTAAGCCAACTTTTTCACTCTCCTCTTTCACTTTCATCAAGAGGCTTTTTAGTTCCTCTTCACTTTCTGCCATAAGGGTGGTGTCATCTGCATATCTGAGGTTATTGATATTTCTCCCGGCAATCTTGATTCCAGCTTGTGCTTCTTCCAGTCCAGCGTTTCTCATGAGGTACTCTGCATATAAGTTAAATAAGCAGGGTGACAGTACACAGCCTTGATGTACTCCTTTCCCAATTTTCAACTGTGTTCCATGTTCAGTCTAACTGTTGCTTCTTGACCTGCATACAGGTTTTTCGGGAGGCAGGTAAGGTAGTCTGGTATTCCCATCTCTTTAAGAATTTTCCACTTTGTTGTGAGCCACACTGCGGGGAGCGAGCTCCGCCTCTGGCAAAGGTCATGAGGAAGGAGGCTTGGCATACGCAAAGGCGGGATCAAGCCTCAGGAGTCTCCCTGGAAATTCTCGAGCAATCTACCCCCAAAACCAGAGTCTGCCTACTTTCTGCTTTGTGCTTTCACCTACACCTCTGACTTTATGGGGGGCTGTCCCCCACTACCTCTCTGAAAAAAGAGTTAGCTTATAGCTCCAGTTAATAATTCCTGGGTGTGACAGTGTTTCAACCTACAAACTCCCTTGGAAGTCCTCTAGCCTGCCTGAATAGGTTTTTCCGGCCACATGTGATTGCTCAGAGCCTCCAAACTGTGAGAGGCATGAGATGTTCTAAACTGTCTAAATACAGATTCCTTTGAGCAGTTAAAAGATTGATTAGAAATTGTATTGGTGAAGGGATTTTCACTTGTTGGGCCAATGTTTGCTGCTAAGTTTCCATATCCCTTACCTGCTGTGTCCCTGGCAGTGTATTGATTAATATAGTTGGTGTAAGTAGTAGCTTTAATGTTTGTAACCTGGGACCCTTGAGTTAATTCTTTTTCTTGTTATAGCCCACCACACCTTTGCTCTGTAGGAATGCAACTTTATCTAATGCTTTTTGGAGGCTGGCGCCTGACTTGAGAATAATCACCTTTAGAGAAAAAGGCCTCCGGGCCAGAAGATGATGCAAATCACCTAAACTTTTGCATATGATAAGTTTGCAAGAAGAAAGCCTGGCTTACTGCATGACTCTACCCCTTCCCCCATTATCCTCTATGCATAACTTAAGGTATAAAAACTACTTTGGAAAATAAAGTGCGGGCCTTGTTCACCGAAACTTGGTCTCACCATGTCGTTCTTTCTCTTACCTTCTGGCTGAATTATTCAGCCTCTTTTCTACACTGAATTTCCTCACTGAGCTATCCTTATTTCAGCCTCTCTTCTCCACTGAATTTTCCTACTGAGCTATCCTCATTCTATTACTCTTTATATCCTTAATTAACGTTTAATTAAGCAATTGTTTCCTGATCTTCGCTGACGCCGTCCCCGCTTCGAATTCCCTGGATCAGCCGGGGCTGGTCCCCGGCAAGTGGCGCCCAAACAGGCTGATTCGAAGGTAGGTACCTCAGAAAAAGTGTAAAGAAAGTGTTGAATTGAAAAAGTGTTGAGAAAGTGTTCAATTTACGGGACGGATAGGCCCCCACCCAGGGTGCCGCGGACCCCACTGTAGGACAGACAGGGCGAGTAGTGGTGGGAAGTGTTAAAGGGGTTTGAGAGAAAACCCGGTTTCTAGAGTTAAAAGGCCAAAGAAAAGCCTGATCTTTTAAAAGCTAAAAGCTTTATCTTCTATTATACTTAATTTTCTGACATGGGTAACACTGAAACTAAGAATGGCAACTCTTTATACAAGTAATCTTGAAACTGTTAAAGAGGCTACTGTTAATTTAGATACTTGGGTGAAGGTAAAAAACAACTAAAAACTTATCCTATAAATATGATTAAAAATGTTCTGGACCCTCATCATGAGGGTGTGGGATAGCCTATGGGAGAGGCTATAGCGGTGGATGATAGTGGGTCTCCACCTTCTGCGCAGATATTTTCTGCCATTGACGAATGAAAGGAGGGAGACTGTGCTCTACCTCCGGAGGAAGGAGAGGGCTTACAGGACGCTGCGGCCGGGCGCCCTGACGAGCCCCCTCCCCCTCTACACAAACCTTTAAAAATTTATCCAACAATTTCTGATTTAAGGTGACTACTCCACCTCCGCTTGCACCTCCCAGGGCCTAAGAATTCCCCAGTTTACATCCAAAGTCTCCCAGAGCATTGCCTAAAGCTGAAAAAGATAAAAAAGACTTCTTTTAAACAAAGGAGCTTTTAAAAAATACACAATATACAGAGCCTGCTCCTTGAAGAAAACCCCCTCAGGGGGGCCTCACCCAAGCAAAAAAAATAAATAAATAAAAAGAGAGAAAAGAAAAAAAGTAAAAAAAAAAAAGAAAAAATAGAGAAAGATCTAAAGATAGAGAAAAAGCTAAAGAGTGAAAAGGAGAGAGGAACAGAGAAGGAAGGAATCAGGGAATGCAGCAAGATTGAGAAAGGAAGAGAGGAAGTTAGAAAAAGAGATACAGAGGGAAAGAGAGGGAGGAGGGAAGAAAAAGAGAGAAAGAGGGTAAAGGGAAAGAAACGAAGGAAAGAGAAGGGTAGCGAAAAATGAAGGGGGAGAAAAAAGTGAGAAAAGCAGGAAGAGAGGAAGAGAGAGACTGTAAGAGACGCTGTGACCAGGTGCCCTGGCGAGCTCCCCCTCCCCCCCACCCCCCCTGCGCAAACCTTAAAAAAAAAAAAAAAAACTTAACTACCACTTTCTGATTTAAGGCCATTGCTGCCGCCTCCGTTTGCGCCTTCCAGGGCCCAAGAGTTCCCCACTTTGCCCCCAAAGTTTCTCAAAGTGTTGCCTAAGCCTGAGGAAGATAAAAAGTTTTTTGAACAGTGGAGATTTTAAAACAGACTTCGTGCACAATATGCAGTGCTCCTTGGAGAAAACCCCCTCAGGGGGGGTCTCACCCAGGCTAAGAAAAAAGCGGACTGTAAAGGGATTTAGCAACAATATTAACCCCTGATATGCCGGTTGCTCCGATTCCAATGGGAGTGGCTGGCCCCCTGCCTGAGGGCATTGTAGGACTTGTGCTAGGGTGTAGCTCGCTTTCTTTTCAAGAAATTTCGGTGGTATATGGTGTGGTAGATTCTGATTATATTGGAGAAATTATAGTTTTGATCTCGCCGCTTACCAAAACTGTGCAAATTAATAAAGGTCAAAGAATAACACAGTTTTTGCTTTTACCTTATCAGGCAGGAAAAAACTTGACTTCTCAAGCTAAGAGCCACAGAGCGTTTAGATCTAGTGATCCAGCCTTTTGGGTGCAGGAAATTACAGCTCCAAGGCCTTTAAAAGATCTTTTAATTCAAGAAAATAAAATGTCAGGGCTATTAGACACAGGAACAGACGTCTCTTAACATTGCTGGGAAAGACTGACCCAGCTCCTGGCCAACACATACTACTGAAAATGAGTTGAGATTAGAGAAACTGGTATGCGGGGTGGGAATGCTGTAGAGAAAAAGGTGAGGGAGAGTTTAAAACCTTGAAGAATAGTGAGTTCCCCGTTGCTGGAAGTATTCAAGCAAAGATTAGATGGTTGCTTGTCATCTAAAAGGCTATAGACCAGATTTTACAAAATCGTTTACAAAACGATAACTGGAGAAGCTTATAAACATGTTGTGCAACACCTCTTTACTTGCTTCTCATATTTAGGTCTGCCAAAAGTTTTAAAAACTGATGATGCCCCTTTGAAGCTGCGGAGAGATTGTTTACTAACTTTAAATGATTTCCAAAAATTATTAGGAGACATTAATTGGATACGCCCTCATTTAAAACTGACTACTGCAGATTTAAAGCCTTTATTTGATTGCTTAAAAATTGATCCTAATTCCAGTTCTAAGAGAAAGTTAACTAATGAGACAGAGTTAGCTCTTGTTGAAGTGTATGAGACTTTAAATGATCAGTTAATTAGGATTAATACTACCAAAAGATGAGATTAAATTATTCTTGCCATAAAACATACACCTACAGGGTGATTGTGACAAAAAGGCCCATTGGTTCCATCTACCAGTGATCCCAAGAAAAATAGTTTTATCTTATCCCAGCTTGGTGGCACAATTAATTATAAAAGGAGGAAAAAAGAAGTGTGGAACTTTTTAGAAAAGAAGTAGCAAATATAATAATTTCACTCAATAAGGATTAACTGCAAGTCTTTTATGAAATAGTGATAATTGGCAAGTTGCCCTGATAGATTTCAGGGGTCAAATTTTGTTTCATTTGCCCTCAAGCCCCCACAGTAGTTAAAAGTTCAAAAATGTTAGATTGGCAGTTTGAGGATACCTGTGGAACTTTCCAACCGTATGTAGTTCCTATGCTCCACTTTACCCTGTGGGGGAGGGACGTGCTGTCTCAAATAGGAGATACTCAGAGAAGGGTTTTCTCAATTTCTTAGTTATCAACAGGAGGTACAATTAACAATACTTTATATATTGTTATAAATACATAATATAAATATATTTGCCTAATTACAGTTTGCCTAATTAGATATGGGTATAAATAAAATATAATAAAGGTATACCTAATTCTATTTATAGATCTATACTTAATTAATTTGTATATAAATTAGTATGTATACTATATATGCATATTATATATATACTGTATAATTAAATGTATATTGCAGTAATATAATGTGTGTGGCTGATATTAATTGGTATAGATTGATGTGCTGTGGTGATATATGTTCTGTATGCTGTATAATTATATATGTGTGACATGTATTATTACAGTACATTGGTTTGTGTTGGTTGGTATTGGCTGTGTGCGTGTTGTATTGCTGTAATATATATGAATTAATATATTAATTATAAGATTAATTCAAGTATATTGATTTATATATATTGTATGTCAATAAGTTTATACTTGTTGCCATATATAAATACATTTTGCATTTAGGTATATCTGTATACTAAAATGAGATAAGGAGGTTATACATTTATTATTTAAATTTATACGGAGACCTAAACTAAACATTAGACCTAAATTAACATATCTCTAAATTTATGTTGTTAAAATGTAAATTTTAAAAAATTTTAAAAAATTAAATTGACAACTGCTTGACAATTCCTTTGCCATAAAACCCCCCCATAGGTGTAACTGGGATAACCAGACAAAAAATTGGTTTTATAAAAAAACGGCCCCCTAGAGTGGGTCCATCTTCCCGCTCAAACTAAAAATGTAGTGGCTTCTTATCCGGGATTGATAGCTACTTTGATATTAAAGGAAAAAAGCGGAACATTGAATTATTTGGTAAAGAGCCATCAAAAATTGTAATTCCATATAATAAGGAACAACTTGTTGCTCTTCTAATGTTTGATAAAAATTGGCAGATTGCTATAGGAAACTATTTTGGTCAAAATTTTGCATCATTTACCCTCACATGTTTTGCTGAATTTTATATCCAGACATCCAGTTATTTTTCCTGTCAGATGTAAACAATCTCCTAGTCCAAATGCTCAGATAGCCTTTACTGACGGGTCAGCAAATGGTAAAGCCTCCATAGTTACTAAAAATCACCAAAAAGTTTTAGAAACACAGAAAACTTCCGCTTAAAGCGCTGAAATAACAACAGTCATAAAGGCTTTTGCTATGTTTGCAGATGAGGAATTTAACCTTTATTCTGATTCTCAGTATATTGTCAGGTTGTTTCCACACATTGAAACTGCGGTTTTGCCTGAAAGTAAAACTACCATATTTCATTTGTTAAGTAAATTACAGCAACAAATTTGGAAGACAAATAAAATATTTTTCATTGGAAACATTCGGGCTCATTCCGGATTGCCCGGCCCTTAAAATGCCTTTAATGATTTGGCTAACTTGTTAACCAGAAATACAGTGGCTTCTGTGATTGAGGAGGCCAGAGCCTCTCACTCACTTCATCAATACGCTACTGCTTTAAGATATCAATTCCAAATTCCCAGAGAGGCTGCTCGAGAGATTGTGTGTTCTTGCTTATATTGCCCCACTGTTTATAATAGTCTACCTATGGGAGTTAATACTCGCGGTCTCAAAACTAACGTACTCTGGCAAATGGATGTAACTCATGTCTCTTCATTTGGAAAACTGTCCTTTGTTCTTTAACTGTAGACACCTTTTCTCATGTTATTATTGCAACTGCTCATACAGGGGAAGCAATTAAAGATGTAATACAACATCTCTTTACTTGTTTTTCATATTTGGGCCTACCAAAAGCTTTGAAAACTGACAATGCTCCTGCTTATACTTCTAAGTCTTTTCAGGAATTTTGTATAAAGTTTCAAATTAAACATAATACAGACATCCCTTATAATCCCCAGGGACAGGCCATTGTGGAAAGAGCACATCAAACATTAAAAATCCAAATTCAAAAACTAAAAGAAGGGGAGTTTAAGTATAGCTGTCCCCATCAAATCTTGCAACATGCTCTTTTCGTAATAAATATTTGCTCTTTTCGTAACAAATATTCTAAATACTGATCTGGCTGGAACTACTGCAATGCTTCGTCATTGGTGCCTGGAGCAATTAAATGCAAAACCGTTAGTCAAATGGAAGGACCTTCTCTCAGGACAATGGAAGGGTCCTGACCCCTTATTAACTAGCGGTCGAGGATGTGCTTGTATTTTTCCACAGGATGCAGATTCTCCAATTTAGATCCAAGACAGGTTGATTCGCCATGTTGCAGACCCCCAGACATCCAGTTCCCCCATTGCTTCGATCACAAAAGAGGAGCCCGCCGGAAGGGGAGGCAAGATAAACATCGAGATCCCGGCAAGACTGACGGGGCTGCTGCAGTGCGAACTCCAACCAGAAAATAATTCTACTTATTCTGCTTTGGCTTGTCTACCCTTTCCTTATGTTTTTCTCTTTACCAATGATTCTGGAAAACTTAATGTACATGTGACTTTCACTGGTGGACCCAATGTAGTGACTTGTGAACAATGCATGCTCTCATCTTGTTTAAACCCTCAATATAATGTTTGCTCTTTGGTAGTGTTACAATGTCCACCATATCTTACGATGTAACCACTTATTGATATAACTATAGTCTTGCTGTGTTACAACAACTACAAGATTTAATGTGATCGCGACGATTTGTGGGCTTTACTTATTTTAGGAATATCAGCTTTAATAGCAGCAATTAGTTCTGTTACTGCGGCAGCAATATCATTGACTCAACAAGTGCATACTGCCCAATATGTTGATACCACGTCTAAAAGTGTTTCTTTAACTCTAGCAACACAGGAAGCTATAGATAAGAAATTAGAGATGAGAGTAGACACCTTAAAAGAGGCAATAATGCATATTGGGACTGAGTTACAGGCTTTAAAAGTGAAAATGGCTCTGTCTTGCCATGCTGATTACCGGTGGATATGCGTGACATCTTTAAAGGTAAACGAGACAGATTATGAATGGGAAAAAATCAAAAAACATATCTCAGGTGTTTGCAACAGCTCTGACATTGGCCTGGACTTAGGGAAATTTCATAATCAAATACAGACCCTGGAACACTGTCAACTGGATTTTACCACCGCTGGAGCAGCTAATGACTTATTTCACACCTTCTCTAACTTTACTTCTGGAAAAAGCATTCTGTCTAATATCTTTAGTTCTAATTTTGCTTCTCATAATCATTCTTCCTTGTATTGTCAGGATTCTTCGGCAGAGCATTCAAAAGCTCGCGACTGAGCTGCCTCTGGCTGTTTTAAGAAATAAAAAAGGGGGAGATGCGGGGAGCGAGCTCCGCCTCTGGCAAAGGTCATGAGGAAGGAGGCTTGGCATACGCAAAGGCGGGATCAAGCCTCAGGAGTCTCCCTGGAAATTCTCGAGCAATCTACCCCCAAAACCAGAGTCTGCCTACTTTCTGCTTTGTGCTTTCACCTACACCTCTGACTTTATGGGGGGCTGTCCCCCACTACCTCTCTGAAAAAAGAGTTAGCTTATAGCTCCAGTTAATAATTCCTGGGTGTGACAGTGTTTCAACCTACAAACTCCCTTGGAAGTCCTCTAGCCTGCCTGAATAGGTTTTTCCGGCCACATGTGATTGCTCAGAGCCTCCAAACTGTGAGAGGCATGAGATGTTCTAAACTGTCTAAATACAGATTCCTTTGAGCAGTTAAAAGATTGATTAGAAATTGTATTGGTGAAGGGATTTTCACTTGTTGGGCCAATGTTTGCTGCTAAGTTTCCATATCCCTTACCTGCTGTGTCCCTGGCAGTGTATTGATTAATATAGTTGGTGTAAGTAGTAGCTTTAATGTTTGTAACCTGGGACCCTTGAGTTAATTCTTTTTCTTGTTATAGCCCACCACACCTTTGCTCTGTAGGAATGCAACTTTATCTAATGCTTTTTGGAGGCTGGCGCCTGACTTGAGAATAATCACCTTTAGAGAAAAAGGCCTCCGGGCCAGAAGATGATGCAAATCACCTAAACTTTTGCATATGATAAGTTTGCAGGAAGAAAGCCTGGCTTACTGCATGACTCTACCCCTTCCCCCATTATCCTCTATGCATAACTTAAGGTATAAAAACTACTTTGGAAAATAAAGTGCGGGCCTTGTTCACCGAAACTTGGTCTCACCATGTCGTTCTTTCTCTTACCTTCTGGCTGAATTATTCAGCCTCTTTTCTACACTGAATTTCCTCACTGAGCTATCCTTATTTCAGCCTCTCTTCTCCACTGAATTTTCCTACTGAGCTATCCTCATTCTATTACTCTTTATATCCTTAATTAACATTTAATTAAGCAATTGTTTCCTGATCTTCGCTGACGCCGTCCCCGCTTCGAATTCCCTGGATCAGCCGGGGCTGGTCCCCGGCACCACACAGTCGAAGGCTTTAGCATAGTTAATGAAGCAGAAGTAGATGTTTTTCTGGAATTATCTTGCTTTTTCTATGATCCAACAGATATTGGCAATTTGATCTCTGGTTCCTCTACCTTTTTCTAAATATAGCTTGCACATCTGGAAGTTCTCAGCTCACGTACTGTTGAAGCCTGGCTTGGAGAATTTTGAGCATTACTTTACTAGCGTGTGAGATGAGTGCAATTGTGTGGTAGTTTGAGCATTCTTTGACATTGCCCTTCTTTGGGATTGAAATGAAAACTGACCTTTTCAGTCCTGTGGCCACTGCTGAGTTTTCCAAATTTGCTGGCATATTGAGTGCAGCACTTTCACAGCATCATCTTTTATGATTTGAAATAGCTCAACTGGAATTCCATCACCTCCTCTAGCTTTGTTCGTGGTGATGCTTCCTAAGGCCCAATTGACTTCACACTCCTAGGATATCTGGCTCTAGGTGATTGATCACATCATCATGGTTATCTGGGTCATGAAGATCTTCTTTGTAAAGTTCTTCTGTGTATTCTTGCCACCTCTTCTCAATATTTTCTGCTTCTGTTAGGTTGATACCATTTCTGTCCTTTATTGGGTTCATCTTTGCTTGAAATGTTCCCTTGGTATCTCTAATTTTCTTGGAAAGATCTCTAGTCTTTCCCATCCTATTGTTTTCCTCTATTTCTTTGCGTTGTGCACTTAGAAAGGTTTTCTTTTTTTTACCTCCTTTCTATTCTTTGGAACTCTGCATTCAGATAAGTATATCTTTCATTTTATCCTTTGCCTTTTGCTTCTCTTGTTTTTATTATCAATTTTTTATATAATGATTATAATTTTAATTAATTATTAGTGTAATTAAATCACATTAATAGAAATCAAATAGTAATGCAATGTTCTTCAATCTCATCTTAGCAGCAGTGGCATTAAATTTTAGTAGATTAAATACTCCAAATAGCAGAGACTGTCAGTCCAGATCAAAAATGTAAGATCCAATTTTGTGTAGTTTACAGGAGAAACATCTTGAATATAAGGATGGAAGATAAACTTATGGGGCAACAAAAAAGATGTAACCCCAATTTTTTTTAAAAAAGCATTATCCCCATCCTGAACCCTCCTCCCTCCTCCCTCCCCATACCATCCCTCTGGGTCGTCCCAGTGCACCAGCCCCAAGCATCCAGCATCGTGGAGGGTTCAGGATGGGGAACACATGTATACTAATTAAATAAAAATAAAAAAAAAAATAAAAAAAGAGAGGAAAAAAAAAAAAAGCATTATCCATGGTAAATGCTGTTTAACTGTAGAATTTTTGGCCATCTGTGAGATAACATAGAGTAGAATAATTATTTTCTTTTTTCCTTATTTCTATTTAGCTTAGCAACAGTGAAGTTGAGACTCTTAATTAGTTTTTATATATGTTTTACTGTGAACTTTCAGATCTTTTGCCCATTCTATCAAGTTTTTGGTCTATTTCTTCTGGATTACAGATCTCTGTACATTATAATAGATCAGATCAGATCAGTCGCTCAGTCGTGTCCGACTCTTTGCGACCCCATGAATCGCAGCATGCCAGGCCTCCCTGTCCATCACCAACTCCCGGAGTTCACTCAGACTCACGTCCATCGACTCAGTGATGCCATCCAGCCGTCTCATCCTCTGTCATCCCCTTCTCCTCTTCCCCTCAATCCCTCCCAGCATCAGAGTCTTTTCCAATGAGTCAACTCTTCGCATGAGGTGGCCAAAGTACTGGAGTTTCAGCTTCAGCATCATTCCTTCCAAAGAAATCCCAGGGCTGATCTCCTTCAGAATGGACTGGTTGGATCTCCTTGCAGTCCAAGGGACTCTCAAGACTCTTCTCCAACACCACAGTTCAAAAGCATCAAGTCTTCGGCACTCAGCCTTCTTCACAGTCCAACTCTCACATCCATACATGACCACAGGAAAAACCATAGCCTTGACTACACGAACCTTTGTTGGCAAAGTAATGTCTCTGCTTTTGAATATGCTATCTAGGTTGGTCATAACTTTCCTTCCAAGGAGTAAGCGTCTTTTAATTTCATGGCTGCAGTCACCATCTGTAGTGATTTTGGAGCCCAGAAAAATAAAGTCTGACACTGTTTCCACTGTTTCCCCATCTATTTCCCATGAAGTGGTTGGACTGGATGGCATGATCTTCGTTTTCTGAGTGTTGAGCTTTAAGCCAACTTTTTCACTCTCCTCTTTCACTTTCATCAAGAGGCTTTTTAGTTCCTCTTCCTTTCTGCCATAAGGGTGGTGTCATCTGCGTATCTGAGGTTATTGATATTTCTCCCAGCAATCTTGATTCCAGCTTGTGTTTCTTCCAGTCCAGTGTTTCTCATGATGTACTCTGCATATAAGTTAAATAAACAGGGTGACAATATACAGCCTTGACGAACTCCTTTTCCTATTTGGAACCAGTCTGTTGTTCCATGTCCAGTTCTAACTGTTGCTTCCTGACCTGCATACAAATTTCTCAAGAGGCAGATCAGGTGGTCTGGTATTCCCATCTTTTTCAGAATTTTCCACAGTTTATTGTGATCCACACAGTCAAAGGCTTTGGCATAGTCAATAAAGTAGAAATAGATGTTTTTCTGGAACTCTCTTGCTTTTTCTATGACCCAGCGGATGTTGGCAATTTGATCTCTGGTTCCTCTGCCTTTTCTAAAACCAGCTTGAACATCTGGAAGTTCACAGTTCACATATTGCTGAAGCCTGGCTTGGAGAATTTTGAGCGTTACTTTACTAGCGTGTGAGATGAGTGCAATTGTGTGGTAGTTTGAGCATTCTTGGGCATTGCCTTTCTTTGGGATTGGAATGAAAACTGACCTTTTCAGTCCTGTGGCCACTGCTGAGTTTTCCAAATTTGCTGGCATATTGAGGGCAGCACTTTCACAGCATCATCTTTCAGGATTTGGAATAGCTCAACTGGAATTCCATCATCTCCACTAGCTTTGTTCGTAGTGATGCTTTCTAAGGCCCACTTGACTTCACATTCCAGGATGTCTGGCTCTAGGTCAGTGATCACACCATCGTGATTATCTGGGTCATGAAGATCTTTTTTGTACAGTTTTTCTGTGTATTCTTGCCATCTCTTCTTTATATCTTCTGCTTCTGTTAGGTCCATACCATTTCTGTCCTTTATCGAGCTCATCTTTGCATGAAATGTTCCTTTGGTATCTCTGATTTTCTTGAAGAGATCCCTAGTCTTTCCCATTCTGTTGTTTTCCTCTATTTCTTTGCATTGATTGCTGAAGAAGGCTTTCTTATCTCTTCTTGCTATTCTTTGGAACTCTGCATTCAGATGTTTATATCTTTCCTCTTCTCCTTTGCTTTTCACTTCTCTTCTTTTCACAGCTATTTGTAAGGCCTCCGCCGATAGCCATTTTGCTTTTTTGCATTTCTTTTCTATGGGGATGGTCTTGATCCCTGTCTCCTGTACAATGTCACGAACCTCATTCCATAGTTCATCAGGCAGTCTATCTATCAGATCTAGGCCCTTAAATGTATTTCTCACTTCCACTGTATAATCATAAGGGATTTGATTTAGGTCATACCTGAATGGTCTAGTGGTTTTCCCTACTTTCTTCAATTTAAGTCTGAATTTGGCAATAAGGAGTTCATGGTCTGAGCCACAGTCAGCTCCTGGTCTTGTTTTTGCTGACTGTATAGAGCTTCTCCATCTTCGGCTGCAAAGAATATAATCAATCTGATTTCTGTGTTGACCATTTGGTGATGTCCATGTATAGAGTCTTATCTTGTGTTGTTGGAAGAGGGTGTTTGTTATGACCAGTGCATTTTCTTGGCAAAACTCTATTAGTCTTTGCTCTGCTTCATTCCGTCTTCCAAGATTGTGACATACGTTGCAATAATTTTTCACAAGTTTGCTGCCTGTAAATCAAATATGCTTGTACTCATTTTTGATATAGAAACATTAAAAATTACTTTTTCAAATAATAATTTATTTATCAGCCTTTCTTAGAATGTTTCTGGATTTCTAGTCATTACCAGAAAGGCTTTTCCCACTCTCATATGAAGGAATTTCCTTGTGCTTATTTCCAGCGCATGTATGGTTTTATGCTGTATATTTGAAAATACAAATATCTATTCAAACTTTATTCTGGTGGTTTCTATGAAGTGTTACTCTAACTTAACCTCTTAACAAATGACTTGTTCAAAAATCTTTGTTAAAAGTCCATTTCTCCCCTCATGATTCGAAATGCTACCTTATTAGAAACTACATTTCCATAGATGCTTGTGAACGTTCCTGAGATCTTTCATTCTGTTTCACTAGTCTCTGTCTGTTCATCATTCAGCTCCACACTGTCTTCCAGAAAGTTTTTAAACTCCCATAGGCTGTCTCCCACACTATTCCTTTTCCTTGGTGGCATAATTTCCCTAGTGATTCTTTCATACTGATTTTTCTCAGAAATTTCAGAGATTGTCTAGGACTTGTATAACATCAAGAGAAAAATTAGATTGATTTTTAAAATCACATTATCTTATTTTATATCATACTTATGTATTATCTTTGGGAGAATCAGAACCTTTTTTTGGTGTAGATCCATCCAATCCAAGAACTAAGAACACCTTGATGTTTCTAAGTCTGTGTTTTTCAGAAGTACTTTAACATTTGTTTTGTTTTTCAGAAGTACTTTATCGTCTTGCACAGATACGTTTTTTACAACTCTGGTTAAATTTTTCCTAAGCGTCGTGTCTTCCTCTGTTGCTACTGTACAGATTTTCTTTTCAGTGATCTTCAAGCTGGTTATCATTTGTTTAGGCGAAAGGTACACGTTTCCAGTTTTTTTATTTTTTTGATTTTTGGCTGTGATGGGTTCTGTCGCTGCGTATGGGCTCCCTCGACTTGCCCAGAGAGGGCGCTACTCTAGCTGTGGTGCGTGGGCTTCTCACCGAGGTGGCTTCTCGTTGCAGAGCACAGGGTGCACAGCTTTAGTTGCTCAGCAGCATGTGGAATCTTCCTGGACCAGGAAGATTGGCAGGTGGATTCTTATCCACTGGACCACCAGGGTAGTCTCTGTACAGATTTCAATTCTGAACCAATCTCAAGCTTATAGAAAAGCTACAATTGCAATACAAAAACTTTTGTTTTCCAGAACCATTTGCAAGTAAAGTTACCGACATGATACTTCATTGCTTTTCAAATACTTTAGAGTGTAATTCCTAAAACAAGGACATTCTTACAGAACCACATTCAAACCATCAAACCCAGGAAATTAACATTGATGTCATCATCTAATCCTCAGACGCAGAGAAACCTGGCTCATCACCTTTAATGTGCTGACTTATCTGATTAGTCTACAAAGAGATTCATACAACATATCTCTCAGCCCTCTTCCACAAGTGCAAGACCCTGCTGCCCCCAGCTAGGCTCTGGTGATCCACACCAGCCAGCCCCTTGGTACCAACAGCCATTTCACCATATTTGTCCTGCTCTGACATATCCTACCAGACTGCCCCCAAACCCATGATGGCCTATAAATTCCCCTTGATCAGAAACCAACTTGTAGCCCGTCCCTTGTGTGAACACCCTCTTCACCCCAGTGGGGCATCCACTCTGCACCACACATGTATTCTGGTTACCTGATCCAGGCTGCCCACTGCAGAGTAGGGTGAGAAGTGTGTGCACTCAGGAGAGAGGCCTGGCGTGAGCACATTCTCACTCCACACAGGCTTGGCGTGGACACCCCACCCTGGTGTGCTGTGGCTCTCCTGCCAGAATCCTTATTGGCAGTGGGCTTTGTTTCTTTAACATGTTGTTGCTTTTGTTGGGGGGGTGGGCAGGAGGTGTGAATCAAGATGTTTAGGACCTACAATATTTTCAACTCCATGACTCTCTTCACCTTTTCCATTATGAGGACATGACCAGGGTGATTTGGTTTGCAAATGGTATAGGGACATCAGAATGCCATTTTCTGGGTAGTGGTGGGGGAATTCTGCTTTGCCTCCCTGGCATCCTTTCTCACTTCATGTGGGATTCCCTTCCCACAGGCTCTTCTTCCCTGACTGCAACACTCCTAATGGGGGTGATGTCTAGGGCCCTTCTATTTTTAACTGGTAGGAGCTCTTGATTGCCTCAAGGAGTGGAATATGGTAGAACAGATGCCTTATGACATCAAAGTCTAGGTAATGAACACAGCCTGTGCCTGGCTCATTTCTTGGCAGATGCTCATCTGGGGGCAAAGCAAGCCCATATTGTGAGGGAGACTAACAATCCCACAAATGAAGACTGCTTGAGGGACCTTCATGGCAAGAAGCCAACATGCCCAGGGAGCAGCCAGCACCATCCACTCAGCATATGTGAGTGAGCCTTCAAGAGATTCAGCCTCCAGGCTTGAAGCCTCCCTGATACCAAGGGAGCAGAGGGGTGCTATCCACATTGCACCCTGACCAAATGCAGATTCTTGGGTAACAGTAACATTGCTGTTCTTTTTTAAACTACTCAGTTCTTTAGTAATGGCAATAAGCCCTCTTCAGCATCACTCTCACACCATTCTGTCCATCCCACACCATGAATCTCACCATCCTTGTCTGATCATGATAGTTTTGTCTCTTCAACCAGAAGCAAGAAATCTTATCTCCAATGCTTCCCACAGTCTCACACACAAAGGGACCTCAATCTACAATACCCTGGTGTAAATTCTTTTGCACAATGAAAGAAACTACAAGCAAGATGAAAAGACAGCCCTCAGAATGGAAGAAAATAATAGCAAATGAAACAACTGACAGAGGATTAATCTCCAATATACACAAGCAGCTCATGCAGCTCAATATCAGAAAAATAAACAATCCAATTGAAAAGAGGGTAGAAGAACTAAACAGACATTTCCCCAAAGAAGACATACAAATGGCTATTAAATACACGAAAAGATGCTCAGCATTGCCCATTATTAGAGAAATGCAAATCAAAACTACAATAAGGTATCATCTCATCCCAGTCAGAATGGCCATCATCAAAAAGTCTACAAACAATAAATGCTGGAGAGGCTGTGGAGAAGAGAGAACCCTCCTGCACTCTGGGTAGGAATGCAAATTGATACAGTCACTAGGTAGAACAGTATGCAGACTCCTTAAAGAACTGCTGCTGCTGCTGCTAAGTCACTTTAGTCATGTCCGACTCTGTGCGATCCCATGGACTGCAGCCTACCAGGCTTCTCCATCTCTGGGATTCTCCAGGCAAGAACACTGGAGTGGGTTGCCATTTCCTTCTCCAATACATGAAAGTGGAAAGTGAAAGTGAAGTCGCTCAGTCGTGTCTGACTCTTAGCGACCCCATGGACTGCAGGCTACCAGGCTTCTCCACCCATGGGATTTTCCGGGCAACGGTACTGGAGTGGGGTGCCATTGCCTTCTCCTAGGAACAAAATTATCATATGACGCAGCACCTCAGTCCTGGGCATATACCCTAAGAAAACCATAATTGAAAAAGGTGTATATACCCCAGTGTTCAGTGCAGCACTACTTGCAATTGATGGGACTTGGAAGCAACCTAGATGTTGCAACCTAGATCAACAGATGAACGGATAAAGAAACTATGGTACATATACACAATGGAATGTTACGCAGCTATAAAAAGGAATGCATTTGAATCCATTCAAATGAGGTGGATGAACCTAGAACCTATTGTATGGAGTGAAATAAGTCAGAAAGAGGAAGACACATATAGTATATTAATGCATATGTATGAACTCTTTCTATGTAATAGAAAGATGGTACTGATGATCCTATTTGCAGGGCAGCAAAGGAGATACAGACATAAAGAGCAGACTTACGGTCACAGTGATGGAGGGAGAATGTGGGATGACTTGAGGGTGTAGTATTGAAACATATATATTACCTTTTGTAAAGATAAAATAAATAGCCAGTGGGAATTTGCTGCATGATGCAGGTAACCCAAAGCCAGTGCTCTATGACAACCTATGGAGGTGGGATGGAGAGGGAGGTGGGAAGGCGGTTTAAGGGGGAGGGGACATTTATACCTATGGCTGATTCATTATGACATATGGCAGAAACCATCACAATATTGTAAAGCAATTTTCCTCCACTTAAAAATGAAATAAAATTGTTAAATAAATAATGACCCTGGTGATCTAAAGAGAACCACAGAAATGAAGACATTCTTGAATCTTTCATCATGAGCGCCAGGATGTTGGGTCTCAAAGATCTGGTACTTGCTGATACGACCTCTCACTACTCCTACTTGTAGCGATTTTCTTGTTTTCTGCCGAGTAATGGCACTAAACCAAGAGCTTATGGGTGCCTCTGTGGTGACCACTAAGTACATACTCCACTCAGACCCCAAGACCTGATCAGACAGAGGTGTAAGGCTTTCAGAAAAGTCTCAGGTGGTAAAAACCACACCAGAGCAGACACTTAGGATTAAAAGACCAGACAGAAGCAGCAGCTATTCAGAATCTGATCAGCCTTCCTAGAGAGATGGTCCTGTTCCTGCTCCTGGCGGCCCTTCCTCTGTTCCCCACTGGGGAGGCAGGTGAGTGACAGTCCCATCCTCAGAGGCCCAGACCCACCCCACATGGCACAGACCTGCTCAGATGCTACACTCATGCACGCCCTGGCCCTGGTCCATGTAAGGAAATTTCTGAATTCAGGTCAAATTCCCTCAAAGCCCAACAAATCTGGGCCCCATCTCCCCTCTCTAGCCTTTGGCTCCATGAGCACAGCGGGCAGGCTGGAATCTTTCTTTCAGGGAAAATCATCGAGGGCCAAGAGGCCAAGCCTCACTCCCATCCCTACATGGTGTTTCGTCAGTTCAAGACTTCAGGGAAACGTTACAGCTATGGGGGTTTCCTCATGCATGAGGACTTCGTGCTGACAGCGGCTCACTGCCTGGAAAGGTGAGGAGCAGTGCCGGGCCCCCAAACCTCTGTTGAGCCCTCCCAGGGAACCCTCTTCTCAGGGGCTGCTGATCTTGGCTACCAGCAACACAGGAAGTTCTTCGGAGGACAGGTGAGCCTTGGGGAGAGATGGACAGGTCAATGCCAGTGATGCATAGAAAGAAGGAACTGATCAAACCTGAGACAGAAGGAAGCCAAGGTTGTACCTGGAGTCCAGAGTGCAAATGTGAGAAGTTCACGTTTTCCTTAGAGACAGCCAAGCCTGTGCAGGATTGAACACCCTCCGTGGACTCCAGGAACTACCACCCTGCCCAGGCTGCCAGAAGCAGGCAGCACAGAGAAGCCCAGACCCAGGGTCCATTGTCTAGAATTCTCTCCCCAGACCTGCCCTGTTCCCAGCAGTGCTCTGTCCTTCAGGCTCCTGGTCTGTATTTCCTGTGACTCCCCTTCCCTCTCTGCTATGTATGCAGATAAATTAAGGTCACACTGGGGGCCCACAACATCAAGAAGAAGGAGAGGACCCAGCAGGTCATCCGGCTAAGAAGAACCATCCCTACCCAGGCTATAATAGTGAGACGTATGCCAACGACCTCATGTTACTGCAGGTGGGACACGCGGCTGCACTGGTTCTGGGACACTTTCCTCCCAGGGTTCTGCATCCCCCATGACTCATCCCTGACCTTCCTTCTATACGTCCCCTTCTGTGGTCCCAGGGCTGGTGGAAGGCAACTCCACAAATGTCCTGCAGTTTCTGTGGGCCGTCAGTAGGTGAGAATGCCTTTCCTCTGCCTTCAGCTGAAGAGAAGGGCCAAAGTGACCGCTGCTGAGAGCACCATCAGCCTGCCCAGCAGCTCAGATATGGTGAACCCAGGGATGCTGTGCAGTGTGGTTGGCTGGGGACTCCTCCGTGTGAATGGCTCCACCGCAAACAAACTGCAGGAGGTAGAGCTTGAAGTCCAAAGGGATGAGAAATGCAAATCTCGCTATGAAGTTTACAACACCGACACCCAGATATGTGTGGGGAACCCAAGGATGAGGAAGAAGGCTATGAATGTGAGTAACACACCTTTATGCACGCAAAGCCCTGGGCACAGCCAAGCTGTGGGGATGGGGAGCAGTGGGAATGAGCCTCGTCCCCAGCCTGTCCTCCTATCTGGTCTCTGTCCCGTGTCCCTGGGGGGTGAACACTGCCCCACAGTCACATATGGGTGGAGGCTTCCTGCAGGAGGAGGGGGATTGTCAGGGCCAGATTGAAACATCAGGACCAACAAAGCCCTGATATCAGCCAGGGCCCCTAACAGGGACCACACCCCAGGGTCGCAGGGAGACCAGACCTGAAGAAGGTGAGCTCAGCCCTTGCTCTCTCTGCCCCCAGGGTGACTCTGGGGGCCCCCTTGTATGTAATGGTGTGGCCCCGGGCATTGTGTCCTATGGACAAGATACACCTCCAGATGTCTACACCAGAATCTCAAGGTTTCAGCAATGGATCAAAGAAACAATGAAAATGTACAGACTGCAGGGACCAGACTGAGGTCCCCCAGGATTGATCTGTCCATCTTCCCTGGAGTAGAGGTGTTGGGTGGAGGAGGGCTGCCTGGAACTTAATAAAGTTTTATCTTTTGAGCAGAAATCACTGATTCCTCCTTTATTCACATACTCTTTAGGCACCTACTCTGCCAGGGAAACATCTGTTCACATTTCTGATCTGTCACCAGCTTCCCCCTCCGGCACATACACCACCCCTCTCACCCCCACCTTCCATCTCTGGAATAAAACTTCTACTGTACCAATAGCCAGCTCCCTCCAGCCACATGTCCCCAGTGCCAGCTCCCCCTCAGGCTGCCCGTGAGCTCCATCAGAGAAGGGAGACCCCTCCTCAGGAGTATAGGTGTCTCTCGATTCCCACCCTTGTGTGTCATCCATACGCCCTCCTCCTCGTCCACACCTACTCCCCTCCCCCACATCCCAGTGCCCAGGGGGCAACAGAAGAGAATCCAGATTTGGAAAGGGGATCCCCAGAGAAACTCTGGGGTTGAGGGGGCACTTGTCCACCCTAACAGAAATGGGGAGGTTTACAAAGGTGTGGTTCACCCCATGAGTGTTCCGTCCCTGCATCAGAGCAGGCAGAGGTCAGAAGCCTGAGAAAGTTTCAGGATGCCTTCAGTATTCCCTGGTGGCTTAGACGGTAAAGCGTCTGTGTGCAGTACAGGAGACCCGGGTTCAATCCCTGGGTCGGGAAGATCCCCTGGAGAAGGAAATGGCAACCCACTCCAGTATTCTTGCCTGGAAAATCCCATGGACAGCGGAGCCTGGTAGGCTACTGTCCATGGGGTCGCAAAGAGTCAGAAACGACTGAGCGACTTCACTTCACTTCAGTATTCCCAAGCTCAGCTCAAGTGCCTGTCACAGCCCTGTCTTGGAGTCCTGGGCCCAGGGCCCTGTGCAGCCTCTGGTGTCCTGAGGGCACATCCTCCTTCAGCCCCAAGTGACCTTGAGGGAGCTTTTCCACCTTGGGCTGAGGTAGCTGCTCCCACCTTCATTGCTCGCATGTGTGTGTGTGTGTGTGTGTGTGTGTGTGTGTAAATATATTTATCTCCAAAGAAAGTCACTGTAAAGCAATATTTGGTTTCATGGTATCCTAAAGTTTCAAAGGTGTCTATACCGATAGACTATTGGATATATTTTTTTTTCTATTTTTCATCAATCTTGAGGTTTTACTACAGGTACATATTGAGAAAACCAACATCACTTTTAAAACATACACCTTAGAGAGCACTGAGGGGAAGTGGTTTGCTGAACATGAGAATGGAGAGTGAGCTTCAACCATCACAAAATGTGTTTTGGGTAGAAAGTAACACATATTCATCAAAACAATATTCCTCATAAATGGAACATATTCATCACAGAAAGACAACTAAAACAGAACATATATATATCAGAAAATAAAAATTACTAAGAATTTCACAATCTCAGATCATCATCACTAATGCTTAAGCATATTTTCTTCCACTATTTTTCTATTTATTCATAAGATGCGCTTGCTTCAATTCCCTTGGGATTGGGTTGTTTAGAGCTCCTAATGCCATCCTTTCCATTCCTCTTTCTTCTGTCCTCGTACTGGTGAGAGTGTGGGGGGTCATCTGCACATGTTTAGGATGGCCTGGCCCAGAAACAGCAGATATATGGCTCTCTGGCCTCTGGACAGGGAATACTTAGTGGGCAGTAAGTATTAGATGATGGGCATCTGTTTCCCCTTCACCACTCACCAGTCACCAGTATTTCTGGAGAGGAAGCCCCTCCTGACTCACAAACACCCTGATTCAGGTGGGACAGACCCCAGGTGAGCTTGAGGGGCGCTGGATACCTCAGCAAAACCCAATCATGTCCCTCATTGCTGAAGGACCCAGTGATTTTTTTTTTCTGGTTCAGTGAATATCAAGTCCAGGACTTTCATTCAAAATTTTCAGATAATAAAGCCTCTCTTTTTTCAGAATACTTATATTTAAACAAGAGATTCTAAATCCTCCAAAAATGTGAGGCTGGAACCCTGGCAAGATAGGAAATGGGGTTGCTGTTTGGGCCACTTGCGTGAGTCCAGGCCTCTCTGCTCCTAGAGCAAGTGCAGTCTCTGCCTCACCCTCGGCCCCAAGCAGAGCCCCACGCTGTAGTCCTCACGCACGTGTCCTCTGCCCATTGATTCTAGGTCTCCTCCAGCCCCTGAGCTTCCTAAGTACAGGAGCCAAGTCGCTGAATCCCTGACCCTCACCTATTGGGTAATTCTTCATGCTTTCCCCAGAATCAAAGAAGACCCAAGAGGGGAGAAATGCAGACCCTCCTGAATCAGTCACTAAGGGCCTCTGAGGACCCAACTCCTCCCCTGGCTGCAACACAGCCTCCACTTTCTTGCTGTTCCTCTTGCTCTGTGACTCAGCGGTGGGGGTGCAAGGGTGGTGACTGTGTCGTTCTCACCTACCCCACAGCAGAGAACATGGGCACATGTGACATGCTCACACCCGGCTGGGGGGAGCACAGCTCTGGGGGGTCTGTGGGGGCACCGAGCCTCCCCTGCTTCCTTCCCCTGTGCTTTGTGTCTGGAAGGAAGAAACCCCAGCAGCTTTGACCTGGGCAAATCTTCTGGAAGATGCAGCTACTCCTGCTCCTGATGGCCTTTCTTCTGCCTCCCGGACTGGGATATGTGAGTGACAGTCCCCATTCCTGACAGGGTAGCACATCTCACTAAACCTCTCCAAGTCCTGGTCCTTCTGCTCAGCTCCAATTTCTGAACCAGCTCCCATCCCAACTGAAACTACAAGTTTGATGCTGCACAGACATTCAGCAAGGATGGGTGGTAGGAAACAAGCTTTCACTAAAAGCTTTTTAGCTCTTAGCCTCTCTCACCACGGGTAAAGTGGGTTGAGCATTTGCTGGAGGATGTGAAGCTACAAAGCACAAGTAGGAAAATTCCTCACTCCAGCCAGGAAAGGACAACTCAGACAAATCATCCACAGTGCGGGAGTTCTCAGTGGACCCAGCTTAAGAACCAGAGAAACTTTTCAGTTTCCCCGCCCTTCACTCCTGCCCAGGAGAGGAACCCAGGGTGTGACTGGTCAGAAATGGCTAGATGGCAGCACCCAAAGCTCTCTGGGTGTCGTTACTCTTCCCCAGGCCCTAAGCAATTCATTTTCTGCCCCAGTGTCTTTGTCAGTGTCCTCCCCAATCCCTGTGGTCTTAAATGCCACCAGTACTATCCCCACCAAACCTCAGCCAAAAGCTAATTGGAGGCCATTCAGGCGTCCAGTCAACAGATGTTTACTGAGATCCTCAGATGCGTTATGCCCTAGGACATGTGGATTTTAGAAAACCCAACTCCACAAATTCATAGGTGGATTGTCAGAAAATGGCACCAATCAGGATGTTAGCAGAGGCTCAGAGGGGTCCAGGAGACTCCATGAAAATGAGGGCTCATCAAGGGGTCCCATCCATGATCTTCTGGGCTCCACTCTCTAGAAGGCACTTTCGGGCCCCTCCATATGTGTGTGTGACTCAGGATGTGGAAAACAGTACTGAGATTTGGGGTTCAGAAAAGGTTATCCCACCGCAGTGAGAACCTGGGGGACTTTCCCTTAGTGTCTTTTGGGCACTGTGGACCCACCTTGACTGCCACCTTCCCGAACCTCCCTTCTAACCATAGCCTCTCCCCTCTCCCCATCTTTCAGCCTTTTCTTTCAGAGGAGATCACTGGGGGCCATGAGGCCAAGCCCCTACATGGCTTTGGTTCAGTTTCTGGGTGAAAAGAGTTGGAAGAGGTGTGGCAGTGTTCTCATACAAAAGGACTTTGTTCTGACAGCTGCTCACTGCATAGGAAGATGAGGGGCAGTAGCCAGCCTACCCTACCTCAGGCCTGGACAGGGACCCGTCCTCTCCCCAGGAGCTGAGCCCAGGGGTACCCCTCCTTCACCCCAGGGTCCTAGAAATCAGGACCACAAGAGCTCATCAGACAAGACATCTTATGAGCAGGACTAGGATGATGAAAAGCTGAGAAACAGGACAAGAAAGGTTTTGAGGTCAGTGGGTCGGAGGTGAGAACAAGAGACAGGTTGAGAAGAGTTGACCCACAATGGCCAAATAAAGCATCAGAGAAGGATGAGAGTGTGCAGTGAGAGCCAAAACCCAAATTCAGAGTCGCTTCACCATATTGCTGAGAAAGCTCCCAGAGCCCTGCCCTCATGTCCCTGAGAAGCACAGGGCCCAGAGTCACTCAGCCCCAGGACCCTCTGTCACCTCAATTCCCCCTCAGCTACTCCCCTGCCCTGGTCTCAGCTGCCTATCACAGATCCTGGGCTGTATCTCTAGTGACCCCATGATCCCCACACCTCTGCTCTGGTCTCTGAGCAGCTCAATCTTCGTCAACCTGGGGGCCCACAACATCAAATAGCAGGAGAGGACCCAGCAGGTCATCCGGGTGAGGAGGGTCATCCGCCACCCAGACTATAATCCTAAGAACTTCTCCAACGACATCATGTTACTGCAGGCAAGGAAAACTCCCCACTGGCCCTGCCCTCCTGGGATCAGATTGCCCTCCCAGAATCTCCTGCCCTTTCATCCCTCCCATCCTGGCTGCCTGACCAGTCCCTGTGGCTCAGGAGAGAGGGCAGACACATCAACGTCACTGCCCTGTCCAGGCTTGGGGACCACTGGCTGAGCCAGACTCTTGCCTCTTCCCATAGCTGGAGAGAAAGGCCAAGCAGACTGCAGCTGTGAGGCAGCTCCGCCTGCCCAGGGCCATGGCCTGCATGAAGCCAGGACAGACCTGCAGTGTGGCCAGCTGTGGGGAAGGACTCCATGGGCACCTACCCTAACTCACTGCAGGAGGTAAAGCTGACCATGCAGGAGATTCAAATGTGTTAGTCCCACTTACACTACTATTACACCAATGCCATCCAGCTATGTATAGGGGACCCAAAGACAAAGAAAGCTTCTTTTAAGGTGAGAATGACATCTACTTTGCTTGGATCTGGGGAGAAGTGTGTTTGCAGAAGATCTGGGACCTGGGGACCACCTCACCCTCTAGACACCAAGACACATCCTGGGGCTAGTGTGTGAGTATGCTAGTGTGTGACATGAGTGCAATTGTGGGGCAGTTCCAACATTCTTTGGCATTGCCTTTCTTTGGGATTGGAATGAAAACTAATCCTTACCAGTCCTGTGGCCACTGGTGAGTTGTCCAAATTTGCTGACATATTGAGTGAGCACGTTCACAGCATCATCTTTTAGGATTTGAAATAGCTCAACTGGAATTCTATCACCTCCACTAGCTTTGTTCATAGTGATGTTTCCCACTTAGGAATGGAAACAACTTAGCAATGAAAACAGTGACAGACTTTCTTTTTGGGGGCTCCAAAATCACTGCAGATGGTGATTGTAGCCATGAAATTAAAAGACGCTTGCTCCTTGGAAGAAAAGTTATGACCAACCTAGATAGCATATTAAAAAAGCAGAGACATTACTTTGCCAACAAATGTCTCTCTAGTCAAAGCTTTGGTTTTTCTAGTAGTCATGTATGGATGTGAGAGTTGGACTATAAAGACAGCTGAGCACCGAAGAATTGATGCTTTTGAACTGTGGTGTTGGAGAAGCCTCAGGAGAGTCTTTGGAATGAAAGGAGATCCAACCAGTTCATCCGAAAGGAAATCAGTCCTGAATAGTCATTGGATGGACGATGTTGAAGCTGAAACTCCAATACTTTGGCCACCTGATGCGAAGAACTGACTCATTGGAAAAGACCTTGATGCTGGGAAAGATTGAAGGCAGGAGGGGAAGGGGTCAACAGAGGAAGAGATGGTTGGATGGCATCACCGACTCAATGGACATAAGTTTGAGTAAACTCCAGGAGTTGGTGATGGACAGGAAGGCCTGGTGTGCTACAGTCCATAGGGTCACAAAGAGTTGGACACGACTGAGCAACTGAACTGAATTGAACTGAAGGCACACTTGTCTTTGTACTCCAGGATGTCTGTCTCTAGGTGAGTGATCACACCATCATGGTTATCTGGGTCATTAAGGTCTTTTTTGTAATGTTCTTCTGTGTATTCTTGCCACTTCTACTTAATATCTTCTGCTTCTGTTAGGCCTTTTCTGTTCTTTATTGTTCCCATCTTTGCATGAAATGTTCCCATTGGTATCTCTAATTTTCTTGAAGAGATCTGTAGTCTTCCCATTCTATTGTTTTCCTCTATTTCTTTGCATTGATCACTTGAGAAGGCTTTGTCTCTCCTTGCTATCCTTTGGAACTGTGAATTCAGACGGATGTATCTTACCTTTTCTCCTTTGCCTTTTGCTTCTCTTCTTTCCTCAGCTATTTGTAAGGCCTCCTCAGACAACCATTTTGCCTTTTTGCATTTCTTCTTCTTGGGGTTGGTTTTGATCACCACCTCCTGTACAATGTTATGAACCTCCATCCATAGTTCTTTAGGCTTTCTATCTATCATGTCTAATCCCTTGAATCTACTTGTCACTTCCACTGTAAAATCTTAAGAGATTTGTTTTAGATCATACCTGAATGACCTGTTTTCCCTACTTCAACTGAAGTCTGAATTTTGCAATAAGGAGTTCATGATTTGAGCCACAGTCAGCTCCTGGTCTTGTTTTTGCTGACTGTATAGAGCTTCTCCATCTTCGGCTACAAAGAACATAATCAATCTGATTTCAGTACTGACCATCTGGTGATATCCATGTGTAGAGTCGTCTCTTATGTTGTTGGAAGAGGATGCTTGCTAGGACCACTGTGTTCTCTTGACAAAGCTCTGTTAGCCTTTGACCTGTTTCATTTTGTACTTCAAGGTCAAACTTACTTGTTACTCCAAGTATCTCTTGACTTCCGACTTTTGCATTCCTGTCCCCATGATAAAAAGGACATCTTTTTTTGGTGTTAGTTCTAGAAGGTCTTGTAGGTCTTCATAGAACCATTCAGCTTCTTTGGCAGTAGTGGCTGGGGCACAGACTTGGATTTCTATGATATTTAATGGTTTGCCTTGGAAACAAACAGATCATTCTGTCATTTTTGAGATTGAACTGAAGTACTGCATTTTGGACTCTCTTGTTGACTATGAGGACTACTCCATTTCTTCTAAGGCATTCATGCCCACAGGAGTAGATTTCATGGTCATTTGAATTAAACTTGCCTGTTTGGTCCATTTTAGTTCACTGATTCCTAAACTGTCAATGTTCACCCTTGCCATCTCCTGTTTGACCACTTCCAATTTACCTTGATTCATGGGCCTAACATTCCAGGTTTCTATGCAATATTGTCCTTTATAGCATCAGATCTTACTTCCATCACAAGTCACATCCATACTGGGCATTGTTTTCACTTTGACTCAACCTCTTCATTCTTTCTGGAGCTATTTCTCTACTCTTCTCCAGTAGCATATTAGTCACCGATATGGGGAGTTCATCTTTCAGTATCATATCTTTTTGCCTTTTCATATTGTTCATGGGGTTCTCACGGCAAGAACACTGAAGTGGTTTGCCATTCCCTTCTCCAGTAGACCATGTTTTGTCAGAAGTCTCCACCATCTGTCTTGGGTGGCCCTACATGGCATAGCTCATAGTTTCACTGGGTTAAACAAGTCTGTGATCCAGTGACCAGTTTGGTTAGTTTGAAAGAGAACCTTTCATCCTGTCCCTTTAGTCATAGCTGGTCTCTGGGCCAAGATTCCCTGCTGGTCAGCTGGGGCCTTTTGAGTTAGAAAGGGCTCCTGTCCTTAGTAGGACTGAAAAGCACATTTTTCATTTATCAATACAAATGCTGGTAGATCACCTACTAAGTGCTGGACACTATGATTGTACAGTGGTACAGTCCACACAATACAGGTTCTACTGTCTGAGCCCATTCAAGATAAAAACTCTCAACAAACTTGGTACAGAGGAAATATATCTCAGCAAAATACAGGCTGTTTATGACAGATCCACATTGGGCTTCCCTTGTGGCTCAGACATTAAAAGTCATGCAGGAGACCAGATTCAATCCCTGGGTGAGGAAGATCCTCTGGAGAAGGGAATGGCTACCACTCCAGTATTCTTGCCTGGGGAATTCCATGAACAAAGGAGCCCGGTGGGCTACAGTCCATGGGGTCCCAAAGAGTTGGACATGACTGAATGACTAACACTTTCACTTTCCATGACAGACCCACCACTTACATCACATTCATCAGTGAAAAGCTGAAAGCTTTTCCCCTAAGATTAGGAACAAAACAGAAATCCTAAAAAGGCTTCTAGCTATTCTTCAGTTCAGTTCAGTTCAGTTCAGTCGCTCAGTCATGTCCGACTCTTTCTGACCCCATGAATTGTAGCATGCCAGGTCTCCCAGTCTATCACCAACTGCCAGAGTTCACTCAGATCACATCCATCAAGGCAGTGATGCCATCCAGCCATCTCATCCTCTGTCGTCCCCTTCTCCTCTTCCCCCCAATCCTCCCAGCATCAAGGTCTTTACCAATGAGTCAACTCTTCAGCATTAGGTGGCCAAAGTACTGGAGTTTCAGCTTCAGCATCATTCCCTTCAAAGAAATCCCAGGGCTGATCTCCTTCAGAATGGACTGGTTGGATCTCCCTGCAGTGCAAGGGACTCTCAAGAGTCTTCTCCAACACCACACTTCAAAAGCATCAATTCTTCGGCGCTCAGCCTTCTTCACAGTCCAACTCTCACATCATACATGACTACTGGAAAAACCATAGCCTTGACTAGATGGACCTTTGTTGGCAAAGTAATGTCTCTGCTTTTCAATATGCTATATAGGTTTGTCATAAATTTTCTTCTAAAACTAAGCTTCTTAAATTTCATGGCTGCAGTCACCATCTGCAGTGACTTTAGAGCCCCAAAAAATAAAGCCTGACACTGTTTCCACTGTTTCCCCATCTATTTCCCATGAAGTGATGGGACCGGATGCCATAATCTTTGTTTTCTGAATGTTGAGCTTTAACCCAACTTTTTCACTCTCCACTATTCCTAAACCCTAAACTCAGCAAACTTCCTTTGCCATAAACATTTCCTTCACAAACAGGTCTCCGATAACAATCCTTCCCATGGCCTCAAGCTGTGGCCTATGTGCTCATCCTGTAACATTCTTTGTAAAGATCCTTGAACAAATGTCAATGGTTACTTTATAGATTATTTTCTGGGCACAACTGCAGAAGGCTCTGTGCTTTCTCATGCTTCTATCAAGAATACTAAGCACCTTAACATTCTTTCCAGCCAATTCAACCGAAGAAAGGAAAGAACAAGTCAGAATCACAAGGCCTAACTCCTTCATCCCGGGTCTGTGCCTGCGGGACAAGGAGAGGGGATTGGGGGCCGTGCCTCCATTTTGTCAGTAATGCCTAACGTGGCACCCAACAGTTGCACTCAATACTCCAGCAAATTAGGAAAAGTCAGCAGTGGCCACAGGACTGGAAAAGGTCAGGTCTATTCCAATCCCAAAGAAAGGCAATGCCAAAGAATGCTCAAACTACCACACAATTGCACTCATCTCACACACTAGTAAAGTAATGGTCAAAATTCTCCAAGCCAGGCTTCAGCAATACGTGAACCATGAACTTCGAGATGTTAAGCTGGTTTTAGAAAAGGCAGAGGAACCAGAGGTCAAATTGCCAACATGCACTGGATCATCGAAAAAGGAAGAGAGTTCCCGAAAAACATCTATTTCTGATTTATTGAATATGCCAAAGCCTTAGACTGTGTGGATCACAATAAACTGTGGAAAATTCTGAAAGAGATGGGAATACCAGAGCACCTGACCTGCCTCTTGAGAAACCTATATGCAGGTCAGGAAGCAACAGTTAGAACTGGACATGGAACAAGAGTCTGGTTCCAAATACGAAAAGGAGTTTGTCAAGACTGCATAGTGTCACCCTGCTTATATAACTTATATGCAGAGTACATCATGAGAAACGCTGGGCTGGAAGAAGCACAAGCTGAAATCAAGATTGCTGGGAGAAATATCAATAACCTCAGATATGCAGATGACACCACCCTTATGGCAGAAAGTGAGGAAGAACTAAAGAGCCTCCTGATGAAAGTGAAAGAGGAGAGTGAAAATGTTGGCTTAAAGCTCAACATTCAGAAAACTAAGATCATGGCATCTGGTCCCATCACTTCATGGCAAATCGATGGGGAAACAGTGGACACAGTGGATGAGTTTGTTTTCTGGGCTCCAAAATCACTGCAGATGGTGATTGTGGCCATGAAATTAAAAGACACTTACTCCTTGGAAGGAAAGTTATGACCAACCTAGACAGCATATTCAAAAGCAGAGACATTACTTTGCCAACAAAGGTTCGTCTAGTCAAGGCTATGGTTTTTCCAGCAGTCATGTATGGGTGTGAGAGTTGGACTGTAAAGAAAGCTGAGTGCAGAAGGATTGATGCTTTTGAACTGTGGTGTTGGAGAAGACTCTTGAGAGTCCTTTGGACTGCAAGGAGATCCACCCAGTCCATTCTAAAGTAGATCAGTCCTGGATGTTCATTGGGGGCACTGAGGTTGAAGCTGAAACGCCAGTACTTTGGCCATCTGATGTGAAAAGCTGACTCATTTGAAAAGACCCTGATGCTGGGAAAGATGGAGGGCAGGACGAGAAGGGGACGACAGAGGATGAGATGGTTGGATGGCATCAGTGACTCAATGGACATGGGTTTGGGTGGACTCTGGGGGTTGGTGATGCACAAGGAGGCCTGGCATGCTGCACTTCATGGGGTAGCATAGAATCGGACATGACGGAGTGACTAAACTGAACTCAGCACCTTTTTATGTACCTGTTGGCCATCTTCATGTCTTCTTTGGAAGAATGTCTATTCAGATGTTCTACCCATTTAAAAAATTACTTTTATCGAAATATAGGTGATTTACATGCTGTGTTAATTTCTGCTGTACAGAAATGTGGTTCAGTTATTCATATATATCCTTTTTTATATCCTTTTCCATTATGGTATATCACAGGTTACTGAGTATAATCCCCTGTGCTCTGCCTATTTTTCAGTTGGGTTATTTTCTCTTTTAATATTGAGTTGTATGAGTTCTTTATATGTTTTAAATGTTAGCCACTTATGAGACATATCATTTGTAAATACTTTCTTCTATCCAGTAGATTTCTCTTTTGTCTTGTTAATCATTTCCTTTACTATGCTAAAGCTTTGAAGTTTGATTAGGTCCCATTTGCTCCTTTTGCTTTTGTTTCCCTTGCCTGAGGAGAAATAGCCACAAAAGTATTGCTAAGACCTGACCAAAGAGTGCACTGCTTGTGTTTTCTTCTAAGAATTTAATCGTTTCTGTCTTGAATAAGTTTGAGTTTGTCTTCGTGTATGGTGTGAGAAATGTTCTAATTTTATTCCTTTATGTGTAGCTGTCCCGTTTTGCCAAAATGACTTATCAAAGAGACTGTCTTTTCTCTATTGTATGTATCTTGCCTCCTTTGTGATATAAACTGACCTTACATATGTGGGTCATTTCTGGGCCCTCCATTCTGTTCCATTGGTCTATGTGTCTGCTTTGTGCCAGTTTCATACCCTTTTGATTACAGTAGCTTTATAGTGTAGTCTGAACTGAGGGAGCGTGATGAACAGTGAAAGTGCTAGCTGCTCACTTGTGTCTGACTCTTTGCAACCCCAGGGACGGTAGCCCGCCAGGCTTCTCTGTCCCTGGAATTTTCCAGGCAAGAACACTGGAGGGATAGCCATTCCATTCTCCAGGGGATCTTCTTGACCCAAGGATAGAACCCCTGCTCTTGCATTGTAGGCAGAGTCTTTACCATTTGAGCCACCAGGGAAGCCTCAGGAAGCCTGATAACCCCATCTTCGTTCTTTTTCCTCAACATTGCTTTGGCTCTAAGGAGTCTTTTGTTGTTCCAGATGAATTATTTGTGGGACTATTTGTTCCAGTTCTGAAAAATGTCATGGGTGTTTTCATACGTATTGCCTTAACTATAGGTTGCTTGGAGTAGTTCACTCATTTTAGTAATAATAGCTTTTTCAATCCCTGAACATGCAATATCTTTCCATTTATTGGTATTGTCTTCAAATTCCTTCAGTCAGTGTTTTACAGATTTTAGAGTATAACACTTTCATGGGTAAATTTATTCATATTTATTTATAAATTTTGATTGGATTGTCATCCCCTTCTCCTCCTGCCCCCAATCCCTCCCAGCAACAGAGGCTTTTCCAATGAGTCAACTCTTCGCATGAGGTGGCCAAAGTACTGGAGTTTCAGCTTCAGCATCATTTCCTCCAAAGAAATCCCAGGGCTGATCTCCTTCAGAATGGACTGGTTGGATCTCCTTGCAGTCCAAGGGACTCTCAAGAGTCTTCTCCAACACCACAGTTCAAAAGCATCAATCCTTCTGCACTCAGCTTTCTTTACAGTCCAACTCTCACACCCATACATGACTGCTGGAAAAACCATAGCCTTGACTAGACGAACCTTTGTTGGCAAAGTAATGTCTCTGCTTTTGAATATGCTGTCTAGGTTGGTCATAACTTTCCTTCCAAGGAGTAAGTGTCTTTTAATTTCATGGCCACAATCACCATCTGCAGTGATTTTGGAGCCCAGAAAAATAAAGTCTGACACTGTTTCCACTGTTTCCCCATCTATTTCCCATGAAGTGATCAGACCAGATAGCATGATCTTCGTTTTCTGAATGTTGAGCTTTAAGCCAACTTTTTCACTCTCACTTTCACTTTCATCAAAAGGCTTTTTAGTTCCTCTTCACTTTCTGCCATAAGGGTGGTGTCATCTGCATATCTGAGGTTATTGATATTTCTCCCAGCAACCTTGATTCCAGCTTGTGCTTCTTCCAGCCCAGCGGTTCTCATGATGTACTCTGCATATAAGCTACATAAGCAGGGTGACAATATACAGCCTTGACATACTCCTTTTCCTATTTGGAACCAGTCTATATAGGATTCAGTAATTCCAAACCTGGGTATATATCCAAAGTAAAGAAAAGCACTAATTCAATACGTCATTAATATATGCACTCCAATGTTCAGAAAGGCATTATTTACAAAAACCAAGCTATGAAATCAAGCTCAGCATCCATTAACAGATGAATGGATAGAGAAGGGGTGGCATATATATACACACAATAGTATCTACTCAGCCATAAAAAAGTGAAATTTGTCCATTTGCAACAACATGAATGGACCTGTAAAGTATTACGTTTAGTGATATCAGGGAAGAATAACTACTGCACATTTTCACTTATATGTAGAATCTAAAATATAAAACAGTTGAACAAATTTAACAAAATAGAAACAGACTCATAGATACAGAGAACAAATTAGTGGTTACCAGAGGGGAGTGGGTGGTGACAGAGACAAGATAGTCAAAGGGGATTAAGAGGTACAAACCAGTAGGTATCAAATAAATAGGATACATGGATATAATGTACAGCGCTGGGTATGTAGTCAATACTATATAATAACTTTATATGGAGTATAAACTATAAAAATATGGGGTACTACATTGTACACCAGAAACTAATACTGTGAGTTGCTATACTTTAATTTTTAAAAAGTGACTAAATGGAAAAGAATTTATATCAGTTTCTTACATCGATTATTGACTATTTAAGGCAAAATAGTATATGAGGCATATAGTGGTGAAGTGTATGACAAAGATAACTCAAAGGGTGAGAAGGGAGACGAGGGAAAATATACCATACGAGGTTCACATATGAGTGAAAAACAAAGTGAAAGTATTAGCTGCTCGGTCCCATCTGAGTCTTTGCAGCCCCATAGACTACAGCAGCCAGGCTCTCCGTCCATGCGATTTCCCAGGCAAGAATCCTGGAGTGGGTAGCCATTCCCTTCTCCAGGGGCTCTTCCCAACCCAGGGCTCACACCCAGATCATCGTCATTACAGGTAGGTTTTTTACCATCTGAGCCACAGGGAAAGCTGAAGGCATATCCTTCAGTGTAACAACTAAATTAATAGGTAGACATATAACAGAAAGCCAATAAAGAAGCCAAAATGAGACATCATAAAATAGAGCAGAATAGCAGGGCAGAAGAACAGAGAATAAATCCCACTGTGTTCCAGAAAGAACTTTCATAGTTTTTAGCTCTGATAGGCTAACCTTCTCCCTTATTATACATTTTTCATTTGGACAAAATTTCCCTAGTGATTCTTTCATGTTTATTTTCCACATAAATTTAGAAATTGTCTAGAACTTGTGGAACACTAGGAGAAAAAATTCAATAGCTTTCTTTTAAAAATCACATTATATATATTATTTTTATAACCATATTCACATATTAACTTGGGAGAATCAGTACATTTTTGGTGTAGATCTATTCTATTTGAGAACTAGGAATATCTTGCTGCTTCTAAAGACTTCTTGTGTTTTTCAGAAGCAGTTTAACATTTTGCATGAATAGATTTTTCACAATTCTGGTTAAGTTTTTCCTCAGCCTCATACCTATATTTGGTACTTCTGTAACAGATTTTCTTTTAAATTATATCTTAAAACAGGTTATTATTATATATTTGAAAGGTACAGGTTTCCTTTTACATTGGAAATAATCTCAAGCTCATAAACAAGTTGCAATCGCGATGCAAAAAGTTTTCCTCTCCAGAACCGTTTGCTAGTATAAGTTACTGAAACAGCACTCTATTGCTTCTCAAATACTATAGAATGTAATTCGTACAAACAAGGACATACGTAGCCACCATCCACCCTTCAGACCCAGGAAGTTAACACCGCTGCCACAATCATCATCTAATCCTCAGTGAAAAACCTAGCTCAGTAGCCTGAATAAGTTGACTTATCTGACCAGCATCTGCAGAGATATATATATCACCAATTTCTCACCCATCATCCCCAAGGGCATCCCCTGATCCCCACGCCCCAGGATCTGGTGATGCACATTAGGTGGCCCCTTCCTACCAATGCCCACCTCACCCTATTTGTCGTGCTCTGATAAATCCCACCTGATTGCCCCCACCCCGAAGAAGGCCCGTAAACCCCCCTTGCTCAGAAACCACCCATCCCTTGTGTGAACACCCTCCTTATCCCACATGGGCATTGAATCTCCGCCTCATGTGTATTCTGTTACCTGATCCAGGATGCCCAATGCAGGGTGTAGGGTGAGAAGTGTGTCCACACAGGAGAGAGGCCAGGTGTGGACACACGCTCACCCGATGTGGGCTTGGCTTGGACAGCATGCCCTGGTTACCTGTGGCTCCCCTCCCAGAATCCATATTGACAGTGGGCTTTCATTGCTTTAGAAGAGACTTGAGATCAAGGTGTTTAGGCCCCAAGATGTTTTCAATTATATGACTCTCTCCACCTTTTCCATTGTTGGGACATGGCCAGGATAATTTGGTTAGCAAATTGTATAGGGATATCAGAATGCCATTCTCTGGGTAGTGGTGGGGGAATTCTGCGTTGCCTCCCTGGCACCCACTCCACTTCACGTGGAACTCCCATCCCACAGGCTCTTCTTCCTTGACTGCAACACTCCTGCTGGGAGATGAAATCTAGACCCTTCCTTTTTCATCTTCTGGGAGCTCTTGATTGCCTCAAACAGAGGGATATGGTGGAATAGATGTCATAGGACATCAAAAGTGAGGTAATTAAAAGAGCCCAGCTTGTGCCTGGCTTGTTTCTTAGCAGATGCTTCTTTGGGAGAAAGCCAACAACATGTCATGTGTGAGGGAGACTGACAATCCCAGAAACAGAGATGACTTGAGGTGCCTCATGGAGAGAAACCAACATGCCCAGTGAACAGCCAGCACCATCCACTGGGTGTGTGTGAGCAAGACGTCAAGTAATTCAGCATCCAGGCTTCAAACCTCCCTGATACCAAGAGCAGCAGAGGAATGCTATCCACACTGGATCCTGACCAAAATGCAGATTCATGGCTAAAACAATGTTGCTGTTTTGAAAAAAAAAAATACTCAGTCTTTAAGAACTGGAATAATCTCTCTTCAGCATCACTCTCACACACCATCCTGTATACACCACACCATGGTTCTCACCATCCTGTTTGACCCTGACGGTTTTGTCTCCTCCACCAGAAGTGACAGATCTTATCTCCAAATTTCTCATACAAAGAGGCCTCAAAACACAATCACCCTGGTGATCAAAGAGAACCACAGAAATGAAGACATTCTATGTCATGCTCCACTCAGACCCCAGCACCTGGTCAGACAGAGGTGTGAGACTTCAGAGAAACCTCAAGTGATAAAAGCCACAACAAGGCGGAGACACTGGTTAAAAGACCAGATGGAAGTAGCAGCTGCTCAGATCTGGGCAGCTTTCCTGCAGAGATGGTCCTGCTCCTGTTCCTGGTGGCCCTTCTGTTCCCTACTGAGGAGGCAGGTGAGTGACGGTCCCACCCTCAGAAGCCCAGTCCCACCCCACACGAACAGACCTGCCCAGACGCTACACTCATGCACAGCCTGCACCTGGTCCATCTAAGAAAATTTCTGAACTCAGGGAAACCTTGATCCCATCTCCCCTGTTCAAACTTTGGCTCCATGAGCACAGCGGGCAGGCTGGAATCTTTCTTTCAGGGAGAATCATCGGGGGCCACAAGGCCAAGCCACACTCCCGTCCCTACATGGCGTTTCTTCAGTTCAAGATTTCAGGGGAACCTCAAAGATGTGGGGGATTCCTTGTGCGTGAGGACTTCGTGCTGACAGCAGCTCACTGCCTGGGAAGGTGAGGAGCAGTGCCGGGCCCCCACCCCTCTGTGGAGCCCTCCCAGGGAACCCTCTTAGGAGCTGCAGACCTGTGCCACCAGGTAACATAGGAAGCTATTCAGAGGACAGGTGAGCACTGGGGAGAGAGGGACAGGTCAATGCCAGTCACGCATGGAGAGAAGGGACTGATCAAACCTGGAACATAAGGAAGCCAAGGTTGTGGCCTGGAGCCCACAGTGCAAATGTGAGAAATTCATGTTTTCCTTAGAGACAGTCAAGCTCGAGCAGGACTGAACACCCTCTGTGGACTACAGGAACTGCCACCCTGCCCAGGCTGCCAGGGAGCAGTTTAGAGATGCTCAGCCCCAGGGCTCACCGCCTAGAATTTCGCCACACCCTCCTCTGCCCCGCCCTAAGTTTTGCCCTGTCCCAAGCTGTGCTCTTTCCTCCCGGCTCCTGGACCGTTCCTCCTGTGACTCCCTTTCCCTCTCAGCTCTCTGAGCACCTCAATCAACGTCACCCTGGGGGCCCACAACATCAAAGAACGAGAGATGACCCAGCAGGTCATCCCAGTGAGAAGACCCATTCCCCACCCAGACTATAATGATGAGACTTGGGCCAACGACATCATGTTACTGAAGGTGGGACACAAGGCTGCACTGACTCTGGACTTCCATCCAGGCTTCTGCATCCCCCATGAACCCATTCCTGACCCTCCTCCTGTACAACCCCTCCATGGTCCCAATGCTGAGAAGAAGGCAACCCCATGACTGTCTTGCAGTCTCTATGGGTCATCAGTGGGTAAGAATGCCTTTCTTCTGCTTTCAGCTGATGAGGAAGGCACATGTGACCACCACTGTGAGCCCCATCAGTCTGCCCAGGGACTGGGATACGGTGAATCCAGGGATGATGTGCAGTGTGGCCGGTTGGGGGCGACGGGGGGTAAATATGCCCTCTACAGACAAACTACAGGAGGTAGATCTTGAAGTCCGAAGTGAGGAGGAATGTAAGGATCGCTTCCAAGACTACAATGCCTCCATACAGATATGTGCTGGAGATCCAAGCAAGAGGAAGAATTCTTTCTCGGTGAGATCCCCAGTGTTATCCGTGCAAAACCCTGGGCCCAACTGAGCTGGGACGATGGGTGGCTGTGGGAACAAAGCCCGCCCCTGTGTCCCCAGCCTGTCCTCCTATCTGGACACTGTCCTGTGTCCCTGGGGCGTGAGCACTGCCCCACAGTCACAAATGGGTGGAGGTTTCCTGCAGGAGGAGCAGCAGGATTGTCAATGCCAGGATGAAACCTCAGGACAAACAAGGCCCTGACATCAGCCAGGACCGCTAACTGAGCCCACCCACGCCAGGGTGGCAGGGAGACCAGACCCGAAGAAGGTGAGCTCAGCCCTTGCTCTCTCTATCCACAGGGTGACTCTGGGGGCCCGCTTGTGTGTAATGGTGTGGCCCAGGGCATTGTGTCCTATGGAAGAGATGATGGGACAACTCCAGATGTCTACACCAGAATCTCCAGCTTTCTGTCCTGGATCCATTCCACAATGAGACGGTACACACGCCAGGGATCAGCATGACATGTCCTCGGGATGGACTCCTCCATGTTCCCTGGGATTTGAAGCACTGGTCAAAGTGTGTGGAGGAAGGTTGCCTGGAACTTAATAAACATTCATCTCTTGAAAAGAAATCACTGACTGCTCCGTTATTCACAAATTCGTTACGTACCTTCTCTGTCAGGGAAACCTCTGTTCACGTTTCTGCTCTGTTAGCAGCTTCCCCCTCCAGCACATACACTGCTCCCCTCACCCCTCCCTTCCATTCTCTAGAATAAAGTCTTCTGCTGTACCTACAGCCAGCTCCCTCCAGTCCCATGTCCCCAGTGCCAGCTCCCCCTCAGGCTGCCCGTGAGCTCCATCAGAGAAGGGAGACCCCTCCTCAGGAACACAGGACCCCCTGGTCCACGACCCTTGTGTCTCGTCCATATGCCCTCCTCCTCGTCAACACCTACTTCCCTCCCCCACATCCCAGTGTCCAGGGGGCAACAGAAGAGAATCCAGATTTGGAAAGGGGACCACCTGAGAAACTCTGGTGTCGAGGGGGGCACTGGTCCACCCTAACAGAAATGGGGGAGGTTTACAAAGGTGTAGCTCACCCCATGCAGTGTTCCCTCCCTGCATCAGAGCAGGCAGAGCTCAGAAGCCTGAGAAAGTTCCAGGAGGCCTTCAGTATTCCTAGGCCCAGCTTGAGTGCCTGTCACAGCCCTGTCTTGGAGTCCTAGGCCCAGGGCCCTGTGCAGCCTCTGGTGTCCTGAGGGCACATCCTCCTTCAGCCCCAAGTGACCTTCAGGGGGCTCTTCCACCTTGGGCGGAGCCAGCCGTTCCCCACCTTCATCATTCCCATGTGTGTTTGTGCATAAATATATTTATCTCCAAAGATACTCACTCTAAAGAAAATCATTGGTTTCAAGGTATCCTAAAGTTTCAAAGAGTATCTATAGCCTATAGTTATTGGGTACATTTCTTCGTGTATTTTTTTTTTTAATCAATTGCTGAAGTTTTGATGCAAGGTTCAGAAGAGCAACCTTAGTTTTAAGACATGCAGTTTAGAGAGGGCTTAAGAGAAGTGGTTTGCTGAACATTTGAATGGAGAGTGAGCTTCAACTATTGCAAAATGTGTTCTGGCAGAAAGTAACACATATTCATCAAAATACATTCCTCATCAATGGAACATATGCAACACGGTGCGTGCAAGTGTGCTAAGTTACTTCAGTCATGTCCGATTCTTTGTGACCCTATGGACGGTCGCCCTCCAGGCTCCTCTGCCCATTCATCATAGAAAGACAAGTAAATACAGAACATATGGATGAGAAAAGGAAACGAAGTGCAGTTCCACCACCCCCGATCATCATCATTAACACTTAAGCATATTTCCTTCCACTATTTTTCTATTTATTCATAAGATGCTCTTGCTTCAACTCCCTTGGGATTTGGTTGTTTACAGCTCCTCATGCCCTCCTTTCCATTCCTCTTTCTTCTGTCTTCATACTGCTGAGAGTGTGGGGGTCATCTGCACATGTTTAGGATGACCTGGCCCAGAGACAGCAGATATATGGCTCTCTGGGCCTCTGGACAGGGAATACTTAGTGGGGAGTAAGTATTAGATGACGGGCATCTCTTTCCCCTTCACCACTCACCTGTCACCAGCATATCTGGAGAGGAAGCCCCTCCTGACTCACAAACACCCTGATTCAGGTGGGACAGACCCCAGGTGAGCTTGAGGGGCTCTGGATACCTCAGCACAACCCAACCATGTCCCTCATTGCCGAAGGACCCGGTGATGGTTTTTTTCCTGGTTCAGTGAATATCAACTCCAGGACTTTATGTTCAAAATTTTCAGATAAGAAAGGCCCTCTTTGTTACAGAATACTTATATTTAAACAAGAGATTCTAAATCCTCCAAATATGTGAGGCTGGAACCCTGGCAAGATAGGAAATGGGGTTGCTGTTTGGGCCACTTGGGTGAGTCCAGGCCTCTCTGCTCCTAAAGCAAGTGCAGTCTCTGCCTCACCCTCAGCCCCAAGTAGAGCCCCCCGCCACAGTCCTCATGCACGTGTCCTCTGCCCATTGATTCTAGGTCTCCTCCAGCCCCTGAGCTTGCCAAGTACAGGAGCCAAGTCGCTGAATCCCTGACCCTCACCTATTGGGTAATTCTTCATGCTTTCCCCAAAATCAAAGAAGACCCAAGAGGGGAGAAATGCAGACCCTCCTGATTCAGTCATTGAGGGCCTCTGGGGATCCAGCTCCTCCCCTGGCAGCGACACAGCCTCCACTTTCTTGCTGTTCCTCTTGCTCTGTGACTCAGCAGAGGGGGTGCAAGGGTGGTGACTGTGTCGTTCTCACCTACCCCACAGCAGAGAACATGGGCACACGTGGCATGCTTACACCCGGCTGGGGGAGCACAGCTCTGGGGGGTCTGTGGGGGAACTGAACCTCCCCTGCTTCCTTCCCCTGTGCTTTGTGTCTGGAAGGAAGAAACCCCAGCAGCTCTGACCTGGGCAAATCTTCTGGAAGATGCAGCTACTCCTGCTCCTGATGGCCTTTCTTCTGCCTCCTGGGCTAGGATATGTGAGTGACCATCCCCATTTCTGACAGGGTAGCCCATCTCACTAAACCTCCCGACATCCTGGTCCTTCTGCTCAGCTCCAATTTCTGAACCAGCTCCCATCCCAACTGAGACTACAAGTTCGATGCTGCATAGACATTCAGCAAGGATGGGTGGTAGGAAGCAAGCTTTCACTAAAAGCTTTTGTGGCTCTTAGCCCCTCTCTCACCACTGGCAAAGTGGGTTGAGCATTTGCTGGAGGATGTGAAGCTACAAAGCACAAGTAGGAAAATTCCTCACTCCAGCCAGGAAAGGACAACTCAGACAAACCATCCACAGCGTGGGAGTTCTCAGTGGACCCAGCTTAAGAACCAGAGAAACTTGTCAGTTTCCCCGCCCTTCACTCCTGCCCAGGAGAGGAGCCCAGGGTGTCACTGGTCAGAAATGTCTAGATAGCAGCACCCAAAGCTCTCTGGGTGTCGTTACTCTTCCCCAGGCCCTAAGCAGTTCATTTTCTGCCCCAGTGTCTTTGGCATTGTCCTCCCCCATCCCTGTGGTCTTAAATCCCACCAGTACTATCCCCACCAAACCTCAGCCAAAAGCTAATTGGAGGCCATTCAGGCGTCCAGTCAACAGATGCTTACTGAGATCCTGGGATGCGTTATGCCCTAGGACATGTGGATTTTAGAAAACCCAACTCCATAAACTCATAGGTGGATTGTTAGAAAATGGCACCAATCAGGATGTTAGCAGAGGTTTAGAGGGGTCCAGAAGACTCCATGAGAATGAGGGCTCATCAGGGGGTCCCATCCATGATCTTCTGGGCTTCACCCTCTGGAAGGCAGTCTCGGGCCCCTTCATATGTGTGTGTGACTCAGGATGTGGAGAACAATACTGAGGTTTGGGGTTTAGAAAAGGTTATCCCACCGCCGTGAGAACCTGGGGGACTCTCCCTTAGTGTCTGTTGGGCACTGTCGACCCACCTTGACTGCCACCTTCCCGAACCTCCCTTCTAACCATAGCCTATTCCATCTCCCCATCTTTCAGCCTTTTCTTTCAGAGGAGATCACTGGGGACCATGAGGCCAAGCCCCACTCCTGCCCCTACATGGCTTTGTTCAGTTTCTGGGTGAAAAGAGTTGGAAGAAGTGTGGCGGTGTTCTCATACAAAAGGACTTTGTTCTGACAGCTGCTCACTGCAGAGGAAGGTGAGGGGCATTAGCCAGCCTACCCTACCTGAGGCCTCGACAGGGACCCGTCCTCTCCCCAGGAGCTGAGCCCAAGGGTACCCCTCCTTCACCCCAGGATCCTGGAAATCAGGACCACAAGAGCTCATCAGACAAGCCATCTGATGAGCAGGACTAGGGTGATTAAAAGCTGAGAAACAGGACAAGAAAGGTTTTGAGGTCAGTGGGTCGGCGGTGAGAACAAGAGACAGGGTTGAGAAGGCTTGACCCACAATGGTCAAATAAAGCATCAGAGACGGATGAGAGTGTGCAGTGAGAGCCAAAACCCAAACTCAGAGTCACTTCACAATATTGCTGAGAAAGCTCCTGGAGCCCTGCCCTCATGTCCCTGAGAAGCACAGGGCCCAGAGTCACTCAGTGCCAGGACCCATCTGTCACCTGAACTCCCCTTCAGCTGCTCCCCTGCCCTGGTGTCAGCTGCCTGTCACTGCTCCTGGCCTGTATTTCTGGTGACCCCATGATCCCCACACCTCTGCTCTGGTCTCTGAGCAGCTCAATCATTGTCACCCTGGGGGCCCACAACATCAAACAGCAAGAGAGGACCCAGCAGGTCATCCAGGTGGGGAGGGCCACCCACCACCCAGACTTTAATCCTAAGAATTTCACCAACGACATCATGTTACTGCAGGCAAGGAAAACTCCCCACTGGCCCTGCCCTCCTGGGATCAGATTGCCCTCCCAGGATCTCCTGCCATTTCGTCCCTCCCATCCTGGCTGCCTGACCAGTCCCTGTGGCTCAGGAGAGAGCAGAGACAGATCAACGTCACTGCCCTGTCCAGGCTTGGGGACCACTGGCTGAGCCAGACTCTTGCCTCTTCCCATAGCTGGAGAGAAAGGCCAAGCAGACTGCAGCTGTGAGGCAGCTCCGCCTGCCCAGGGCCATGGCCTGCATGAAGCCAGGACAGACCTGCAGTGTGGCTGTGGCTGGGGAAAGGACTCCATAGGCACCTACCCTAACTCACTGCAGGAGGTAAAGCTGACCATGCAGGAGGATCAAATGTGTGAGTCCCACATACACTACTATTACATCAACGCCATCCAGCTATGTATAGGGGACCCAAAGACAAAGAAAGCTTCCTTTAAGGTGAGAATGACATCTACTTTGCTTCGATCTGGGGAGAAGTGTGTTTGCAGAAGATCTGGGACCTGGGGACCGCCTCACCCTCTAGACACCAAGACACATCCTGGGGCTAGTGTGTGAGTATGCTAGTGTGTGACATGAGTGCAATTGTGGGGCAGTTTCAACATTCTTTGGCATTGCCTTTCTTTGGGATTGGAATGAAAACTAATCCTTTCCAGTCCCGTGGCCACTGGTGACTTGTCCAAATTTACTGACATATTGAGTGAGCACGTTCACAGCATCATCTTTTAGGATTTGAAATAGCTCAACTGGAATTCTATCACCTCCACTAGCTTTGTTCATAGTGATGTTTCGCACTTAGGAATGGGAACAACTTAGCAATGGAAGCAGTGACAGACTCTCTTTTGGGGTCCAAAATCACTGCAGATGGTGATTGTAGCCATGAAATTAAAAGACGCTTGCTCGTTGGAAGAAAAGTTATGACCAACCTAGATAGCATATTAAAAAAGCAGAGACATTACTTTGCCAACAAAGGTCTCTCTAGTCAAAGCTTTGGTTTTCCAGTAGTCATGTATGGATGTCAAAATTGGACTATAAAGACAGCTGAGCACCGAAGAATTGATGCTTTTGAAATGTGGTGTTGGAGAAGACTCAGGAGAGTCCCTTGGAATGAAAGGAGATCCAACCAGTCCATCCGAAAGGAAATCAGTCCTGAATAGTCATTGGATGGACAATGTTGAAGCTGAAACTCCAATACTTTGGCCACCTGATGTGAAGAATTGACTCATTGGAAAAGACCTTGATGCTGGGAAAGACTGAAGGCAGGAGGGGAAGGGGTCAACAGAGGATGAGATGGTTGGATGGCATCACCGACTCAATGGACATAAGTTTGAGTAAACTCCAGGAGTTGGTGATGTACAGGAAGGTCTGGTGTGCTACAGTCCATGGGGTCTCAAAGAGTTGGACACGACTGAGCAACCGAACTGAATTGAACTGAAGGCACACTTGTCTTTGTACTCCAGGATGTCTGTCTCTAGGTGAGTGATCACACCATCATGGTTATCTGGGTCATTAAGGTCTTTTTTGTAATGTTCTGTGTATTCTTGCCACTTCTACTTAATATCTTCTGCTTCTGTTAGGCCTTTTCTGTTCTTTATTGTTCCCATCTTTGCATGAAATGTTCCCATTGGCATCTCTAATTTTCTTGAAGAGATCTGTAGTCTTCCCATTCTATTGTTTTCCTCTATTTCTTTGCATTGATCACTTGAGAAGGCTTTGTCTCTCCTTGCTATTCTTTGGAACTGTGCACTCAGATGGATGTATCTTACCTTTTCTCCTTTGCCTTTTGCTTCTCTTCTTTCCTCAGCTATTTGTAAGGCCTCCTCAGACAACCATTTTGCCTTTTTGCATTTCTTCTTCTTGGGGTTGGTTTTGATCATCACCTCCTGTACAACGTTATGAACCTCCATCCATAGTTCTTTAGGCATTCGATCTATCATATCTAATCCCTTGAATCTACTTGTCACTTGCACTGTAAAATCTTAAGAGATTTGATTTAGGTCATACCTGAACGACCTGTTTTCCCTACTTTCTTCAACTGAAGTCTGAATTTTGCAATAAGGAGTTCATGATTTGAGCCACAGTCAGCTCCTGGTCTTGTTTTTGCTGACTGTATAGAGCTTCTCCATCTTCGGCTACAAAGAACATAATCAATCTGATTTCAGTACTGACCATCTGGTGATATCCATGTGTAGAGTCGTCTCTTATGTTGTTGGAAGAGGATGCTTGCTAGGACCACTGTGTTCTCTTGACAAAGCTCTGTTAGCCTTTGACCTGTTTCGTTTTGTACTCCAAGGTCAAACTTACTTGTTACTCCAAGTATCTCTTGACTTCCTACTTTTGCATTCCTGTCCCCATGATAAAAAGGACATGTCTTTTTGGTGTTAGTTCTAGAAGGTCTTGTAGGTCTTCGTAGAACCATTCACCTTCTTTGGCAGTAGTGGCTGGGGCATAGACTTGGGTTTCTGTGCTACTTAATGGTCTGCCTTGGAAACAAACAGAGATCATTCTGTCATTTTTGAGATTGAACTGAAGTACTGCATTTTGGACTCTTTTGTTGACTATGAGGACTACTCCATTTCTTCTAAGGCATTCATGCCCACAGGAGTAGATTTCATGGTCATTTGAATTAAACTTGCCTGTTTGGTCCATTTTAGTTCACTGATTCCTAAACTGTCAATGTTCACCCTTGCCATCTCCTGTTTGACCACTTCCAAGTTACCTTGATTCATGGGCCTAACATTCCAGGTTCCTATGCAATATTGTCCTTTATAGCATCAGATCTTACTTCCATCACAAGTCACATCCATACTGGGCATTGTTTTCACTTTGACTCAACCTCTTCATTCTTTCTGGAGCTATTTCTCTACTCTTCTCCAGTAGCATATTAGTCACCAACCGATATGGGGAGTTCATCTTTCAGTATCATATCTTTTTCCCTTTTCATATTGTTCATGGGGTTCTCACGGCAAGAATACTTAAGTGGTTTGCCATTCCCGTTTCTAGAAGACTGTATTTTGTCAGAAGTCTCCACCGGTCTGTCTTGGGTGGCCCTACATGGCACACCTCATAGTTTCATTGGATTAAACAAGTCTGTGATCCAAGTGATCAGTTTGGTTAGTTAGAAAGAGGACCTTTCATCCTGTCCCTTTAGTCATAGCTGGTCTCTGGGCCAAGATTCCCTGCTGGTCAGCTGGGGCCTTTTGAGTTAGAAAGGGCTCCTGTCCTTAGTAGAACTGAAAAGCACATTTTTCATTTATCAATACAAATGCTGGTAGATCACCTACTAAGTGCAGGACACTATGATTGTACAGTGGTACAGTGCACACAATACAGGTTCTACTGTCTGAGCCCATTCAGGATAAAAACTCTCAACAAACTTGGTACAGAGGAAATATATCCCAGCAAAATACAGGCTGTTTATGACAGATCCACATTGGGCTTCCCTTGTGGCTCAGACATTAAAAGTCTGCCTGCAATGCAGGAGACCAGATTCAATCCCTGGGTGAGGAAGATTCTCTGGAGAAGGGAATGGCTACCACTCCAGTATTCTTGCCTGGAGAATTCCATGAACAAAGGAGCCCGGTGGGCTACAGTCCATGGGGTCCCAAAGAGTTGGACATGACTGAATGACTAACACTTTCACTTTCCATGACAGACCCACCACTTACATCACATTCATCAGTGAAAAGCTGAAAGCATTTCCCCTAAGATTAGGAACAAATCAGAAATCCTAAAAAGGCTTCTAGCTATTCTTCAGTTCAGTTCAGTTCAGTTCAGTCGCTCAGTCATGTCTGACTCTTTGTGACCCCATGAATTGTAGCATGCCAGGTCTCCCAGTCTATCACCAACTACCAGAGTTCACTCAGATCACATCCATCGAGGCAGTGATGCCATCCAGCCATCTCATCCTCTGTCATCCCCTTCTCCTCCTGCACCCAATCCCTCCCAGCAACAGAGGCTTTTCCAATGAGTCAACTCTTCGCATGAGGTGGCCAAAGTACTGGAGTTTCAGCTTCAGCATCATTCCCTTCAAAGAAATCCCAGGGCTGATCTCCTTCAGAATGGACTGGTTGGATCTCCCTGCAGTCCAAGGGACTCTCAAGAGTCTTCTCCAACACCACACTTCAAAAGCATCAATTCTTCGGCGCTCAGCCTTCTTCACAGTCCAACTCTCACATCCATACATGACTACTGGAAAAACCATAGCCTTAACTAGACGGACCTTTGTTGGCAAAGTAATGTCTCTGCTTTTCCATATGCTATATAGGTTGGTCATAAATTTTCTTCCAAAACTAAGTGTCTTTTAATTTCATGGCTGCAGTCACCATCTGCAGTGATTTTAGAGCCCCCAAAAATAAAGCCTGACACTGTTTCCACTGTTTCCCCATCTATTTCCCATGAAGTGATGGGACCGGATGCCATAATCTTTGTTTTCTGAATGTTGAGCTTTAAGCCAACTTTTTCACTCTCCACTATTCCTAAACCCTAAACTCAACAAACTTCCTTTGCCATAAACATTTCCTTCACAAACAGGTCTCAGATAACAGTCCTTCCCATGGCCTCAAGCTGTGGCCTATGTGCTCATCCTGTAACATTCTTTGTAAAGATCCTTGAACAAATGTCAATGGTTACTTTATAGATTATTTTCTGGGCACAACTGCTGAAGGCTCTGTGCTTTCTCATGCTTCTATCAAGAATACTAAGCACCTTAACATTCTTTCCAGCCAATTCAACCGAAGAAAGGAAAGAACAAGTCAGAATCACAGGCCTAACACCATCCCGGGTCTGTGCCTGTGGGACAAGGAGAGGGGATTGGGGGCCGTGCCTCCATTTTGTCAGTAATGCCTAACGTGGCACCCAACAGTTGCACTCAATATTCCAGCAAATTAGGAAAAGTCAGCAGTGGCCACAGGACTGGAAAAGGTCAGGTCTATTCCAATCCCAAAGAAAGGCAATGCCAAAGAATGCTCAAACTACCACACAATTGCACTCAAGTCACACACTAGTAAAGTAATGGTCAAAATTCTCCAAGCCAGGCTTCAGCAATACGTGAACCATGAACTTCGAGATGTTAAGCTGGTTTTAGAAAAGGCAGAGGAACCAGAGGTCAAATTGCCAACATGCACTGGATCATCGAAAAAGGAAGAGAGTTCCCGAAAAACATCTATTTCTGCTTTATTGAATATGCCAAAGCCTTTGACTGTGTGGATCACAATAAACTGTGGAAAATTCTGAAAGAGATGGGAATACCAGAGCACCTGACCTGCCTCTTGAGAAACCTATATGCAGGTCAGGAAGCAACAGTTAGAACTGGACATGGAACAAGAGTCTGGTTCCAAATACGAAAAGGAGTTTGTCAAGACTGCATAGTGTCACCCTGCTTATATAACTTATATGCAGAGTACATCATGAGAAACGCTGGGCTGGAAGAAGCACAAGCTGGAATCAAGATTGCTGGGAGAAATATCAATAACCTCAGATATGCAGATGACACCACCCTTATGGCAGAAAGTGAGGAAGAACTAAAGAGCCTCCTGATGAAAGTGAAAGAGGAGAGTGAAAATGTTGGCTTAAAGCTCAACATTCAGAAAACTAAGATCATGGCATCTGGTCCCATCACTTCATGGCAAATCGATGGGGAAACAGTGGACACAGTGGATGAGTTTGTTTTCTGGGCTCCAAAATCACTGCAGATGGTGAATGCAGCTATGAAATTAAAAGACGCTTACTCCTTGGAAGGAAAGTTATGACCAACCTAGACAGCATATTCAAAAGCAGAGACATTACTTTGCCAACAAAGGTCTGTCTAGTCAAGGCTACCGTTTTTCCAGTAGTCATGTATGGATGTGAGAGTTGGACTGTAAAGAAGGCTGAGTGCCAAAGAATTGATGCTTTTGAACTGTGGTGTTGGAGAAGACTCTTGAGAGTCCCTTGGACTGCAAGGAGATCCACCCAGTCCATTCTAAAGTAGATCAGTCCTGGATGTTCATTGGGGCGACAGAGGTTGAAGCTGAAACGCCAGTACTTTGGCCATCTGATGTGAAAAGCTGACTCATTTGAAAAGACCCTGATGCTGGGAAAGATGGAGGGCAGGACGAGAAGGGGACGACAGAGGATGAGATGGTTGGATGGCATCAGTGACTCAATGGACATGGGTTTGGGTGGACTCCGGGGGTTGGTGATGCACAAGGAGGCCTGGCATGCTGCAGTCCATGGGGTAGCATAGAATCGGACATGACGGAGTGACTAAACTGAACTCAGCACCTTTTTATGTACCTGTTGGCCATCTTCATGTCTTCTTTGGAAGAATGTCTATTCAGATGTTCTACCCATTTAAAAAATTACTTTTATCGAAATATAGGTGATTTACATGCTGTGTTAATTTCTGCTGTACAGAAATGTGGTTCAGTTATTCATATATATCATTTTTTATATCCTTTTCCATTATGGTATATCACAGGTTACTGAGTATAATCCCCTGTGCTCTGCCTATTTTTCAGTTGGGTTATTTTCTCTTTTAATATTGAGTTGTATGTGTTCTTTATATATTTTAAACGTTAGCCACTTGAGACATATCATTTGTAAATAATTTCTCCTAGTCAGTAGGTTTCTCTTCTGTTTTGTTAATGAGTTCCTTTGCTGTGCAAAAGCTTTGAAGTTTGATTAGGTCTGATTTGGTCCTTTTTGCTTTTGTTTCCCTTGCCTGAGGAGAAATAGCCACAAAAGTATTGCTAAGACCTGACCAAAGAGTGCACTGCTTGTGTTTTCTTCTAAGAATTTAATCGTTTCTGCCTTGAATAAGTTTGAGTTTGTCTTCGTGTATGGTGTGAGAAATGTTCTAATTTTATTCCTTTATGTGTAGCTGTCCCGTTTTGCCAAAATGACTTATCAAAGAGACTGTCTTTTCTCTATTGTATGTATCTTGCCTCCTTTGTGATATAAACTGACCTTACATATGTGGATCCATTTCTGGGCCCTCCATTCTGTCCCATTGGTCTATGTGTCTGCTTTGTGCCAGTTTCATACCCTTTTGATTACAGTAGCTTTATAGTGTAGTCTGAACTGAGGGAGCGTGATGAACAGTGAAAGTGCTAGCTGCTCACTTGTGTCTGACTCTTTGCAACCCCAGGGACGGTAGCCCGCCAGGCTTCTCTGTCCCTGGAATTTTCCAGGCAAGAACACTGGAGGGATAGCCATTCCATTCTCCAGGGGATCTTCTTGACCCAAGGATAGAACCCCTGCTTTTGCACTGTAGGCAGAGTCTTTACCATTTGAGCCACCAGGGAAGCCTCAGGAAGCCTGATAACCCCATCTTCATTCTTTTTCCTCAACATTGCTTTGGCTCTAAGGGGTGTTTTGTTGTTCCAGATGAATTATTTGTGGGACTATTTGTTCTAGTTCTGAAAAATGTCATGGGTGTTTTCATACGTATTGCCTTAACTGTAGGTTGCTCAGAGTAGTTCACTCATTTTAGTAATAATAGCTTTTTCAATCCCTGAACATGCAATATCTTTCCATTTATTGGTATTGTCTTCAAATTCCTTCAATCAGTGTTTTACAGATTTTAGAGTACAATACCTTCATGGGTAAATTTATTCAAGTTATTTATAAATTTTGATTGGATTGTCATCCCCTTCTTCTCCTGCCCCCAATCCCTCCCAGCAACAGAGGCTTTTCCAATGAGTCAACTCTTCGCATGAGGTGGCCAAAGTACTGGAGTTTCAGCTTCAGCATCATTTCCTCCAAAGAAATCCCAGGGCTGATCTCCTTCAGAATGGACTGGTTGGATCTCCTTGCAGTCCAAGGGACTCTCAAGAGTCTTCTCCACCACCACAGTTCAAAAGCATCAATTCTTCAGCGCTCAGCTTTCTTCACAGTCCAACTCTCACATCCATACATGACCATTGGAAAAACCATAGCATTGACTAGACGGACCTTTGTTGGCAAAGTAATGTCTCTGCTTTTAAATATGCTATCTAGGTTGGTCATAACTTTCCTTCCAAGGAGTAAGTGTCTTTTAATTTCATGGCCACAATCACCATCTGCAGAGATTTTGGAGCCCCCCAAAATAAAGTCTGACACTGTTTCCACTGTTTCCCCATCTATTTCCCATGAAGTGATGGGACCGGATGCCATGATCTTCGTTTTCTGAATGTTGAGCTTTAAGCCAACTTATTCACTCTCCACTTTCACTTTCATCAAAAGGCTTTTTATTTCCTCTTCACTTTCTGCCATAGGGTGGTGTCATCTGCATATCTGAGGTTATTGATATTTCTCCCGGCAATCTTGATTCCAGCTTGTGGTTTTCCAGCTCAGCGTTTCTCATGATGTACTCTGCATATAAGTTATACAAGCAGGGTGACAATATACAGCTTTGACATACTCCTTTTCCTATTTGGAACCAGTCTATATAGGATTCAGCAATTCCACACCTGGGTATATATCCAAAGTAAAGAAAAGCATGAATTCAATACGTCATTAATATATGCACTCCAATGTTCAAAAAAGCATTATTTACAAAAACCAAGCTATGAAATCAAGCTCAGCATCCATTAACAGATGAATGGATAGAGAAGGGGTGGCATATATATACGCACAATAGTATCTACTCAGCCATAAAAAAATGAAATTTGTCCATTTGCAACAACATGAATGGACCTGTAAAGTATTAAGTTTAGTGATATCAGACAGAGAAGGATAACTACTACACATTTTCACTTATATGTGGAATCTAAAATATAAAACAGTTGAACAAATTTAACAAAATAGAAACAGATTCATAGATACAGAGAACAAATTAGTGGTTATCAGAGGGGAGTGGGTGGTGACAGAGACAAGATAGTCGAAGGGGATTAAAAGGTACAAACCAGTAGGTATCAAATAAATAAGATACATGGATATAATGTACAGCACTGGGAATGTAGTCAATACTATATAATAACTTTATATGGAGTATAAACTATAAAAATATGGGGTACTACATTGTACACCAGAAACTAATACTGTGAGTTGCTATACTTTAATTTTTAAAAAGTGACTAAATGGAAAAGAATTTATATCAGTTTCTTACATCGATTATTGACTATTTAAGGCAAAATAGTATATGAGGCATATAGTGGTGAAGTGTATGACAAAGATAACTCAAAGGGTGAGAAGGGAGACAAGGGAAAATATACCATACGAGGTCCACATATGAATGAAAAACAAAGTGAAAGTATTAGCTGCTCGGTCCCGTCTGAGTCTTTGCAGCCCCATAGACTACAGCTGCCAGGCTCCTCCATCCATGGGACTTCCCAGGCAAGAAACCTGGAGTGGGTAGCCATTCCCTTCTCCAGGGGATCTTCCCAACCCAGGGCTCAAACCCAGATCTCCGGCATTACAGGCAGGTTTTTTACCATCTGAGCCACAGGGAAAGCTGAAGGCATATCCTTCAGGGTAACAACTAAAATAATAGGTAGACATATAACAGAAAGCCAATAAAGAAGCCAAAATGAGACATCACAAAATAGAGCAGAAAAGCAGGGCAGAAGAACAGAGAATAAACCACACTGTGTTCCAAAAAGAACTTTCATAGTTTTTAGCTCTGATAAGCTAACCTTCTCCCTTATTATACATTTTTCATTTGGACAAAATTTCCCTAGTCATTCTTTCGTGTTTATTTTCCACATAAATTTTAGAAATTGTCTAGAACTTGTGGAACACTAGGAGAAAAAATTCAATAGCTTTCTTTTAAAAATCACATTATATTTATTATTTTTATAACCATATTCATATATTAACTTGGGAGAATCGGTACATTTTTGGTGTAGATCTATTCTATTTGAGAACTAGGAATATCTTGCTGTTTCTAAAGACTTCTTGTGTTTTTCAGAAGCAGTTTAACATTTTGCATGAATAGGTTTTTCACAATTCTGGTTAAGTTTTTCCTCAGCCTCATACCTATATTTGGTACTACTGTAACCGAGTTTCTTTTAAATTATATCTTAAAACAGGTTATTATTATTATATATGTGAAAGGTACAGGTTTCCTTTTAAATGGAAACAATCTCAAGCTCATAGACAAGTTGCAATCACGATGCAAAAGTTTTCCTCTCCAGAACCGTTTGCTAGTATAAGTTACTGAAACGGCACTCTATTGCTTCTCAAATACTATAGAATGTAATTCGTACTAACAAGGATATATGTAGCCACCATCCAACCTTCAGATCCAGGAAGTTAACACTGCTGCCACAATCATCATCTAATCCTCAGTGAAAAACCTAGCTCAGTAGCCTGAATAAGTTGACTTATCTGATCAGCATCTGCAGAGATATATATATAACCGATCTCTCACCCATCATCCCCAAGGGCATCCCCTGATCCCCGCGCCCCAGGCTCTGGTCACGCATTAGGTGGCCCCTTCCTACCAATGCCCACCTCACCCTATTTGTCCTGCTCTGATAAATCCCACCTGATTGCCCCCACCCCCAAGAAGGCCCGTAAACCCCCCTTGCTCAGAAACCACCCATCCCTTGTGTGAACACCCTCCTTATCCCATGTGGGCATTGAATATCCACCTCACGTGTATTCTGTTACCTGATCCAGGATGCCCAATGCAGGGTGTAGGGTGAGAAGTGTGTCCACACAGGAGAGAGGCCAGGTGTGGACACATGCTCACCCGATGTGGGCTTGGCTTGGACACCATGCCCTGGTTACCTGTGGCTCCCCTGCCAGAATCCATTTTGACAGTGTGCTTTGTTTCTTAATCAAAGGTTTCATTGCTTTAGAAGAGACTTGAGATCAAGGTGTTTAGGCCCCATGATGTTTTCAATTATATGACTCTCTCCACCTTTTCCATTGTTGGGACATGGCCAGGATAATTTGGTTAAATAATTGTATAGGGACATCAGAATGCCATTCTCTGGGTAGTGGTGTGGGAATTCTGCTTTGCCTCCCTGGCACCCACTCTCACTTCACATGGAACTCCCATCCCACAGGCTCTTCTTCCTTGACTGCAACACTCCTGCTGGGAGATGAAATCTAGGGCCCTTCCTTTTTAATCTGCTGGGAGCTCTTGATTGCCTCAAACAGAGGGATATGGTGGAATAGATGTCATAGGACATCAGAAGTGAGGTAATTAAAAGAGCCCAGCTTGTGCCTGGCTTGTTTCTTAGCAGATGCTTCTTTGGGAGAAAGCCAACAACATGTCATGTGTGAGGGAGACTGACAATCCCAGAAACAGAGATGACTTGAGGTGCCTCATGGAGAGAAACCAACATGCCCAGTGAACAGCCAGCACCATCCACTGGGCATGTGTGAGCGAGACAGCCAGTAATTCAGCATCCAGGCTTCAAACCTCCCTGATACCAAGAGCAGCAGAGGAATGCTATCCACACTGGATCCTGACCAAAATGCAGATTCATGGCTAAAACAATGTTGCTGTTTTGAAAAAAAATACTCAGTCTTTAAGAACTGGAATAATCTCTCTTCAGCATCACTCTCACACACCATCCTGTATATACCACACCATGGTTCTCACCATCCTGTTTGACCCTTACAGTTTTGTCTCCTCCACCAGAAGTGAGAGATCTTCCCTCCAAATTTCTCATACAAAGAGGCCTCAAAACACAATCACCCTGGTGCTGAAAGAGAACCACAGAAATGAAGACATTCTATGTCATGAATCTCTCATCATGGAACCCAGAATGCTGGGGCTCAAAGACCTGGTATTTGTTGATACAACGTCTCACTACCTCTACTTGTAGTGATTCTCTTGTTTTCTGCTGAGTGATGGCACTAGCCAAGAGCTTATGGGTGCTTCTGTGGTGACCACTAAGTACACACTCCACTCAGACCCTAGGACCTGATCAGACAGAGGTGTGAGGCTTCAGAGAAATCTCACGTGATAAAAGCCACAACAAGGCGGAGACACTGGTTAAAAGGCCACATGAAAGTAGCAGCTGCTCAGATCTGGGCAGCTTTCCTGCAGAGATGGTCCTGCTCCTGCTCCTGGTGGCCCTTCTGTCCCCTACCGGGGAGGCAGGTGAGTGCCGGTCCCACCCTCAGAGGCGCAGCCCCACCCCACGCGAACAGACCTGCTCAGACGCTACACTCATGCACAGCCTGGGCCTGGTCCATCTAAGAAAATTTCTGAACTCAGGGAAACCTTGATCCCATCTCCCCTGTTTAAACTTTGGCTCCATGAGCACAGCGGGCAGGCTGGAATCTTTCTTTCAGGGAAAATCATCGGGGGCCACGAGGCCAAGCCACACTCCCGTCCCTACATGGCGTTTCTTCAGGTCAAGACTTCAGGGAAATCTCACAACTGTGGGGGTTTCCTCGTGCGTGAGGACTTCGTGCTGACAGCAGCTCACTGCCTGGGAAGGTGAGGAGCAGTGCCGGGCCCCCACCCCTCTGTGGAGCCCTCCCAGGGAACCCTCTTAGGAGCTGCAGACCTGTGCCACCAGGTAACGTAGGAAGCTATTCAGAGGACAGGTGAGCACTGGGGAGAGAGGGACAGGTCAATGCCAGTCGCGCATGGAGAGAAGGGATTGATCAAACCTGGAACATAAGGAAGCCAAGGTTGTGGCCTGGAGCCCACAGTGCAAATGTGAGAAATTCATGTTTTCCTTAGAGACAGTCAAGCTCGAGCAGGACTGAACACCCTCCGTGGACTACAAGAACTGCCACCCTGCCCAGGCTGCCAGGGAGCAGTTTAGGGATGCTCAGCCCCAGGGCCCACCGCCTAGAATTTCGCCACACCCTCCCCCTGCCCCGCCCCAAGTTTGGCCCTGTCCCAAGCTGTGCTCTTTCCTCCCGGCTCCTAGACCGTTTCTCCTGTGACTGCCTTTCCCTCTCTGCTCTCTGTGCAGCTCAATCAATGTCACCCTGGGGGCCCACAACATCATGGAACGAGAGAGGAAACAGCAGGTCATCCCGATGAGAAGAGCCATCCCCCACCCATGCTATAATAAAAAAACTTGGGCCAACGACATCATGTTACTGAAGGTGGGACATGAGGCTGCACTGACTCTGGGACACTTCCATCCAGGGTTCTGCATCCCCCATGAACCCACTCCTGACCCTCCTCCTGTACAACCCCTCCGTGGTCCCAATGCTGAGAAGAAGGCAACCCCATGACTGTCCTGCAGCCTCTGTGGGCCAACAGTAGGTGACAATGCTTTTCCTCTACCTTCAGCTGACTAGGAAGGCTGACATTACAGATGCAGTGAGCCCCATCGATCTGCCCAGGAGGCTGGCGAAGGTGAAGCCAGGGATGATGTGCAGTGTGGCCGGCTGGGGGCAACTGGGGGTAAATATGCCCTCTACAGACAAACTACAGGAGGTAGATCTTGAAGTCCAAAGTGAGGAGGAATGTATCGCTCGTTTCAAAAAGTACATCCCCTCCAAACAGATATGTGCTGGAAATCCAAGCAAGAGGAAGAATTCTTTCTCGGTGAGATCCCCAGTGTTATCCGTGCAAAACCCTGGGCCCAACTGAGCTGGGACGATGGGTGGCTGTGGGAACAAAGCCCGCCCCTGTGTCCCCAGCCTGTCCTCCTATCTGGACACTGTCCTGTGTCCCTGGGGCGTGAGCACTGCCCCACAGTCACAAAAGGGTGGAGGTTTCCTGCAGGAGGAGCAGCAGGATTGTCAATGCCAGGATGAAACCTCAGGACAAACAAGGCCCTGACATCAGCCAGGACCGCTAACTGAGCCCACCCACGCCAGGGTGGCAGGGAGACCAGACCCGAAGAAGGTGAGCTCAGCCCTTGCTCTCTCTATCCACAGGGTGACTCTGGGGGCCCGCTTGTGTGTGATGGTGTGGCCCAGGGCATTGTGTCCTATGGAAGAAAAGATGGGACAACTCCAGATGTCTACACCAGAATCTCCAGCTTTCTGTCCTGGATCCATTCAACAATGAGACGGTACAAACGCCAGGGATCAGTGTGACGTGTCCTTGGGGTGGACCCCTCCATGTTCCCTGGGATTGGAAGCACTGGTCAAAGTGTGTGAAGGAAGGTTGCCTGGAACAATAAACATTAATCTCTTGAAAAGAAATCACTGACTGCTCCGTTATTCACAAATTCGTTAGGTACCTTCTCTGTCAGGGAAACCTCTGTTCACATTTCTGCTCTGTTAGCAGCTTCCCCCTCCAGCACATACACTGCTCCTCTCACCCCTCCCTTCCATTCTCTAGAATAAAGTCTTCTGCTGTACCTACAGTGATCTTCCTCCAGTCCCATGTCCCCAGTGCCAGCTCCCCCTCAGGCTGCCCATGAGCTCCATCAGAGAAGGGAGACCCCTCCTCAGGAACACAGGACCCCCTGGTCCACGACCCTTCTGTCTCGTCCATATGCCCTCCTCCTCGTCAACACCTACTTCCCTCCCCCACATCCCAGTGTCCAGGGGGCAACAGAAGAGAATCCAGATTTGGAAAGGGGACCACCTGAGAAACTCTGGGGTCGAGGGGGGCACTGGTCCACCCTAACAGAAATGGGGGAGGTTTACAAAGGTGTACTTCACCCCATGCAGTGTCCCCTCCGTGCATCAGAGCAGGCAGAGCTCAGAAGCCTGAGAAAGTTCCAGAAAGCCTTCAGTATTCCTAGGCCCAGCTTGAGTGCCTGTCACAGCCCTGTCTTGGAGTCCTGGGCCCAGGGCCCTGTGCAGCCTCTGGTGTCCTGAGGGCACATCCTCCTTCAGCCTCAAGTGACCTTGAGGGGGCTGTTCCACCTTGGGCTGAGCCAGCCGTTCCCCACCTTCATCATTCCCATGTGTGTTTGTGCATAAATATATTTATCTCCAAAGGAAACTCACTCTAAAAAAAATCATTGGTTTCAAGGTATCCTAAAGTTTCAAAGAGTATCTATAGCCTATAGTTATTGGGTACATTTCTTCCTGTATTTTTTTTTTTTAATCAATTGCTGAAGTTTTGATGCAAGGTTCAGAAGAGCAACCTTAGTTTTAAGACATGCAGTTTAGAGAGGGCTTAAGAGAAGTGGTTTGCTGAACATTTGAATGGAGAGTGAGCTTCAACTATTGCAAAATGTGTTCTGGTAGAAAGTAACACACATTCACCAAAATACATTCCTCATAAATGGAACATAGTCAACATGGTGCATGCAAGTGTGCTAAGTTACTTCAGTCGTGTCGGATTCTTTGTGACCCTATGGACGGTTGCCCTCCAGGCTCCTCTGCCCATTATCATAGAAAGACAAGTACATACAGAACATATAGATGAGAAAAGGAAACGAAGTGCACTTCCACCACCCCCGATTATCATCATTAATGCTTAAGCATATTTCCTTCCACTATTTTTCTATTTATTCATAAGATGCTCTTGCTTCAACTCCCTTGGGATTTGGTTGTTTACAGCTCCTCATGCCCTCCTTTCCATTCCTCTTTCTTCTGTCTTCATACTGCTGAGAGTGTGGGGGTCATCTGCACATGTTTAGGATGACCTGGCCCAGAGACAGCAGATATATGGCTCTCTGGCCTCTGGACAGGGAATACTTAGTGGGGAGTAAGTATTAGATGACGGGCATCTGTTTCCCCTTCACCACTCACCAGTCACCAGCATTTCTGGAGAGGAAGCCCCTCCTGACTCACAAACACCCTGATTCAGGTGGGACAGCTCCCAGTTGAGCTTGAGGGGCGCTGGATACCTCAGCACAACCCAACCATGTCCCTCATTGCCGAAGGACCCGGTGATGGTTTTTTCCTGGTTCAGTGAATATCAAGTCCAGGACTTTCATTCAAAATTTTCAGATAAGAAAGGTTCTCTATGTTACAGAATACTTATATTTAAACAAGAGATTCTAAATCCTCCAAAACTGTGAGGCTGGAACCCTGGCAAGATAGGAAATGGAGTTGCTGTTTGGGCCATTTGGCTGAATCCAGGCCTCTCTGCTCCTAAAGCAAGTGCAGTCTCTGCCTCACACTCGGCCCCAAGCAGAGCCCCACACCGTAGTCCTCGAGCACGTGTCCTCTGCCCATAGATTCTAGGTCTCCTCCAGCCCCTGAGCTTCCCAAGTACAGGAGCCAAGTCGCTGAATCCCTGATCCTCACCTCTTGGGTAATTCTTCATGCTTTCCCAAGAATTAAAGAAGACCCAAGAGGAATGCAGACCCTTATGATTCAGTCACTGAGGGCCTCTGGGGATCCAGCTCCTCCCCTGGCTGCAACACAGCCTCCACTTTCTTGCTGTTCCTCTTGCTCTGTGACTCAGCGGTGGGGGTGCAAGGGTGGTGACTGTGTTGTTCTCACCTACCCCACAGCAGAGAACATGGGCACACGTGACATGCTCACACTCGGCTGGGGGGAGCACAGCTCTGGGGGTGCTGTGGGGGCACTGAGCCTCCCCTGCTTCCTTCCCCTGTGCTTTGTGTCTGGAAGGAAGAAACCCCAGCAGCTCTGACCTGGGCAAATCTTCTGGAAGATGCAGCTACTCCTGCTCCTGATGGCCTTTCTTCTGCCTCCTGGGCTGGGAGAGGTGAGTGACTGTCCCCATCCCTGACACGGTAGCCCATCTCACTAAACCTCCCGAAGTCCTGGTCCTTCTGCCCAGCTCCAATTTCTGAACCAGCTCCCATCCCAACTGAGACTACAAGTTCGATGCTGCATAGACATTCAGCAAGGATGGGTGGTAGGAAGCAAGCTTTCACTAAAAGCTTTTTAGCTCTTAGCCCCTCTCTCACCACTGGTAAAGTGGGTTGTGCATTTCCTGGAGGATGTAAAGCTACAAAGCACAAGTAGGAAAATTCCTCACTCCAGCCAGGAAAGGACAACTCAGACAAACCATCTACAGTGCGGGAGTTCTCAGTGGACCCAGCTTAAGAACCAGAGAAACTTGTCAGTTTCCCTGCCCTTCACTCCTGCCCAGGAGAGGAGCCCATGGTGTCACTGGTCAGAAATGGCTACATGGCAGCACCCAAAGCTCTCTGGGTGTCGTTACTCTTCCCCAGGCCCTAAGCAGTTCATTTTCTGCCCCAGTGTCTTTGGCATGTCCTCCCCCATCCCTGTGGTCTTAAATCCCACCAGTACTATCCCCACCAAACCTCAGCCAAAAGCTAATTGGAGGCCATTCAGGCGTCCAGTCAACAGATGTTTACTGAGATCCTCGGATGCGTTATGCCCTAGGACATGAGGATTTTAGAAAACCCAACTCCATAAACTCATAGGTGGATTATTAGAAAACGGCACCAATCAGGATGTTAGCAGAGGCTCAGAGGGGTCCAGGAGTCTCCATGAGAATGAGGGCTCATCAGGGGGTCCCATCCATGATCTTCTGGGCTTCACCCTCTGGAAGGCACTCTTGGGCCCCTCCATATGTGTGTGTGACTCAGGATGTGGAGAAAAATACTGAGGTTTGGGGTTCAGAAAAGTTTATCCCACCGCCGTGAGAACCTGGGGGACTCTCCCCTAGTGTCTGTTGGGCACTGTCGACCCACCTTGACTGCCGCCTTCCCGAACCTCCCTTCTAACCATAGCCTATTCCATCTCCCCATCTTTCAGCCTTTTCTTTCAGAGGAGATCATTGGGGGCCATGAGGCCAAGCCCCACTCCCGCCCCTACATGGCTTTCGTTCAGTTTCTGGGTGAGAAGAGTTGGAAGAGGTGTGGCGGTGTTCTCATACAAAAAGACTTTGTTCTGACAGCTGCTCACTGCAGAGGAAGGTGAGGGGCAGTAGCCAGCCTACCCTACCTCAGGCCTGGACAGGGACCCGTCCTCTCCCCAGGAGCTGAGCCCAGGGGTACCCCTCCTTCACCCCAGGATCCTGGAAATCAGGACCACAAGAGCTCATCAGACAAGCCATCTGATGAGCAGGACTAGGGTGATTAAAAGCTGAGAAACAGGACAAGTAAAGTTTTGAGGTCAGTGGGTCAGAGGTGAGAACAAGAGACAGGGTTGAGAAGGGTTGACCCACAATGGCCAAATAAAGCATCAGAGAAGGATGAGAGTGTGCAGTGAGAGCCAAAACCCAAACTCAGAGTCACTTCACAATATTGCTGAGAAAGCTCCTGGAGCCCTGCCCTCATGTCCCTGAGAAGCACTGGGCTCAGAGTCACTCAGCCCCAGGACCGTCTGTCACCCAACTCCCCCTCAGCTGCTGCCCTGCCCTGGTGTCAGCTGCCTGTCACAGCTTGTGGGCTGTATCTCTAGTGACCCCATGATCCCCACACCTCTGCTCTGGTCTCTGTGCAGCTCAATCAATGTCACCCTGGGGGCCCACAACATCAAACAGCAGGAGAGGACCCAACAGGTCATCCAGGTGAAAAGAGCCATCCACCACCCAGACTATAATCCTAAGACCTTCTCCAACGACATCATGTTACTGCAGGCAAGGAAAACTCCCCACTGGCCCTGCCCTCCTGGAATTATATCATTGCCTCCCCAGGATCTCCTTCCTCTTTCTTCCTTCCCATCCTGGCCGCCTGACCAGTCTCAGGGGGATAGGTGAGAGATGGGTCCATGCAGCCTCATCCTGGCATCCAGGCCAGAGGACCACCGGCTGAGCCAGACTCTTGTCTCTTCCCATCAGCTGGAGAGAAAGGCCAAGCAGACATCAGCTGTGAAGCCCCTTAGTCTGCCCAAGGCCAAGGCCCAGGTGAAGCCAGGAGAAGTGTGCAGTCTGGCCGGCTGGGGGAAGGTGGCCCTGGGCACTCCAGCCACCACCCTGCAGGAGGTAGAGCTGACGGTTCAGGAGGATCGGGTGTGTGAATCACTCAACCCCAGGAACTACAGTCGGGCCACCCAGATTTGTGTCGGGGACCCAAGGAAGGTGAAAACCGGCTTCAAGGTCAGTTTTCCTGCATCTAAGCACACAGACCCGGGAGGTGTGGGTAGGGCAGAGGCCATATCCTCAGCTGAGAATTTCGGCTGCCTGGTCCTTGAATCCAATGTTTTGCTTTTCTTTTCCCTGAGTGGCTCAGGAAGCATCAGTCATCCCACAGCTGTCTTATCACCAGAGTTTCCAGGAGAAAATTGATAGAAAGGTAGACTTGAGTCCAGCTGCTAAGAACAGTCAGAATCAGGCTGGAGCCCCAGGACCAGGAGGTGACCAGGCCTCCCTGGGCCTGGGTCTTCCCCACAGCCCCTGACTGAGACCACACAGCCTGGACGGCAGGGAAGAGAGAACCCCAAGGAGGCCTGCTCAGCCCTTATCTCTCTGCCCACAGGGTGACTCCGGTGGACCCCTCGTGTGTAAAAAAGTGGTCCATGGTATTTTCTCCTATGGAAAGACGAATGGGACACCTCCAGGAGTCTTCACCCAGGTCTCACACTTCCTACCCTGGATAAAGAGAACAATGAAGCACCTCTAACAGCAGCTTGAGACCGACCTTTCTCTGCACTGACCATTGTCCTGGGGCAGCAGCAAGAATCCCACAGGGATTGGCAGTGGGATCACAGGGCCATAATAAATGGGATCTCCAAAGCGATGGTGACTGAATTCCTATTTATTCATGGAACCACCTCAATACATAACCACACTGCTCCAGGACACCCTCTGCTGTCAGTTCTGGGTTTTACTTCCTCCTTCCTCCCTAGCCCTCTGCTTCTGTTAAGGCACTAAGTCATGTCCCACTCTTTGCGACCCCAGGGACTATAGCCTGCCAGGCTCCTCTGTCCATGGGATTTTCTAGGCACAAACACTGGAGTGGGTTGCCATTTCCTTCTCCAGGGGATCTTCCTGACCCAGGGATCAGATCCTCGTCTCTTGCATCTCCTGCTTGGCAGGCAAATTCTTTACCACTAAGCCACCCTAGGCCTTGCTCCTCCCTAAATCCCATGCTGTCTGTATAGAATCTCATTGATTCCTCAATAAGAAATCATTGAGAAAATGATCTGGTGCTTAGCCAAAGCAAGAAAATCTCTTTGGTGCTTAGCCTTCTGCCAGGGATGAATCTAAAGGGCAATTCATTAAAAAGGACAAACTCTCCCCAAAATGGTTCTCTCTGGGTGTTAGAAATTTCTTACCTTCTCTAAGCCAAACACTGTCACCAACCCCTCAACAATTTAGCAAAGAACAGGTCAGAGGAAGGAGAATAACTCCAGGGACCTAGCAGGTCAGGAGGCCATGCCATGGGCACTCAGATTCCTGTTTCCAGGGCCTCTCCCTCTCCTGTGAGGGCAGGCTGATCCCATACTGGGTCTGTCTAGAGCTTAGGAGGTGCGATGTTCCCATGATGGCCCTCAGCCTCACCCAGGTCCCATCTCCACACCCTGCCCCAGGCCCAACACGGGACTCAGTCAACCTTGCTCCCTGTGTATCGTCCCACACCAGCCCCTGTTTTCCACCCGAGCGCCCTAGCCACCAGCTCCTTTCCCTTCCCAATCACCTGGTTTTGAGCCACTGTCCCTGCCATACCTAACACTCCCAACCAGTACCTTCTGCTTATCAGAGGAGCCAGGACCCACTTCCCACCTGGGGAGGGCCTCCTCAGGCCCTGGGTCCAGCCCAACATCCCCCAGGGGCTCAACCACCACCAAGGCCTGTAGAGGAACTGAGAGGCCTCAGCCCTTTCAGCCTGGCCTGGCATTGGGCCTCTGACTCCCCCTGCTGGCAACCCGGTTATGGCAGCCTTGTGAGCCACAGGGATCCAGGGCCACTGGGCCGGAAAGTAACACATTGCCATCCATCAGTAGATCAAATATTGATCTTTCTCTTTGTGCCAGAACACAACAAGCTCTGTCTCTGCCATTAGGAAATGTTTGGTGGTGAGAAATTTCCTTTAAATTTCCGTGGCGCCTCTCCTTCCACAAGGAAGTTCAGTTTGACACAGATAGACCTGTATATGGAATCTGGAAGAAATCTTGTCTTGAAAATAATTACTTTCTCTGTATTTTAGCTGGATTGTACATTAGAGTTTCATATGCATAATCTTGTTTGATTCCAGAAGGGCAATGTGAAATTGGAAGAGGCTTGGAGACCCACAGGTCCTGGGGTTTCCAGTCTGTGCTCCATGGAGTCCATGTCCGGAGGGGAGGGAGGAAAGAGACCCCTGGAACAGCCTCGTTTGTTATCTTACATGTGGAAGCATGAACCTCAGTTTGCAAATCTACGAGATGCCGCATTTAAACGGTAAGACAGTTCATTATGACCCAGATGTCTTGAATCCTTTAAACAGCAGCACCAGTGAATTGAGGATAATAGAACACATCAAATTCATGGTAACTGGGCAAACACTGAATCAAGTGAGATCAACGTTGAGAAGAGAAGAAACTTCACACCAACAAAAAGAAGCAAAACAAAGAGAAGGAACTTCACTAAAAAGAATAACAAATCACATGAATATGAGAAGTAAAATTCAGCATATTGAAAACTAAGGTGAAAAACAAATAAACACCTGTTTTTCACACAAGACCGTCCCTACATCCATCTGCCAAGTCTAACCCTGGAGCTCACAGTACCAGCAAGGGCACAGGTGAGCAAAGAGCTGAACGTATGCATGAAGGTGAACAAGAACGGGGTAAGGTGTGCATAAGCCAGGGGACAACTTCGGGTCCCCGCAGTCGATGATGACACTCTTAGGAGATGTCTTCACACAAAAGGAATGCAGAGAGCCCAGAAAGCCAGTCATGAAGAGCTCCACAGAAGCCCAGGGAGTAAGGCAGAGTGGTCAAGGATATCCACCACCCCAGGCAAGGATGTGTGCCCTCAAGAGACAGTGCCTGATGAGTTAGTCTTCCCCCTTACACCTGATGGAATCATTTAACATAATATGAGATATATTAGGGAGAAAAACTATTACCTTACGATGCTATAGCATCATGATCACGGAACTGCTTGAGGCTATATATTTCTTAAAAATGATTTCCAAATATTTTTACATTATTTCTTTATTTGATCTAGTGATTTTTATTTCTAGGACTTTAACCTACATAAGATCTAAAATGTGTGTGTTTATAGGGGGGTTACTCACATAAATGTTCATCACACCATTATTTAATAATAGACCTCAAATTAGAATCAGTTATTAATGTCCAAAATAGGAAGATGGTAAAATAAGGCATGCTTGCATTATATATTATGCAGTTGTTATTATCCACATTATCCACTACTCTAGAAACCAGGCTAAGAAAACAAAAGAACAAAAACTAGGCAGAGAAAACAAAAGAAAGTAAACTAGGCTAAGAATATTAATAGGAGAATCATTTTTAAAAACTGAACAAACACTTGGGGGAAAGTGAAAGCTCACTAATTAATTAATGCAAATTGAAATATGAATAATCTTTACTTATATGATTGGAAAGGATTGACACAAACGATACTAGTGAGATTTAGAATAGACACTGAGAAAATGCAGTTTAACACCTTGTACACAAATAGCCTTAAAAAATAAAAAAGAAAAAAAAGAAGAATCTGATGTAGCCATCAACTATACCAGAAAAAGTGCAGAAGGTGATGCCCAAAAAAGTTACACAAGTCAAATCTTAATACTAATTAACCCAGAATTAAATGGGGATTTGCTTTTTAAAATTTTTCATCACTTGAAACAGTGGAAATTTTAAAGTCATGATATAGAATTACAATAGCTACATGAAAGAATGGTCATTAGATTTAAGTCAAAAGCAGATTAAGAGCTGTACATACTACAGTCAATTTTTGCTTATACATACATTTTCCTTTTAGGCTTTTTTCCTTCCTACACAACCATTTATCTAATTTTTCTACAACATTTATGTATGATTTAGATAACTTAAGTGTCTTTTTAAAAATACAAAAGAGATTCTAAAATGATCTTCAAATTAAAATAAATAAATTTAAATTAAAAAAATAAAAGGCATTAAAAATTGAAAAAAAATAAAATGATCTTCACTAACAGTTTTTTTTTTTAATAAAATGAGGAAAATGTTTGTTGAATGAACTATAGGATTCAAAACTGAACGTATTGTAACCACACCCATAAAAAAGAAACATGTAAAAAACCTGGATGGAACTAGATCTGTTAACGGTAGTCAGTTAAATGGTGCAATTAAGGCTGACATTTTTCTTCTTTGTGCTTTTAATTTATTCACTATTTTAAAACGCATCATTCATAAAATTATTGTATTTTTTTAAATCTCATGTTAGAAAAAGGCAGGGTTAAATAAACTGGCAGATGTGTTAGTTAACTGACTATTCTAACAGATCAATTTTAGCATTTCATGGCTGGCACAATAGAATTCTCTCTTGCTCAGGAACAGTCCCAAGTGAATATTCCTGGTGAGCAGTGCCCACTCTCACTCTCAAGTGTCCTGGTTTGGGCAATAAATTACATGGTCAGCCCAAAGCTAAGGGACCCAGACTCGGTGCCCTAAAGATGATTTCAAGTTCCCCATGTTCATCCTTGCCAAACCCTGGAAAGGGGAGAAACTGGACAATCAAGCATGGGAGTTGTTGCAGCTCGGGATGGGGCTCACAGCATTTCATTCCCCTCCTGTTTGCTGTGACAATGGCAGGCACGCCTGTGCTCAAGGGAGATGGGCAGTACAGTTCACCTACGTCCCCCAGAGTGTAGGTCATATGATCTGGTTTTGCTAAACTGCCAGATCTTCTCTACCACAGCACTTAGTCCTGTTTGCTGTTTAGAAGGATCATGGCCCTCAGTTTTTTTCTGCTTATTTTTATAGAAAAATCAGATTTAAGTAGATACATTTTCATTTTTGCTTTTAGATTTGTATGTCTTTTTATCGAAGTGCAGTTGATTTACATTATTTGTTTTAGCTGTATAGCATAATGATTCAGTATTTTGCAGATTATACTCCATTTAAAGTTATTACAAGATAATGGCTATAATTTCCTGTGCTGTACAATATATCCTTGTTGCATATCTATTTTGTACATAGTGGTTTGTGGCTCTTAGTCACATACCCCTAAAGGCCTCTCCCCTTCCCTCTCTCCTTTGGTAACCACTAGTTTATTTTTCATATCTGTGAGTCTGTTTCAACTTTGCATATACATGCACTTGCAGTATTTTTTAGAGTCCTCATATAAGTGATATATAGAATTTTTCTTCTAAATTATTTCACTAATCTTAATATTCTCTAGCTTCATCCACATTGCTGCAAATGGTAGAATTTCATTCTTCTTATGGCCAAGTAATATTCCATTGTATAGGTACACCGCATTTTCTTTATCCAATCATCTGTTAGTCAGACTTGGGTTTCTTCCAAATATCGGCTATTGTAAGTTGTGCAGGGGTACATGTCCCTTTTCAGTTAGTGTTTTGTTTTTTCTGGATATATCCCCAAGATTAGAATTGTTGGGTCATATGAAGTTCTGTTTTTATCTTTTTGAGGAACTTTCATACTGCTTTCCATAGTGGCTCTACCAGCTTACATCCCCACTTACAGTTGTAGGAGGGTTCCCTTTTCTCCATGTCCTCTCCAACATTTGTCATTTGTGTACTTTTCTATGATAGCCATTTTTGCAGGTATGAGGTGATATGTTATTGCTGTTTTGATTTGCATTTCTGTAATAATTAGTGATGTTGAGTATCTTTTCATGTGACAATTATTCATTTGTGTGTCTTCTTTAGGGGAAAAAAATGTCTATTCAGGTCTTCTGCCCATTTCTTGATTTGGTTAGTTGTTTTTTCGATATGAGTTGTTTATATATTTTGGATATTAATCCCATGTCAATTATATCATTGGCAAATATTTTTTCCCATTTCATAGGTTGCCTTTTCTTTTGTTTAGTTTGTTTCATTTGCTATGCAGAAGTTTTCATGGTTAATTAGGTCCCATTTGTTTATTTTTGCTTATATTTCTTTTGCTTTAGAAGATAAATCCAAAAAAATATCATTACAATAGGCAGTGTTCTGCCCATGTTCTCTTCTACGAGTTTTATGGTTTCAGTTCTTACATTTGGATCTGTAAACCATTTTGGGTTTATTTCTACATCTGATGTGAGGAAGTATCTCATCTCGCTTTTTTTACATGGAGCTGTCCAGTTTTCCCAGCAATCCTTGTTGAAAACGTTGTCTTTCTCCATTGTAGAGTCTTGCCTCTCTTGTCATAGATTAATGGACCATAGGTGTGTGGGTTTATCCCCTAGATTAACGGACCATAGTTGCGTGGGCTCTGTGTCCTGTTTCATTGATATATATGTCTGTAGCATGCTTCCCGGGTGGTGCAGTGGTAAAGAATCCACCTGCCAATTCAGGAGATGCAGGAGACCTGTGTTCCATCCCTGGGTCAGGAAGATTCCTTGGAGGAGGAAATGGCAACCCACTCCAGTACTCTTGCCTGGGAAATCCCATGGACAGAGGAACCTGGCAGCCTACCATCCATAGAATCACAAAGAATCAGACACGACTGAGTGACTAAGCATGCAACACCATGCTATTGGGATTACTGTAGTTTTGTAGAGCAGTCTGAAGTCAAGGAAGATGGTAACTCCCAACTTTGCTACTTTTTCCTCAAGATTGCCTTGGCAATTTGGGGTCTTTTGTGGTTCCATGTAAATTTTAAGGTTATTTTTTCTGGTTCTGTGGAAAATGTCATGGGTATTTTGATAAGGATAGCATTAAGTCTGTAGATTGCTTTGGATAGTAAGGTCATTTTAACAATATTAATTCTTCTGCTCTAAGAGCACCAGATATTTTTCAATTTCTTTTTATCATCTCAAATTTCCTTCATCAATGTTTTATAGTTTTCTTTACTTCCCTGGATAAGTTTATTCTTTAATTTTATTCTTTTTGATGCAATAGAATTGCATCTATTCTAAATAGATTTAAATTGCTTCCTATTTTAAATAGGATTGTTTTATTTTCTCTTTATGATAGTTAATTGCTGGTGTGTAGAAAAGCAACAGATTTCTGTGTATTAATCTTGTATCGTGCAACTATGCCAAATTCATTTATTAATTCTAATAGTTTAGGGATGGAGACTTTAGGGTTTCTATCTGAAGTATCTTGTCATCTGCAGTTTTACTTCTTCACTTCCAATTTAGATGCTTTTTTTCCCCCTTGTCTTATGCTGTGGCTGATACTTCCAATAGTATGTTAAATAGAAATGGGCATTGTCAACTGAGTTTGTCCTAAATGACCTTTATTATGTTGAGATATGTTCCCTGTACACCCACTTTGCTAAGAGTTTTTATCATCAGTGGATGTTAAATTCTGTCAAGTGATTCTTCCTCATCTATTGAAATGATCATGTGATTTTTTCTGTACTTTTTATAACATGGCATATCACAGCCATTGATTTGTGAATGATGAATTGTCCTTGTGTCCCTGGAATAAAACAACTGGGTCACATTATATGATCCTTCTTGTATGTTGTTGGATATGGCTTGTTAATATTTTGCTAAGGATTTTCAAATCTATCTTCATCAAAGCTACTGGCCTATAATTTCTTTTTTTTTTTTTTTTTGGTAGCACCTTTGTCTGGTTTTGGTAATAGGGTAATGGTGCTCTCAGGCTTCCCTTGTGGCTCATACAGTAAAGAATCTGCCTGCAATGCAGCAGACCCAAGTTCGATCCCTGAGTACGGAAGATCCTCTGGAAAAGGGAATGGCAACCCATTCCAGTATTCTTGCCTGGAGAATTCCATGGACAAAGGAGCCTGGCGAGCTACAGTCCATGGGGTCACAAAGAGTCAGACATGACTGAGCAACTAACACTTTCACTTCACTTTCAATGATGCCCTCATGCAATGAATTTGGGAGTGTATCTTCCTCTTTAAACTTTTGGAATAGTTTGAGAAGGATAGGTATTAACTCTTATATGTTTGGTATAACACTCTTGTGACATTGTCTGGCCTTGGACTTTTGATTGCTAGAAGTGCTTTTATTTAGAAATTTGATGTTACTACTAGTAATCAGTCAGTTCCAATTATCCATCTCTTCTTGACTCAGTCTTGGCAAGTTGTATCTTTCTAGAAATTTGTCCATTTCTTCTAGGTTGACCAATTTGCTGGCATATAGCTGTTTGTCAGAGAAGGCAATGGCAACCCACTCCAGTACTCTTGCCTGGAAAATTCCATGCACAGAGGAGCCTGGTAGGCTGCAGTCTGTGGGGTTGCTAAGAGTCGGACACGACCAAGCGACTTCACTTTCACTTTTCACTTTCATGCATTGGAGAAGGAAATGGCAACCCACTCCAGTGTTCTTGCCTGGAGAATCCCAGGGACAGGGGAGCCTGGTGGGCTGCCGTCTATGGGGTCGCACGACTGAAGCGACTTAGCAGCAGCAGCAGCAGCAGCTGTTTGTAGTGTTTGCTTATGATTTTTTGTATCTCTGTGATGTCAGTTGTTATTTCTCCTCTTTCATTTCTTATTTTGTTTACTTGGGTCCTCTCTCTTTTCTTCTTGGTGAGTCTGGCTAAAAGTTTATTAATTTTGCTTGTCCCTTAAGAAAAATCAGCTCTTGGTTACATTGATTTTATTTCCATTATTTGCTTTATTTCCTCTCTGGTCTTTATTATTTCCTTCCTTCTCCTGACTTTGAACTTTGTTCTTTTTCCAATGCCTTTTGATGATAGGTAACTTCACTTATTTGAGGTGTTTCTTATCTCTTGAGGAAAGCCTGTGTTGCACTAAAATTCCCTCTTAGAGTTGCTTTTTGCATCTCATAGATTTTGGAGCATTGTGTTTCTATTTCATTTGTCTTTCATTTCACATGTGGTGGGAAGACAGTCATGGGGGCAACACAAGCTGATCAGTAGAAGTACCCACAAGAAGCTTCCAAAACATCCTTCTAAGAGTGATTTTAAGGCAGCCCTGAGGATTTCCAGAATGCTTCAGGAATACACTGGTCTCCTACAAAGTCAAGACTAACTACGTTGGTTTCTGACCAAAGTAGCAGCAAAAAGAGGGAAGGAGAAGTGACCCAGCACCACCTGACAACCGCCTGCCTGGAAGACTTGGACTGTTGGTGGCGTTGGGAGCCAGGAAGGAGATGGGAAACACCCTGCTGGTGTCCCAACAGCCCAGAGAAGAAAAATACATTTAACTGACGGAAATGTAATAAAACAGCCCGAAGCAGATGTAACTAGCTATGGATATTGTGAAACATATCACCATCCTATTTGTTCAAATATCACTTTCAGTCCAGTTCAGTCACATTTCATCAAAATACAAAATAAAAACATACACCCCTCTCTCTACCATCATATATCCCCCCTCTACCCAAATGGTCTCTCTAATCCCTAAACTCTGGCTTTTGTTTCTCTCTACTTTGATGTCTAAGTCATTACATTTATTAATGATTAATACTTCTGTATACAGCATTGAAAATATTTACCTATCATAAAGTTATTATTACATTTTCAAATACATATTCACATTTAGATCCATAATCCACATAAAACAGATAATTGGACATGGTGTGAAATAAGGGTCAAGAAGAAATATGTGTTCTTAAAGGATATCATAGAGGCATTTATTGTCCTAGAACCACTTACTGAGGAGTAAAAAGAAAAAAAATCTTTTCCCCACTCTCTGCCATAAATCCTCCATCATAAACCAAGCATTCAAAATGTGTGTGCTGCTGCTGCTGCTAAGTCGCTTCAGTTGTGTCCAACTCTGTGCGACCCCATAGATGGCAGCCCACCAGGCTCCCCCGTCCCTGGGATTCTCCAGGCAAGAACACTGGAGTGGGTTGCCATTTCCTTCTCCAGTGCATGAAAGTGAAAAGTGAAAGTGAAGTGACTCAGTCATGTCCGGCTCTTCGAGACCCCACGGACTGTAGCCTACCAGGATCCTCTGTGCATGGGATTTTCCAAGCAAGAGTACTGGAGTGGGTTGCCATTGCCTTCTCCCAATACGTGTGTATCAGTGTCTAAATGTGTGTGGAATCTCTATTTCTTGTCCATTAGTCTATGTGTCTATGCCCCTATCAGTACCACACTACCTTCATTACTGTGGCTTCATTTGCTACAATAAGACTTCCCATCTTATTCTCATTCTTCAAGTCTTGGCTAATGTTGACCATTGGTTTCTCCATATCTGTTTAGAATCAATTAAGTTCTATGAAATACCTCTCAGATGCAATGAATCCTATAGAACACTTCTTGGAGAATTGACTTTAAAAAACTTTTTCTGTTTCAAACACCACCATGGAATATCTCTATGCTTAGGTCCTATTAAGTGTCTCTTCTTATAATTTTATACATATTTTCACCAAAGAGGTCTTGCACAACTTTTTTTAGATTTATAGTTATTTGATAATTTTCATGATTTAAATGTTAACTTCCTCAAAATTTCCAACAGTATTATAGTATATATCAAAATATAATTAATGTTTAAGTTGGTTTTATGGCCCAGCAAATTTGTCAAACTGCCTTATTAACTGTAATAGTTGAGCTGCAAGTTCTTGGGCATTTTCTACACACACAATAGCATTTCAAGGACTCAGTTTTATTTCTGCTTTTCATGACCTTATGCCTTTCGCTTCTATTTCCTGCTTACGTGCACTGTATAAAATCTCTAGTATAAATACTAAAGAGAAACGGTGATTATGGCTATCCGCATGTCCTTACATTGTTTTGCTCTCAAGCAAAAACACTGTGTGTTTCAACATTAGTATAATGATTGCTGGGGGTTTTTATGGAGACATTTTATCAGGTTAAAAACATTATTTTTTATTTATACTTTGCTAGAATTTTAATTAATGAACTTTAGCAAATGCTTATTTTATTTCAATTGAATAATCACATGGCATTTCTCCTTTTATCAATCAATGTGTTGTTTTACAGCAATTGGGTTTGAATAAAAAGTCACCCACTCCTAGGATAAACCCAAATTCGTCCTGATATATTACTTTTCCTTGTTGAATTATTTGACATACCTCAATATTCAAGTGAAATTAGCCTGTAATATTCCTTTCCCATATTGTCTTTATTGGGTTTGGCATTGAGGCTTTGCTAGTCTCATAAAGGAGATAGGTAGCATCTCCTCTCCAGAAGATATGGTGTAGTGTTCTTTGAATATTTTGTTGAGATGCTCAGTGAAGCTTCATGAGCATGGGGCTGTCCTTGATAGAATGTTTTTGAAAACAGAATCAATTTATTTAATGTTTAAAGGAAAATTAAAACTTCTTGGGTATATTTCACTAAGTTATATTTTTTAGGGATTTGTCAAATTTATGTAAATTTTCAAAATTATTGGCTTCCCAATGACATATAAGATAACATAGATATGACATACACACACACACACACACATCTCCCACATACAAACCCTTTCTCAGTTAATGCAAGTATCTTCTCTAACCCTGTGGCTTTACTTTTCACTGTCTTAATATTTTGGATAATCAGAATTTCACTTTTATTCATACCATGCTGTGCTTAGTCACTCAGTCGTGCCCAACTCTTTATGACCCCATAGACTGTAGCCCACCAGACTCCTCTGTCCATAGGGATTCTCCAGGCAAGAATACTGGAGTGGGTTGCCATACCCTTCTCCAGGGGATCTTCCTAACCCAGGGATTGAACTAAGGTCTCCCACATTGTAGGTGGATTCTTTACCATCTGAGCCACCAGGGAAGCCCATGAATACTGGAGTGGGTAGCCTATCCCTTCTCCAGGGGATGTTCCTGACCCAGGTATCAAACCAGGGTCTCCTGCATTGCAGGGGGGTTGTTTACCAGCTGAGCTATCAGGGGAGCCCCACCTCTATTCATATATACCCAATAAATTTTTATGTGGATCAATTTATCCATTTTTACCTTGTAATTATTATTGGTTAGCACTTTTTATATCTAAAAATTTTTCCCTTTGTTAAGTTTATAAAGAAATTCTTCTTTTAAAAGTTTTCTCCTTTATTTTAAATAATCAAGTTTTATCTTTATTCATACTCCATAAATTTTACTATAAATTATTTTTGCCATTATTAATCATTTTAAACTCATTTTTTGTCTCCATTCTTTTAAAATTTTGACTCTTTATTTATAGTGGATGTTTGAACAGTGCAGGGGTTAAGGGCAGCAACCCTCCACCCAGTGGAACATCCAAGTAAAACTTATAGTTGGCCCTCCCATTCTGCAGTTTCACATTCACTTATATAATCAACCATGGATAATGTAGTATGGTAGCATTTACAACTGAAAAAAAAACTTGTATAGAATGAAAAATGAGATGGTGGAGTAGAAGGACTTGAGAATACCTCTGCTAATGAAAACACCAAAATCACAACTAACTTGCTGGACAACCATTTATGAAAAAAGACTTTGACAGACTAGAAAAGATATTCTACTCACACAGACAAAGAAGAAGCTACAATGAGATGTCAAGAGGGGCTCTTTCACAATAAAATCAAACCCCATACCACCAAGTGAGCAACCGACAAACCGGAAAATAATTATTTCTCAGAAATTCTCTCACAAGGGTGAGACTCCCTAGCCCCACGTCAGGCTTCCCAGCCTGGAGATCTGGCACTGGGGGAAAGACCCCCAAGAGCATTTGCTTTTGAAGGCCAGCAGGCCTTGAATACAGGAGCTCTACAAGACTGGGGAAAATGGAGACTCCACTCTTGGGGGGCATATTCAAGGCTTCATGTGCACTGGGACCCAGACCAAAGCAGTGACTCCATAAAAGCCTGGGCCAGACCTCCCTGGGGGGCCTGGAGGGTACACCAGGAAGGTGGGATACCCTATCCTGGGGAGGTGTGGCTCACTGTGAGGGCAAGGACAGTGGTGGCAGACACCCCAGGGAATGCTCATCAGTGTGAGACCTCCTGGAGGTTGCCATCTGGGCACCAAGACCTGGCCTTACTCAACAGCCTGCAGGCTCCAGTGCTAGGATGCCTGTTTCACAATAAAATCAAATAACCCCATACCCACAAGGTGGGCAACAAATAAACTGGAAAATAATTGGGAAAAGTCCCACTCATCAGCAAATGTGTTGCCTAAAGTCATCCTGAGCCAATAACTGCCTATAAACACATCCCTTGACATGGCCCTCCCAACCAGCAGGACAAAACACAGCCCCACCCACCAATAGCAAGTACTCGTCCTTCCCACCAGGAAGCCTGCACAAGCCCTGAACCAAGTTTACCCACCAGGAGACAGACACCAGAAACAAGAAAAATTACAGTTCTGCAAGGAACTGTAAGTTCTGAGGAACACAGACCACAGACATAGAAAGTTAGATAAAATGAGATTGCAGGAAAATATATTCCAGATGAAGGAACAAGATAAAACCCCAGAAGAACCACCAAGTAAAGTGAATATAGGCAATCAACCTTGAAAAGAATTCAAAGCAACAATGATAAAGATGATCCACAATCTCAGAAAATGAATGGAGGCACAGACTGAGAGGATACAAGAAATGTGTATTTATTTATTTTTTTGGAGGGACTGGTTCTTTATTTCAAAAAGACATTTATCAATTTTCAGTATCAAAAAGTTACACTATTGGTTTTTTTTTCTCCTAGTTGGTCCCTAGAGAGACCACACCAAAGGTGAGAACATTTTAAGCCAATTAAGCTGCAGGATGCACACCTAACAGACCTCACTGAAACCTCATCAAAAAAGGGGGATTGGGTAGGGAAAGAAACTTTAAAAGATCAGCACACTGCTAGCCCACAGACTGTAGAGAGCTCTCACAGGCAGAGGGGTGACCAGTGCGCCTCAACCCCAAAGAAGCAAAGTTCCAAAATATAAAAATTTACAAGTTTTGTACATTCGCTTTTCAAGATTTCTCCAGCACTAACCAGTACAAAGCACAATGAGATGGCACTTTGAGAGACAGCAGCTTCAGACCCAGTAAAGGGTGGTGAGATGAGTTTCATATGGCTAAATCAGTGGCAAAACATAATTTTCTTTCCTTTCTTTCAAGGAGGCAGGAGAGCAAATGAGTGGTCACTTCAATATAAGGGGCACATGATCCATTCTGTGAGCAGTTGGGAACAGGGTAGAGCTGCGACAAGGATTTGGTCTCAGAGGTTTCACCATCTTAATTGTTTGGTCACTTCTGATTGAAAAAAGAAGAAAAAAAGGTTGTCCAAATTTAAAGCTGAAAACCTGAACAGCACTTTTTTTTTTTTTTTTTGGCTAACTCCTCCTGGAATCATCTTTCTGGTTTGGCAGGTACTTTTTACAGAGCAATGAGGTTTCCCCAAATGGAGCCTTTCTCTGGGCTGCTAGGCGCTCAGTAAGGCAGGCCCAAACCTTTTCCCTTTCTCTCTGGAGAAGGCAATATGCATTAAGCTGAAATGTTACCTTCCAAAAGTGAGAAAGGGATTAGACTGCTGCTTCAGAACTATGGAATTATCTGGAATGTTTTTTTACAAATGGTTGTTACATCAACAACAAAAAAGGTAATTACAAAATGTGTACATCACAACATGCTTTTAAAGACACTTTGCCTTGTGCTCACATTCCCTTAAACGTTGTTCCCAGAGGTGCTCAGCCTCTAGCCCAACTGGAATCTCTGGGGAGAGGCAGAGACAGTTTGGCGAAAAGGACACAGGAGTAGGGGGGTGGGAGAGGTGGCGAAAGGAGAAAGCAGCCTTCCAGTTAAAGATCAGCCCTCAGTTTAAAGGTCAGCTTCGGGCAGGCTGGCCCCAGCGAGTCGGGGTGAGAGGGAGGAGCAGCGGCAGGGCGGGGCTGGGGTGCTCTACATCTCATTGAGGTCAAGCAGTCTGGTCCAGCATCCTTTGTGTACAGAGGTGCTCCTCTTTGGTGCATTTCAGTTTATCTTCCAAATCATCAGCTGTCTTTTCCAGCTTGGCTACTGATCTCTCAGCAAACTCAGCACAGATCTCTGCCTCCTTGAGTTTATCGGTAAGAATCTTTGTCTCTTCCTCATATTTGTCTTCTTTTTGAGAGTACTTTTCTTCGGCAGCACTCAGACACTTCAGGTTCTGGTCCATCAGTCTGATTTGCTCATCCATCTCTCGGCAACGGGACTCTGCCAGCTCGACTCGCTCCTCTGTGCGCTCCAAGTCTCCCTCAATAATCACCAACTTGCGAGCCACCTCTTCATACTTCCTGTCTGCCTCTTCTGCAATGTGCTTAGCTTCTTTGAGTTGGATTTCCTGGAGTTCCATTTTTTCTTCATCTTTTAAGGCTCAGTTTTCAATAACCTTCATACCTCTGTCGCTCTCATCAGCAGCTTTCTCAGCTTCCTCCAGCTTTTGCAGGGCAGTGGCCAGGCGCTCTTGGGCTCGGTCCAGCTCCTCTTCAACCAGCTGGATCCTAAGCTTCAAGGAGGTCACCTCAGCCTCAGCCTGTTCTCAGGCCCGTCCTTCTCCCTCCACTTCCCGCGGGAGGCGCTCGGCCCTCTCCTCTGCATCACCGGCCTGCTGCTGCAGAACCTGGATCTTGCGCTTCACCGCCTTGATGGTGGTGATCGCGGCCATGGTCCCCACGCAGCTCCTGCTTGCCTTCGGGTTCCTGCCTCCTCCGCTCAGCGTTGCAGCTGCTTCTCCAAGAAATGTTTAATAAAGATCTAGAAGATTTAAAGAACAGAGATGAACAATACAGTACAATATAATTATTGAACAATACAATACAGTGACTGAAATGAAAAATACACTAGAAGAAATCAATAGAATAAATGAGGCAGGAGAATGAATACATGAACTGAAAGACAGATTGGTGGAAATCACTGTTGCAGAACAGAAGAAAGAAAGAAGGATGAAAAGAAATGAGGACAGCCTGAGAGACCAAAATTCACATTATGAGGAGGAGAGAGAGAGAAAGGACCTAAGAAAATATTTGCAGAGGTAAGAGCTGAAAATTTCCCTAATATGGGAAAAGAAACATTCACTCAGCTACAGGAAGCACAGAGAGTCCCGTACAGGGTAAGCCAAAGGAGGAACACAGAGAGACACATATTAATCACATTGACAACAATTAAAGACAAAGAGAAAATATTAAAAGCAACAAGGGAAAAGCAACAAATAACATACAAAGAAACCCCATACCATTATCAGCTAATTTTTCAGTAGAAACTCTGCAGGCCAGAAGGGAATCGCACAGTATATTTAAAGTGATGAAACGGGAAAACCTGTAACCAAGAAAGCTCTACTCAGCAAGGCTCTCATTCAGATTTGGTGGAAAAATCAAAAGCTTCACAGACAAGGAAGAGCTGTGAGAAGCCAACGCCACCAAACCATCTTTACAACAAATGCTAAAGGAACTTCTCTAGGTGAAATAAAAGGCCAGAACCAGAAACCAGAAAATTATGAATGGGAAAGCCCACCGGTTAAGACAAACATACAGCAAAGACAGGAAAACATCCACACACAAATATGACGTCCAAACCAGCAATCATGAAAAGAGGAGAGTACACAAATGCAGGATATTGGGAATGCATTTGAAATTAAGAGATCAGCAACTTAAAACAATATTGTGCATCAAAACCTCATGGGAACCAAACCTACAGTAGACACGCACACACAAATCCAAACATGATACTAAACATAATCATCAAATCACAAGAAGAGAGAACCAAAGAGGGAGGGAAGGAAAAAGATCTACCAAAACAAATCCCAAACAATTAACAAGATGGCAATAACATACATATCAATAATTACCTTAACTCTAAAAGCTTTAAATGCTCCAACAAAGACACAGACTTGCTGAATGGATACAAAAATAAGGCCCATATATGCGTTGTCTACAGAAGACCCACATCAGATACAGGCACGTATAAAGACTGAAAGTGAGGGGATAGAAAAAGGTGTTCCATGCAAATGGAGGTCAAAAGAAAGTTGGAGTAGCAAAACTCATATCAAACAAAATAACTTTAAAATAAAGACTGTTACAAGAGACAAAGAAGGACACTGCGTAATGATCAAGAGATCAATCTACGAAGAAAATATAACAATTGTAAATATATATCCACCCAACAGAGGAGGACCTCAATATATGAGGGAAATGCTAATAGCTGTAAAAGGAGACATCTATATTTTATTATACTGATAATATTATCTTAAAAACTAAAGGGTTTTTTCCTCTTTTGTTATTTACTATTTCTTAGTCATGATGTCTTGTATCCTTATGTGTTTGCTGAGCTGTTTGTATTTGGCTATATGCTTGTCACTGTACTTGAAAAATAACTTTTTAGGTATAATTCGAATTTTGAAGATAAGTGAATTTCTTCTAGATTTGCCATAGATTCTGCCAGGTACTTTGGAACACAATCCATAAGTACAATAACAGAAGTTCAAGGCTTGAGAGTCCATTAAAAAGTCCAGGTAATTGCAAACTTTTAAGAAATTATTTGCAATTACTAACTCAATACCTCTTTTTTGTTCATTTGAGCATGTAGCCTTTTAAGTTCACAGCTTATTGCAGGGACGGTTTGACTAGACCTGTCTGTCTAGACTAGACCTCGTGATCTTTGATTTCTACACCATCATTTTAGGTGCTCTTCAAACAGAAGCTCAAATTCTGTGGATTTAGCAAATTCTCTCAGAGAAATAGAGCTACCTGTCTTGATTCCCATTATTCCTTCTGTTTTAACCTAATAATAACTCTTGCATTGGGAGTTCTTCAAGGCTTTTAAGGTTTCCATACATTTTAAACAAGTGTGTTTGGGGTTGGTTTTGGTGGGAAGATTGGCATGAAATCCTAGTCACTGTTAATGAAATCCCTAAACATCTCTCTACCCAGATTGTTAGGAGCATATATTTTACTTCCCTTTTTGCACATGGACTCTCTGTTCTTTATACTTTCCCCTTAGTTTAAATTAGAGTAACATTTTAAAAACAAAATAAACAGTTAAAAAGCTTACATAACAATAAATTAAAATTACCCAAAGGCACTAAGTAAAGTATCTTTTTGAGATGCATAAGGAAATGTTATGAGGTTGCAATCATTTACAATGTAATAGGGACAGAATGAAGTTCTTTGCAGCTTTGAGAATAAGCGCCAAGCTATGTATATTTGTATATGGGGAGAGGATCCTTAACTTTCATAAGATTTTTCAAGTGGGCTTATCACAATCCATAAAAGGCTGAGAACTCTATTGGTTTTCAATTCTGAAATTTTTGCAAACATTTACTGTATTGTAGGGCTTTCTGTGCCAACACAGAGTCTTCCAAGTATTTTTAAGAGTGTCTAGCAGAAGGAAATGGCAACCCACTCCAGTATTCTTGCCTAGAAAATCCCGTGGACAGAGGAGCCTGGCGGGCTGCTGTCCATAGGGTCGCACAGAGTTGGACACGACTGAAGCGACTTAGCATGCATGCATACATTGGAGAAGGAAATGGCAACCCACTCCAGTATTCTTGCCTGGAGAATCCCAGGGACAGAAGAGCCTGGTGGGCTGCCATCCATTGGGTCGCACAGAGTCAGGCGCGACTGAAGTGACTTAGCAGCAGCAGCCCCCTGTGTTACTCTACAGAACTCTGCCATCCCTCTCTCTCAATGCTGAGTGTCCACTTCTTCAGGTGTCACAGGTAGCACAGCAGTGAGCTACCTCCTTAGGTGCCAGCACCCGTGGAGCAGAGACGGGTTTAGGTTGATGGGTCTATCATGGATGAATAGGATCTGAGATGTTTTTCCCCAGGGTCTGATGGCTGTCAACAAAATCAAGTCACTGGGCTTTCTCTGCAGGCAGGGAAGCTTCTGGAACACAAAAACATTCAGCTCAGTAGGAAGCAGAAAAATAGAAGCCGTCCCCAGTGTCATGATGCACTGAGAGTTTGTTGGGGGCTCAAGTGACCTGAGAGAGAAATGGTCAGTGGCAGAGCCTCATTCTTCCCTTTTCTTTCTCTGGCAGTGCCCTCCACCCACCCAGGAACAGAGCTACTCAGTGTGCTGGACAACTCTGGGTGGGGCTCAGGACCAGGGGGTGAAGACATGCAGGTTCCATGCCCTGAGGGAGAAGGAGGAAATAGACAGGTCTCAGCCTTGATGCTTGTGAGGACTTTACTGAATTTGATGGGTTAGGGGTTCTGGGACACCCAGCCTCCACCCCAGTGCCCTGGGTTCCCATTTCTGTGGCCAGCACTGACTCAGCAGCTGTGCGCACTATTGCACTGAAGGCTTCGGTTACTGCCTTCCCCCAGGTCCTTGGCAGTTGGTGGGCAAGCCTCTTGGGCAGCTCTGGGTGATGAAACTGATCACAGCAGCAGGAGAATGGGACTGTGGATGTTTGAGCCCCCACCCCCACCCTCAAACCCCCACCTTCACCTTTGCTTCCTCTCCCAGGGGCTCAAAGTCTGGCAGGAGGAAGCAGGGGCAGCAACTGCTGGGCAGCCTCGCCGGGAAGATGTGGCCGCTCCTGCTCCTCGTGGCCTTTCTCCTGTCCCCCAGGGCTCGGGCAGGTGAGTGACCGTTCCCACCCTCAGGAGCCCAACTCCACCCGATAGACTCTGAAGGCAGACCGCCCAGACACTTGCTAGCTCTGTATCACTGGGCAGCTTGCATGAGTCCACAGTTTCCAGCTTCAGATGCTGAGGGCAGGAATTCTATCAGGCCTACCTGGAGAGTCGCTATGAGAGTTTAAGTGATGTGGTGTACATAGAGCTCTCAGAACTACCCTGGCACATCAGATCAGATCAGATCAGATCAGTCGCTCAGTCGTGTCAGACTCTTTGCGACCCCATGAATCGCAGCACACCAGGCCTCCCTGACAATCACCAACTCCCAGAGTTCACTGAAACTCACATCCATCGAGTCAGCGATGCCATCCAGCCATCTCATCCTCTGTCGTCCCCTTCTCCTCTTGCCCCCAATCCCTCCCAGCATCAGATTCTTTTCCAAAAAGTCAACTCTTCACGTGAGGTGGCCAAAGTACTGGCTATATAAATGTGCTCTTTGAACTCAGTTGCAGCCCCTGTGTCAGAGCCTAGGAGATCAAGATACAGCGATAGTGGACCCATCAGCCCATCTCTAGATCCTTAAATTCATGAGTTGGACTCACAGGGATCTGGAAAGTTCCCTGAGGAAGAAAGTGCCACAGAACTTCAGGGAGAGGCGGCGCCAGAGGGCTCTGGGTTTGCCATCCCCACAGCACAGAAACCCTCCTGTGAGGGAGGCCGCAGCTGGCCCCGCCTTCCGAGCAGGTGGGAGGGTGCTGAGGCTGGATGGAGAGCCAGCAGCACTTTCTGCAGGATCCTGGAGCCTCCAGTTCTGCACCCTGCAGACCCCATTCTCACCAACCACCAGCTCACCCTGCCCCTGCTCATCTCTCCTGCTCCCCAACTTCCAGTCTTTCTGGAGCCACCAAGCCAATGTCCACACACCCGCCAGTGCAGAGATAATCCTAGTGCTTCCTTCCAGGGCAGATCATCGGAGGCCGAGAGGCCAGGCCCCATTCCCACCCCTACATGGCATATATTCAGACCCTGACACCAGCAGGTCCGACCATTTGTGGGGGGTTCCTGGTACGTGAAGACTTCGTGATGACAGCAGCTCGCTGCTTGGGAAGGTGAGAAATTAAAGAGCTTCTGCTGCTGCTGCTGCTGCTAAATCGCTTCAGTCGTGTCCAACTCTGTGCGACCCCACAGACAGCAGCCCACCAGGCTACCCCGTCCCTGGGATTCTCCAGGCAAGAACACTGGAGTGGGTTGCCATTTCCTTCTCCAATGAGTGAAAGTGAAAAGTGAAAGGGAAGTCGACTTGCTCAGTTGTGCCTGACTCTTAGCCACCCCATGGACTGCAGCCTACCGGGCTCCTCCATCCATGGGATTTTCCAGGCAAGAGTACTGGAGTGGGGTGCCATTGCCTTCTCCGTAAAGAGCTTCTAGGCACCTGCAAAGCAGATCCAGAAGAGTTCATGAGAGGAGCCATTGAAGGCAGGTTTCTAGCAATGAATAGGTGAAAAAAGACCAAGAGAAGGCCTGTGTGAATGGATAGAAAGGAGGGTCTGATCAGAAAGATTAAGAGGGGAGCCCCACACCATGGGGCTCAAATTGTGAATTCAAGCTCTTTTTCAACTTCTTGTAGGGGAGGCAAAATTTAAGTTTATTGAATTTCCCACCACCCCCCATCTCAAGGGGAGGCCTAAGGCACAGAGTTCAGCCCCAGAGCCCTCCTGTCCCTTGGTTCCCTTGGCTGAGGTCTCGCTACCCTGGGCAGTCACTCGACCTGTATCGGGGACTGCAGTTCCTGAAGCTCAAACCTACCTCTAGGCTCCCTTTCCTTTGCAGCCAAATAAATGTCATCTTGGGGATCCACAGTGTCACCGCTTCTGAATGGACGCAGCAGCGCATCCCTGTTCTCAGACCCATCCCCCACCCCAGATACAATCAGCGGAACAACCAGAACGACATCATGTTACTGCAGGTACCGACCCTTTGGTTCTTCAACTGGGTGGCTCTCTCCCAGCTTGGGGGGCTTCATGTGTCCTGGGACCATGGAGGGGGAATCAGGGCTGACTCCCAGGGTGGTGGTGGGCATGGGATGAGTATACAGTCCCTGAGTGCCTGCACACTTCCTGCCAGCTGGCGAACAGAGCCAGACAGAATGAAGCTGTGAGGCTGGTAGCTCTGCCTCAGACAGAGGAAATGCTGAGCCCTGGGACCCAGTGCACCGTGGCCGGCTGGGGCCTCACCAGACTGCACAGGAGAGCAATCACACTCCAGGAGGTGCAGCTGACAATTCAGAGGGATGGAGAGTGTCACAGTCGCTTTGATTTCTACACTGGCCAAAAGCAGATCTGTGTAGGGGACCCAAGAGAGGGGAAGTCCACTTTCCTGGTAAGACAATGTAGGGTGTGCCCAAGACAGGGGGCCCTGGGCACAATGGGCAGTGGGGACAGATTCCATCTCTGTGGTTGCAGCCTGGGATCCACACCAAAGTGACGTGGGGTGGGGAGGGGGGCTTTTCCCCATCCATCTGGTGTCTGGGGGAATAGGAGAAGTACCAGACATGCAGGATGTTCACGTGCAGTGTTTTCCTGGGGCCGGTGAGGTACCTTGACCTGGGTTGGGCTGGAGAAGCAACCACAGTCAGGGCTGAAGCCCAGCGACGGGAAAATTCAGAAGCTTTTCTTCTGCACCCCACCACCCTCCCATCTCACACACAGCCAGCACTGGAAGGAGCTCCCCTCAGCCCCCGTCTTCTCTGAGGGTTGGCAGAGGGCAACAGGAGTGGGGAGTCCTGGGAAACTGAGTGTCCCTTCCCTCCTCTGCCTGTAGGGGGACTCCGGTGGCCCCCTCGTGTGCAGCAATGTGGCCCAGGGCATTGTCTCCTACGGAGACAGGATGGGGACCCCTCCAGCAGTCTTCACCAGAATTTCCAGCTTCCTGCCCTGGATAAGGAGAACAATGAGACGCTTCCAAGAGTGGAGACCAGAGTGACATCCCACGAGACTGACTCTCCTTCTCTGGGGCAGAGCCCAGCTCCAGGGCAGTTCCCAGAGCCTTAATAAATGTCCTAGTCTGGAGTGGAAATGACTGATTTCTAATGTGTTCATTAAACATTATTTGTACACAACAAAGTGTGCCAGGAATGAGAGTGAGCTTTGTCGAGGAAGATGGGGTCTCTTTCCCAGGACAAGTGAATCCCTATTCCTACCGTCCTGGGGTCAGCAGGAGCTTCTTCCCTCCTCCAAGCCACCCATTCCTCCATGTCCCCTTTACCCACAGCCTGGGGAGGGATGGAGGGACCTACCTCTCCCCAGAGTAGGGCTTTCTATTCTCTACCCACTAGACTATTAAAGAGACTCCACACTAGGTATTAAAGTGTACCCCAAAACCACGTGCCATTGGTGTGAGAAGGAAGAGTTGGACAGGCAGACCAAAGGGACAACTGAAATTCTAAACAAGGCCCAATTTAGTATATGGTGAACAATTCTCAAACCACTGGGAAACAATAAAGTTTTAATAGGTGTCATTGAAACAAAATAGAATCACTGGGTAAAAAAGATACAGTTGGGTCCATACTTCCTATCATAATCCAAGATAAGACTCAAATGGGATCAAAAATCTAAATGTTTAAAAAATCAAGCCACACAAGAAAGAAAAAAGAAGATTTACTCTCTTAAAAATATCTAACAAACACCCATATCAAAGTTGCACTTTTCACAATGGCCAAGAGATGGGAGCAACCCAAGTGTCTATGGACAGCCAGGGTCTTTCTCCTAAACCCTTTCCCACACCAACCCTCACTGTGCTCTAGACCGGTGTTCTCAGTTTCACTGTGATGAGAATCTCCTGCTGGGTTTGTTACTCTAAAATTAAACAAACCTCCACACAATATGCTGACTAAAATGCCTTTTACCCTGAAGATTAACCCATGACTAATACATCAATATTATATTGAAATAAAGGATTTCTGAAGTAGCATAATTTAAACCCAAGCTTTTAGCACCTTAAGGTAACTGTAGAGAAGCAGCTAGGAGGTTCTACATCCATCAAAATGTTAATTACTCCTTGCAGTGTTACATTTCCCACCTGAATTCTTGCAGTTTCCATAATCTGAAACGGAATGATCCATATGCACATATCAAATCCAACTGGCTCTACACAGATATACCTTAGCAAATTTGTCCATTATGTTTATGGGTTCAGTTCAGTTACCCAGTCATGTCCGACTCTTTGCAACCCCATGAATCGCAGCACACCAGGCCTCCCTGTCCATCACCAACTCCCAGAGTTTACTCAAACTCCTGTCCATCGAGTCAGTGATGCCATCCAGCCATCTCATCCTCTGTCGTCCCCTTCTCCTCCTGCCCCCAATCCCTCCCAGCATCAGAGTCCTTTCCAATGAGTCAACTCTTCGCATGAGGTGGCCAAAGTATTGGAGTTTTAGCTTTAGCATCAGTCCTTCCAATGAACACCCAGGACTGATCTCCTTTAAAATGGACTGGTTGGATCTCCTTGCAGTCCATGGGACTCTCAAGAGTCTTCTTCAACACCACAGTTCAAAAGCATCAATTCTTCGGCACTCAGCTTTTTACACAGTCCAACTCGCACATCCATACATGACCACTGGAAAAACCATAGCCTTGACTAGACGGACCTTTGTTGGCAAAGTAATGTCTCTGCTTTTTGATATGCTATCTAGGTTGGTCATAACTTTCCTTCCAAGGAGTAAGTGTCTTTTAATTTCATGGCTGCAGTCACCATCTGTAGTGATTTTGGAGCCCAAAAAAATAGTCTGGCACTGTTTCCACTGTTTCCCCATCTATTTGCCATGAAGTGATGGGACCGGATGCCATGATCTTCGTTTTCTGAATGTTGAGCTTTAAGCCAACTTTTTCACTCTCCTCTTTCACTTTCATCAAGAGGCTTTTTGGTTCCTCTTCACTTTCTGCCATAAGGGTGTGCCATTTGCATATCTGAGGTTATTGATATTTCTCCTGGCAATCTTGATACCCATGTTTATGGGTACTTCTTGTCAAAAATTCATTTGCCTAAAGTTCAGTGTATGCCATTTTCCACAAAAACGTTAACATCTTTGACAACATTCAGTCATTTCCTGTAAATTTGATATCACCTACCCATAGGAATTATCTCTTACTTATATGTTCTCAGGGATAACAGTCTCATTATTAAATGTCTGCATTGCCAGATGGAAAGAATACTTGATAGTGGGGGCAGGGGGAGAGGAGAGAGCAGTGGAAGAGCCCTGATGAAGCCCTTCCTCTCTGTAACATTTACTTTGAGCCCCAGAGCTGAAGCTCCAATACTTTGGCCATCTGATGCAAAAGGTGACTCACTGGAAAAGACCCTGATGCTGGGAAAGATAGAAGGCTGGAGGAGAAGGGAACAAAAGAGGATGTGATGGTTGGATGGCATCACTGACTCAATGGACATGAGTTTGAGCAAACTTCAGGAGGTGGTGAAGGACAGGGAAGCCTGGAGTGCTACAGTCCATGGGGTCGCAAAGAGCTGGACACAACTGAGCAACTGAACAACCACCACCAGAGCACCACCCAGGTCAGGAATGCCCAGGAAACTCCCAGGACAGACCCATCTCTCCTCCAAGCCTCTCCCTGCCAGTCAGCTTTCCAAGGCAGCTGTCTGCCTCCAGCCGCCCTGCTGGAAAGATTTCTATAGCCCTCACCATGCCCATGTCCATAGGACAATTCCCTTCATGACCATTTCAGAAGCCAGTTCCACCACTCCTCACAGCTCAGCACACTGCCTTATTAAGTAAACCTCAGCAGCAGAGCTTCGGCAAGAAAACATTTTGCGCACGAACAACTAGTGCAAAAGACAGTTCCTCTCGCTCTCTTTCTCTGCTTTCAACCTCTGTGCTTTGGAAGACCTACTGACTTGTCTGGAAAGTCACAAAACCATGACAAGCTCTAGGATGGAAACCCCACCAGGAACTTCACTCCTGACCTGATAGCTCAGGCAGACTTCCGGTCCATAGAAACCTGGTGCCTGTGCCCTGGGGCAGAGCATCAGAGTCAGGAGAAGCTAGACACTGGTGATACATCAGAACTAGCAGCATCACAGAAGTGAGGGCTGGTAACCTTGATCATGGTTGTCTGAGTTTGGGAAAAGTGGGGACCCCAGGAGAAAACCACCTTTCTCCAACTCATCCACCAACCTCGAGTTGAAGAGGGCAGCCCAGGACCAGTCCCAATAGCTCAAAGAATATGTCTTTCTTGTGGAAACATTAAAAAAAAAAAGAAAAACTCTCAGTATACAAAATCTGCCCAATACATTATGAATCATTTCAAGATTTTAGGTGGCTTGACCCCCAGAACAACTACAAACTTCACTAGACTGATACCTATCAAGACTACTTTATCACCAGCAATCCACTCCTGGGCACATATACAGACAAAACTCTAATCCAAAAAAATATATGCAATCTATGTTCGTAGCAGCGCTATTCACAATAGCCAAGACATGGAAGCAACCTAAATGTCCATTAACAGATGAATGGATAGAGAAGATGTGGTGCGTATATACAGTGGAGTACCATTCAGCCCTAAAAAGTAACGAAATAGCGCCACTGCAACAACGTAAATGCAACTGGAGATCATCATACTAAGTGAAGTCAGAAAGTGAAAGACAAAGACCATATGAAACCACTTATATGTGAAATCTAAAACGCGGCACAAACGAACCTGTATTCAAAATAGAAACAGACGCATGGACATAGAGAAGAGGCTTATGGTTGCCCCTGGGAGGGGGTTAGGGGAAGGTTGGAGTTCGCAGATGGAAGCTATTACGTATAGAATGGATAAACAATAAGGTCCTGCTGTGTAGTGCAGATAACTATATTCATAGTTAATCATAATGGAAAAGGATATTTTTAAAAAGAATTATATATGTACATGTGTCACTGAATCATTTTTCTGTATGAAAGACACTAACACAACATTGTAAATCAACTATACTTCATTTTTTTTAAAAAGTTGCTTTTTCAAGTTTCCACTGAATTTTCAGAAACACAATTTTCACAGGCTACATTATGATTCACTGTTTTGTTGTGCAAAAAATTACGAAACCATTTTCACATCCAGACATTTAACAGGCCTCTCTCCAAACACTTCCCCCCAGTACCCCACACTTGGTTGGCCCTGGCCCAAGAGAATCAGATGGTTCCATTGATCAGCATCAGTTCTTCATGCTCTGGGCCTTTCCTGAGTTACCGAGGCCTAGCATGGTACTAGGGGTTCCCAGAAAGACTTTTGTGCTCCTTACCTTCTGTCCCAGTGAGCCACAGTTAACATGAAGTTGTCTCATGCCAGGAACCCCCAACACCTGCTCCAGCCTTGTCTGTTGTCATAAAAATCTACAGATACCGTGTACGGTGGGGAGTGCCATCTGACCTTTCTGCCCCATTTGATCTCCCCTGAAAGAGAAAATTTCCCTGGAGTTCTGTCCTCATAGGAAACAGGACAGGAACTGCCAGGTGGCCTAAAACAATGGGACGTTCAGAGGATGATAGTCCTCAATGGTCTTTAGGGACACAGATCAATGAGATGGGGCCTCAGGCTCCCCTGGGCAGCACAGCAGGCTTGCAATGTGACCTGTTTCCCTGGTTAGTTCTTATCTCCCCATAGAGAGGAGGGGCTCAGCCTTTGTTCTGGAGCACTTCAAATACATGTGAGGGGGTGGGGATCTGTCTTCGAGATAAACCACCTGGAAGCTACTCTCTCTGACCTACTCTGGCTCTTTGTTCCTGAGCTTCTCAGACCCCCTGTGTCCTGCTTACTTCCAGATGAGGCTGGTTTCAAAAACCCAAACTTTTGAGCTCATGGCTTCTTTCTCCCCCATTATGAGCCAGGCACATAGTAAATGTCCCACAAATGCTGTTGGATATGTGAATGAACAGTCTCCAAAATTGCTTTGGGTCCTAATACGGTCTGAATTTCAGCACAGATTTATCTTTTTAAGCAATTTAACTTTCAAGCCAAAGAGGACATGTGCAAGGATTAGAAACCAGAGTGAGGTGGGGAAAGGGGAGGAGGGGGCCTGGGTGGAAGCCAGCCCCCATGAGGGCCATGGAATCGGTGGTGAGGTGACACCGTGAGGCTCGCCTGGGTTCTAGATACCTGCCCTGGTGGAGCAGAGTGGCTCAGGAGAGCGGGGTCAACGAGAGGGTGACACCTAGGAAACTGAGATGGCGCCTTCATTCTTGTTCTGGACGATAGCTCCTGGGACAACTTAGCTTAGCTTTGGAGAATGGGAAGTTACAACACTCATTCTCAGCTTTCCCTCCCCACCAGGATCTTGTGCCATCCTAATCATAAATAACTTTCCACATGCCAGGGTGTGACCTATGAAAGAGAGAAGACCCACCAGGTCTCCATGGGAGTAGTTCTCTGTAATCTGCACACTCCGTGTCCAGCAGCAGATCTGGAGTCTAGCAAATTTCTGGGAATGGACTGAGGCGAGGAACATCATAGCAATAGTCTCGCAGAGGCACTGGGAAAGTAGTGTCGCTGGAATAAGCCAGGCCTCTGAGGACAGAGGGCCTTCCCTTGTGGCTCAGCTGGTAAAGAATCTGCCTACAATTTGGGAGACCTGGGTTCGATCCCTGGGTTGGAAAGATCCCCTTTATAAGGGAAAAGCTACCCACTCCAGTATTCTGGCCTGGAGAATTCCATGGACTGTATAGTCCATGGAGTTGCAAAGAGTCGGACATGACTGCATGACTTTCACTGAAGACAGGGACAGTCACTTACCTCCTTCAGCCCCAGGGGTTAGGAGATCGGCCAGTAAGAACAGGAGCAACAGCGTCTTCTCTGAAAAGCTAAGCAGGTCTGAAGAAGCATGCGAGTTCTCCTTCCAGGTTTTTTCAATCCTGAGTTTAAAAGGGCAGTCTCGGGCACCACCAATTTACTCCTGGTTCTATTGATTCCCAAGACGTGAGCTTTCATCAAAAAAGTCTGTGTGGTAAGGGTGTTTCAGGAGCTGCATTCTTAGGCCCTTGATAGCACAACCAAATTCATCTAGAGAAAGTCCTGGATGGACTTTCTGAACAGAGAAAGGAGGTAGGGCGGGGGAGAGGTGAGGGGGTGTGGTTGGTGGCATTAATCAGAAATGGTGCCCCCTTCCTTTAATTTTGATCCTCTAAGACCATAAATCTGACCCCACCATGCCTTGAATTTGTCATTAGGTATCAAAAAGCATATAACTATCCAATTATACTCTGTAGAACTTCACTTTTTTTGGATAGGTGAAGAGGTTTGTTGTTGTTATCTTTATAAACGCAAAATTACCAAGCAGAAGTCTTTCCTAGAACACATTAGGCAAGAGCCTAGCCGTCCATCAGTTTCTTGGTAGTTTCAGGTAACTGCACACTGTTGGGGATGCGGGTGAGGACCAAAGACTGCAGATGAAGTGGAGGTGGGGTGTCAATGAGAGTACCTGGAAGATAAGGTAATGACAGAATAGAAGAGTTTGAGAAGGTGGGTTTGACAGACAAATGCACCTGAATTTATTTTATGGTCCAGTCCCAGGTAGCCCTTATAAAGCCAGTATTGTTCTCAACTTGTTGATATTTCAAAGATTTAAAAGACCCCAATATTAAAGTAGTTGGGAAGCATGCAGGTAGTAATAGCAAGAGGATAAACAAAGCTTTATCATTCATTCTAAATTTTCCGGCTCACTCCTGTCCCTCCTGGCCCAGGTAATGTGGGTTCCAGGAAAGACCATGAGGTGGGCAAAGGTTCTGCCCACTAAGGCTCCTTGCTCCTGGTGAGGAACCAGGCATATTTGCTCATGCAGTTGTCTGCACACGGGTATTTAAGCATTGTCAGCCTTAAGGGTAAGTTCTAAGCTATGATTCTACTTAGAATACATGCAATCAGACAAACAGTTTAAATTGCTTTTATTTGTTCTTTTATAATTTAATATAGGTATGAGAAGACTTCTGGAATCTTATCTCAAACTGGACATAATGTTTAAGATATTTTGCATGTGTTGGCTCAGGCCTTACCCGCAAGGAGGAACATATATCTTCTCATTTTCACTCTCTGCCCCAGACATGACAGTTAAAGGGTATACATGGCTTCTTAGCTTTGATGGTTTACCGCTCCTCCCCACCACCAATTTGCAAACCACAAACATGTTCAGCAATGTTGTAATAATTTATTAAACCACTATGTTGACACACTGGTCTTTAATGTACCTATAAAATATTATTTATGATGTTTGGGGAAGTATAGAAAATCAAAGAGGATAAACTATAGTTTTAGCCCAAAGCAGGTGTTTATCATTTTAATGCATCTTGTCACATAGAACCATGAGGGTTTTCACAATTTCTGTAGCTGGTTTCCTGAGCATTTGGCAGTGCTATCACATTTTTCTGACAGACAGCTTTCCTCAGCTATTTGGACTCCACCTTGGACTATACTTGCACCCCACACGTGGCTCAAGCCTCCCTTCTCCAGGGCTCCCCGTGGATCCACATAATGTTGATCAGCAATTGTCTCTCTCTCTGTTCTCCTCCCCGCCTCCTCCTGTCTCACCTGACCCACATCTAGCTCTGCTGCTTGGACCAAGGGCAGAAGGCACCTGTGTCGAGCTTGGCTATTATTCCAGGAGAGTAACTGGCTGCCCCTGTGAAGTCATCACTAACAAATCTGGAATTGCTTTAGGACTTTTCAGTGAACAGAAGTAAAAAATAAAAATGAATAGGATATCAGATGTGTGGAACACCTCATGCAACTTATAAGTAGGGAGTCCCAGAAGGAGAAGAGACAAAGAAAGGAGCAGAAAAAAAAAAATTAAAGAGGGAGTTTGAGAGAGAATGGATACATGTATAGGTATGGCTGAGTCACTCTGCTGTGCACCTGAAAAAAATCACATTATTAATTGGCTATACTCCAATATAGGGCTTCCCTGGTGGCTCAGTGGTAAAGAATCCTATCCTTGCCTGCCAATGAAGGAGATGCAGGTTTGATCCCTGGGTTAGGAATATCCCCTGGAGGAGGAAATGCAACCCATTCCAGTATTCTTGCCTTAAAAATGGACAGAGGAGCCTGGCAAGCTGGTCCATGGGGTCGCAAAAGAGTCAGACACAATTAAGCATGCCCACGCATGCATACTCCAACAGAAAAAAAAAGTTGAAAATTTTTGAATAAATGATGGTTTAAAATTTCACAATATTGATGAAAAACTGTGAAGTATTAACGTTCAAAACCAAGAAACTCAGTGAACTCCAAGTAGGAGAGAATATCATAGAAGAATGGACAAGATTTCCCCCACTCCTCCTTTCTTTCTATCCTAGAGCTCATCATTTTATTTCCAGCCCAGCCCTCTCTTCAGATAGCACCTCTGGCTCATTCTCTCCTACAGTTTCTCCTTCTGTGTTATGTTCACGCATGAAAAATGCTGGGGTGGAGCTACTTCTGGGGTCTATGACATTATTCAGACACGGGGCCTCTTGTCCTTGATCTAGAAACCAGAGTGCTCTTAAGGGAAAATAACTCCAACAATGCCATCTGTGTGCAGAAGAGGTAGCTGCCCACTTTCTCCAAATAATGTCTTCTACCATTAGAACTCTTTAAGAAGAGTTGCAAGAAATTCTTTCTTTAAATTACTTTTTAAATTGTAGTAAAATATACATAATAGAAAACTTACCTATTTACCAGTTTTAAGTGTGCAGTTCAGTGGCATTAAGTACATGAACATCATTGTGCAACCTCCACTATTATCCATCTTAAAAAATTTTTCACCTTCCCAAATTGAAACTCTTAACCCATTAAGTAGTAATCCCCCATTACCCCTCCCCCCCAGCCCCTGGGAATCACCATTCTACTTTGTATCTCATGAATTTGCAAGAGATTCTTATATAAATGCAAGAGCCTTGAGCATGATCACATTGTCAGTCCTGTACCTCATTTATCACTTACACCTTAATAGGGAGCAGGCAAAACCTGTGCAAATAGACTGTAAGAGAAAAGGGATGAAGAGCGAACTGGGGAGGGAACAAGTCACCACAAACAAGCCTGCCTGACTTCATTCTGCCCCTGACAACCAGGTTGAAGCCAAGGTTCCTCCTACCTGTCCCTGCATGTGTACAGGTAGGCTAGAGAGGCCTCGCTCTGCACACTTTGGGCCATCTTGTAAGCTAAAGAAAGAGGTGAGAAGCAAATGCCCTCGCTCATCTAGGACAACTGAAAGATATCCGAAGCCTGATGAGGGCATCTGTTCTTGTTTTCAAGCGAAGAATAGCCCCAGTTCAAAGTGACTGCCCCTACCTGGGCATTCCTTCTCTAGTCTTTCTACAAACCTCACATATTGAGATGGAGAAGGCAATGGCACCCCATTCCAGTACTCTTGCCTGGAAAACCCCATGGACAGAGGAGCCTGGTAGGCTGCAGTCCATGGGGTCGCAAAGAGTTGGACACGACTGAGCAACTTCACTTTCAATTTTCACTTTCATGCATTGGAGTAGGAAATGGCAACCCACTCCAGTGTTCTTGCCTGGAGAATCCCAGCGACGGGGGAGCCTGGTGGGCTGCCGTCTATGGGGTCGCACAGTGTCAGACATGACTGAAGCGACTTAGCAGCAGCAGCACATATTGAGAAGAATGGGGGACGCAGTGGAAATATTTGTGCTTCTAGAAACCACAGCCCTAGTCCTGATCCTGAGGTTTGAGAAAACTCAATTTATGGCTTGGTCTAGGAGGTCCCAGTCTTGGAGTTGGAGAAGAATTTCCACAAGAGAGGATCCTCGGAGGTGAATGGACTCCAGAATATCTTTAGGAGAATAGATGAAGAGCTGGAGGTGTTATTTTTTTCAGAAGAGAGTTACACTGACAGGACACTAGACATGATCAGTTCAGTTCAGTCGCTTAGTCGTGTCCAACTCTTCTCGACCCCTGAATCGCAGCACGCCAGGCCTCCCTGTCCATCACCAACTCCCGGAGTTCACTCAGACTCACGTCCATCGAGTCAGTGATGCCATCCAGCCATCTCATCCTCTGTCGTCCCCTTCTCCTCCTGCCCCCAATCCCTCCCAGTATCAGAGTCTTTTCCAGTGAGTCAACTCTTTGCATGAGGTGGCCAAAGTACTGGAGTTTCAGCTTCAGCATCATTCCTTCCAAAGAAATCCCAGGGCTGATCTCCTTCAGAATGGACTGGTTGGATCTCCTTGCAGTCCATGGGACTCTCAAGAATCTTCTCCAAAACCACAGTTCAAAAGACATGATAGCTCCCCTAAATTGAGGACTGCCTGAGATGAATTTCTTCCTGTGGCTCCAGAGCTGGGACATAAGAAGTAAAAGAAAGAGAAGTGACGATTAATATTTATTGAAATCTTTTTACACACCAGGTACTTTGGAAGGAATTTGTAACGTACTGTGTCATTTTATCCTCAGAATTCTTTGGGGATTCTTTAATCCAGAGATGAAAAAGGAACTCTCACAGAGTTTAAATAACTTGATAAGTCACAGTAACACAGAGATTCCAACTAAACTCAAGTTAGTCAAACACTAACTTATATCAAACACTGACATGTATCACTGAGATGTATGGATGACTAGAAAGCCACAGGGAGACAGACTTCATTTCAGAGAATAAGATGGGATGACCTAGAGCAAGACCTAGACCAACCACGGGATCCAGATAGATCTGAGAGCAGCCGGCTGAATGGTCCTGTGACCAGTGGGACCAGGAGAAAATAGAAGAACAATACCTTCTGATTGAGAGAGGGCTGGCTAGTACTAGGGAGATCAGTGTCCAGTGCCTGTGGAGAGCACAACAAGGAATATTTTCCTTAAGTAAACTTTGGACCCCTGCCAAACCTCTGCTGCTGGGATTTACTTACTAGGGGAGGGTGCTAAGCTGTGAGAGGGAGTGGACCTGACTTTTGGGATGGTCAAGAAGAGAACTGTCCTCTGGAGGTGAGCATGGTGAGGTCGTCGAAACCTTTCCAGCAGGGCTGCTAAAGGCAGGCGGCTGCCTTGAAGGGGCTCAATAGCTGGAAGATCCTTAGGTGGGGAGATGAGTCTGCACTAGGAGTTTCCTGGGAACTGAGTCTTGACTTGGGTGGTGCTCTGGGGCTCAAAATAAATGTCACAGAGCTTAGGAAGGACTGTATGGGGTCCCTTCCACCGCTCTCTCCCCCCATTTCCACCATCGAGTATTCTTTCCACCTGGCAATGCAAACATTTAATACTGAGATTGTTTTCCCCTAGAACATACAAGCAAGACATAATTCCTATGGGTGGGTAGTAGCAAATAAAGGGGAAAAATGACTGATTACTTTCAAAGATGTATCACTGATTAAAATTTTGTTGATAAATGACTCACACTGAATATTAGGCAAATGACCTTCTGAAGCGATGTATCTGTAAACATATGATCAAGTTTACTGAAGCATTTTTGTATATATCAGTTGGATTTGATGTGTGTTCAGTGATTACTCAAGATTATGGAAACTGCAAAAATTCAGGTGGGAAATGTCACATGGCAAGGAGTAATTACCATTTTTTAAAGATTTACATGTTTATTTTTGGCTGCCCTGGCTCTTTGTTGTCATGCGGGCTTTCTCTAGTTGTGGCGAGTGGGGGCTACTCTGTTGCGTGCTCAGGCTTCTTGCGGTGGTGGCCTGTCTTGTAGAGCATGGATTCTAAGGATGTGGGCTTCAGTAGCTGTGGTGCACAGACTTAGTTGCTCCATGCCATGTGGGATCTTCCCAGGCCAGGGATGGAACCATTGTTCCCTGCATTGGCAGACAGACTCTTAACCACTAGACTGTCAGGGAAACCCAGTTAACATTCTGATGATTGTAGAAGAACCTCCAGCTGATTCTTTATAGTTACCCTAAAGTGTGAAAACATGATTTTAAACCACGTGACTTCAGAAATCTATTATTTGAATATAATATTGGTGTATTAGTCACAGGCTAATCTTTATAGTAAAAGTCATGTTATTTTAGCCAACATATTATGTGCAGTTTTGTATAATTGTAGAGTAAAAACCCAGAAGGAGACCCTCATCACATGGGAATGAGAACATTGGTCCACAGCACAGTGGGTTGGTGTGGAAAAGGGTTTGGGAGAAAGACTGTCTGTAGACACTTGGGTTGCTCCCATCTCTTGGCCATTGTGAACAGCACAACTTTGATATGGGTGTTTGTTAGATATTTTTAAGAAAGTAAATTTTTTTTTCTTTCTTCTGTTTCTCCTATGATTGATATTTTCATTTAGATCTTTGATCCCATTATGCGGACCCAATTTTATCTTTTTTCCCCAAATGACTATCTATCTGTTTCATTGCAATCTATTAAAAATTCATTGTTTAGTGATTTGCACTGCCACATTTATTCTTAAATTGAGTCTCATATGGAATTTCAATTGTTCCTTTGTTTTTTATGTCCTACCCAGGTCAATGGCGTGTGGTTCTCAGGTAACTAAGGGGGCATCTCTGGTAGGGTGGAGAACAAGGAACCTTACTCTGGGAAAAGGTAGGTCCCTCCATCCCTCCCCAGGCTGTGGGTAGAGGGGACACAGAGGAATGGATGGCTTGGAGGAGGGAAGAGGCTCCTGCTGACCCCGGAACAGTGGGAATAGAGATTCACTTGTCCTGAGAAAGAGACCCCATCTTCCTGATGAAGCTCACCCTCAGTCCTGGCACACTTTGTTGTACACGAATCATGTTTAATGAACACATTAGAAATCAGTCATTTCCACTCCAGACTAGGACATTTATTAAGGCTCTGGGAACTGCCCTGGAGCTGGGCTCTGCCCCAGAGAAGGAGAGTCAGTCTCATGGGATGTCACTCTGGTCTCCACTCTTGGAAGCGTCTCATTGTTCTCCTTATCCAGGGCAGGAAGCTGGAAATTCTGGTGAAGACTGCTGGAGGGGTCCCCATCCTGTCTCCGTAGGAGACAACGCCCTGGGCCACATTGCTGCACACGAGGGGGCCACCGGAGTCCCCCTACAGGCAGAGGAGGGAAGGGACACTCAGTTTCCCAGGACTCCCCACTCCTGTTGCCCTCTGCCAACCCTCAGAGAAGACGGGGGTTGAGGGGAGCTCCTTCCAGTGCTGGCTGTGTGTGAGATGGGAGGGTGGTGGGGTGCAGAAGAAAAGCTTCGGAATTTTCCCGTCGCTGGGCTTCAGCCCTGACTGTGGTTGCTTCTCCAGCCCAATCCAGGTCAAGGTATCTCACCGGCCCCAGGAAAACACTGCACGTGAACATCCTGCGTGTCTGGTGCTTCTATTCCCCCAGACACCAGATGCATGGGGGAAAGCCCCCCCACATCCCTCTGATCCAGGCCCCAGACTGCAGCCATGGGAATGGGGTCCGTCCCACTGCCCAGTCTGCCCAGGGTCCCCTGTCAGTGTTGGCAGATGCTGTGGTCTTACCAGAAAGGCAGACTTCCTCTGTCTCGGGTCCCCCACGCAAATCTGTGTCCGGCCATAGTATAACATGAAGCGTCTCCTGCACACCCTATCCCTCTGCACCCTCAGCTGCACACACTGGAGCGTGTCTGTTCTCATGTTCAGGCCGATCAGGCCCCAGCCGGCCACGGTGCACTGGGTCCCAGGTCTCAGTCTGTTTTGAGTCTGAGGCAGAGGCACCGGCCTCACAAATCGATTACGCTGAGCTCTGTTCGCCAGCTGACAGGAAGCATGCAGGTGCTCAGGGACTGTCTATTCTACACTCACCCCATGCCCGCCACTGCCCTGGGAGTCTGCCCGGCTTCCCCCCTCCCTGATCCCAGGACACAGGAAGCCCCCCAGGCTGGGAATGAGCCGCCCAGCTAAAGAACCAGAGGGTCGGTACCTGCAGTAACATGATGTCATTCCTCTTGTTCTGCTGACTGTATCCAGGGTGGGGGATGGATCTGAGCACAGGGATGCGCTGCTGGGTGCTTTCCAATGTCCTGATGTTGTGGGCCCCCAGGATGACATTTATTTGGCTGCAAAGGAAAGAGAACCTAGAGGTAAGGTTTGAGCCACAGGAACTGTGGTCCACAGTAGAAGTCAAGTGGCTACCCAGGGTTGCCAGACCTCAACCGAGGGAACTCAGAAACAGAAGGGCTCTGGGGCCGAACTTTGCACCCTAGGTCTCCCCAGCCTTGAGCTGGAGGTGGTGGAGGACATAGTGATTTCGAATTTTGCCTCCCCAACAAGAGACTGCAAAAATACATTGAAGTCATAAGTTAAGCCCCAGTGCATACATTTCATCTCCCCGTCTTGTTCTTTTTGATCAGGTCCTCCCCCATTCACACTGGCCTGCTTCTTGTACTCCAATCTCTACATGGTCTTTTTTTTTCACCCATTCAAGCTAGAACCCTGCTTTTGGTGACTTCTCTCGTGAACTCTTCTGGACCTGCTTTGCTGGTGCCCAGAAGTCCCTTAAGTTCTCACCTTCCCAAGCAGTGAGCTGCTGTCATCACAAAATCTTCACGCACCAGGAACCCCCCACAAACTTTGATACCTACTGGACTTCGGATCTGAATATATGCCATGTAGGGGCGGGAATGGGGCCTGGCTTCTCGGCCTCCGATGATCTGCCCTGGAAGGAAGCACTAGGATTATCTCTGCACTGGCGGGTGTGTGGACATTGGCTTGGTGGCTCCAGAAAGACTGGAAGTTGGGGAGCAGGAGAGATGAGCAGGGGCAGGGTGAGCTGGTGGTTGGTGAGAATGGGGTCTGCAGGGTGCAGAACTGGGGGAGGCTCCAGGATCCTGCAGAAAGTGCTGCTGGTTCTCCATCCAGCCTCAGCACCCTCCCACCTGCCCAGAAGGCAAGGCCAGCTGCGGCCTCCCTCACAGGAGGGTTTCTGTGCTGTGGGGATGGCAAACCCAGAGCCCTCTGGCGCCGCCTCTCCCTGAAGTTCTGTGGCACTTTCTTCCTCAGGGAACTTTCCAGATCCCTGTGAGTCCAGCTCATGAATTTAAGGATCTAGAGATGGGCTGATGGGTTCACTATCACTGTATCTTGATCTCCTAGGCTCTGAAACAGGGTCTGCAACTGAGTTCAGAGAGCACATTTATATAGCAGGTAGTATGTGCCACGGTGGTTCTGAGAGCTCTATGTACACCACATCACTTAAACTCTCATAGCGACTCTCCAGGTAGGCCTGATAGAATTCCTGCCCTCAGCATCTGAAGCTGGAAACTGTGGACTCATGCAAGCTGCCCAGTGATACAGAGCTAGCAAGTGTCTGGGTGGTCTGTCTTCAGAGTCTATCGGGTGGAGTTGGGCTCCTGAGGGTGGGAACGGTCACTCACCTGCCCGAGCCCTGGGGGACAGGAGAAAGGCCACGAGGAGCAGGAGCGGCCACATCTTCCCGGCGAGGCTGCCCAGCAGTTGCTGCCCCTGCTTCCTCCTGCCAGACTTTGAGCCCCTGGGAGAGGAAGCAAAGGTGAAGGTGGGGGTTTGAGGGTGGGGGTGGGGGCTCAAACATCCACAGTCCCATTCTCCTGCTGCTGTGATCAGTTTCATCACCCAGAGCTGCCCAAGAGGCTTGCCCACCAACTGCCAAGGACCTGGGGGAAGGCAGTAACCGAAGCCTTCAGTGCAATAGCGCGCACAGCTGCTGAGTCAGTGCTGGCCACAGAAATGGGAACCCAGGGCACCGGGGTGGAGGCTGGGTGTCCCAGAACCCCTAACCCACCAAATTCAGTAAAGTCCTCACAAGCATCAAGGCTGGGACCTGTCTATTTCCTCCTTTTCCCTCAGGGAATGGAACCTGCATGTCTTCACCCCCTGGTCCTGAGCCCCACCCAGACCCTAGCTGCTCCCACTTCTTTCTAGAAGTTGCCAAGCACACTGAGTAGCTCTGTTCCTGGGTGGGTGGAGGGCACTGCCAGAGAAAGAAAAGGGAAGAATGAGGCTCTGCCACTGACCACTTCTCTCTCAGGTCACTTGAGCCCCCAATAAACTCTCAGTGCATCTCGACACTGGGGAAGGCTTCTATTTTTCTGCTTCCTACTGAGCTGAGTGGTTTTGTGTTCCAGAAGTTTCCCTGCCTGCAGAAAAAGCCCAGTGACTTGATTTTGTTGACAGCCATCAGACCTTGGGAAAAAACATCTCAGATCCTATTCATCCATGATAGACCCATCAACCTAAACCCGTCTCTGCTCCACGGGTGCTGGCACCTAAGGAGGTAGCTCACTGCTGTGCTACCTGTGACACATGAAGAAGTGGACACTCAGCATTGAGAGAGAGGGATGGCAGAGTTCTGTAGAGTAACACAAGGGGTTGGTAGACACACTTAAAATACTTGGAAGATTCTGTATTGCCTCAGAAAGCACCACAGAATGGTTAAAGTTTTGCAAAAATGTCAGAATTGAATTCTAATACAATTCTCAACCTTTTGTGGATTGTTTTAAGACCACTTGAAAATCTTATGAAAGTTAAAGATCCTCTCTGCATATATAAATACCTGTAGGTTATCACTTATTCTTAAAGCTGCAAAGAACTTAATCCTTTCTCTAATGCGTGGTTTATGCTTGCAACCTCATGAAATTTCTTTATGCATCTAAAAAGTAATATGCAGAAAACAGGAGGGAAAAAGTAAAAAATAGAATAACAGCTTGATTAGTGCCTTAGCATTTAGGTAATTGAAAATCATTGTTACTTACATTTTTTCAGCACTTCATTTTATTTTAAAAACTTTAACGTAATTTTTTTTTTAAAGGAAAGATCAAGAATAGCATGCAAAGAAATGGGAGTCAAATATATATAATCATCTGAATGAAGATGTGCATAGGGGATTTCATTCACAATGACTAGCATTTTATGCCAATCTTTCCTCCAAAAACTACCAAAATAAACCTGTTTAAAATGTCTAAAAACCTGAAAAGCCTTGAAGAACTGCCAATGCAGATATGACTCAGGCCACAACTGAAGGAATAACAAGCGTCCAGTTAGATAATTATTATTGTTCTGTGTAAATTTTCTGAACCCACAAAATTTGAACTTCTATTTTTGTTTTTTGAACTGTGTTAATGAGCATATAGTGTGAGGAATGTAGAAATTAGAGACCAAGACCCTCACAAGCAGGTCTAATCAGGCCCCCCACCATGATAAGCTGGGAATTAAAAGTCTACACACTCAGAGTAACAAAAAAAGAGTTAATGGGCTCTTCCTTGCATGTAATAGCATGAAAGATAGTATTATTTAGATTTTCACAGCCTCTCATACCTTGAACTTCCTTCCATTAATGTGGTTACAGACTGTTTCCCAAAGTACCTAGCAAAATCAAATACAAATGTAGAGGAAATTCACTTAATTTCAGTGTTTGAATTACACCTAAATATTGTTTTTCAAATGTAATAAGTATATAGTCAAATATAAAAAGATGAACAAGCAAAAAAATACAGGATACCATGACTAAGAAACAATAGATAATAATAGAGAAAAAACTTTAATTATTGGGATAATGTTATTAGCAAAATAAAATACAGATTGCAAAACAATTGGCTGAAATAAAAGCTAGCTTTAAACACACTCCAGGGAACATTAATCTTAAAAAATGACACAACATCTGAAAAAGAGCTAAATACAGCTTCTAAAAGCAAAAAATATGAAAAAGACAAAATCAAAGTCACAGTGAATAAAATTAATAACAGATTAGACAAAGATGGGAACAGAATAACTAACCTGAAAGAGCTCAGAAAGAATTGTCCAGAATGGAGCACAGACAGGCATAAAGATAAAAATATAGAAAACAGTAGAATTAGGAGGTTGAACATATGTTGAATTAGGAGAAAATCAAGAAAGAAAAGGGAAAAAAGTAATATATAATGACATACTAGCTGAGATTATTTTTTAAGCTGATGACAAAAATGCAGTTAGAGGTTAGAAAAAGATAAATCTCAACCAGAATACAAAAAAACAAATTGATACTTAGAAATCAATATTATAAAGAAATGGCAGAAAATTTAAGGGCAAGTAGATTAAGATAAACAGATTAAACACTTTCAAATGAATGGCAGGTCAAAGGCTGAATTTTCAACAGCAGCAGTGAGTGGATGCTCCCCAGGAAGAAATACCTTCGTATCATTTGCGAAGACTTTAAAACTTATCCTATATATTGATTAGTAATGATATAGATTAGTAATGGGCTTCCCTTGTGGTTCAGCTGGAAAAGATCTGTTTGCAATGAGGGAGAGCTGGGTTGGATCTCTGGGTTGGGAGCCCCTTGAGGAGGGAAAGGCTATCCACTTCAGTATTCTGGCCTGGAGAATTCCATGGACTATACAGTCCATGGTGTCGCAAAGAGTCAGACACGACTGAGTGACTTTCACTTTCATTTCTCTTCAATGATATAGAAGTTATGAATAGCTAATGAAAAAATGAATATATAATGAACATCTTAACCAACAAAAGCAGATTACACAGTTGACAAGTACATACAGATGTTGACCATAGATTAAGCCATAGATTAGGTCTCAAAAGTGTTTAAAGGATTTAAATGTACATCATATTTAATATGCCACAATGAGTATGAACTAGAATTTCATAACAAGCATATGAGCAGGAAATCCTTATATCATAAAAACTAAGTAAATAAACTGCTAAATACCGTGGTTCTTTGAACAACAGGGGTTTGAACTGAATAGGTCTACTTACACACTGATTTTTTTCAATAATAAATAATTGACTACTGAGCTATCCATGATTGGTTGCAAAACCATAGAACATGAGGGCCAACTATAGGTTAGTTACACCTGGATTTTCTACCAGGTGAAGCATCAGTGCCCCTTATCTCCTATGCTGTTCAAGGATCAACTGGAAACCATGAGTAAAATCATAATGAAAACAAAAAATATCAAAATGATTAATAATGATGAAATTAATTTATAGTAAAATTTGTTAGGTATATCAGAATAAAAATGAAACTTGGCCATTTAACACTATACCTCAAATTAATTAATTGCAAGGTAAAAAATTAAACCTTTGAATATAGGAGAATTTCTTTATACACTCATCACTGTAAAAACAATTTTATACAGATATAAGAAGCACTAACTCGCAAAGAGTCAGACACGACTGAGCGACTGAACTGAACTGAACTGAACCATCAATAATAATGAATGAGTTGATCTACATTAACATTTTTTTGGGTGTACATGAATAAAGAAGAAATTCTGATTACTAAAGACACTGTTGAGATGGTGAAAAGTACAGCCACATGGTGGGAGAACTAAGAAAGAGTTTTAATCATATGTATATTAACTTCTAGGTCACTGGGAAGCCAGTAATTTTGTAAATTAGTGGTAAAAAATCTGCCTTCCAATGCAGGAGACACAAGAGACATAGGTTCAAATAAAAAAGAGAGATACATGGGTTCAATCCCTGGGTAAAGAAGTTCCCCTGGAGAAAGAAATGGCAAACCACTCCAGTATTCTTGTATGGAAAATTCCATAGACAGAGGCACCTGGTGGGTGGCAGTCCATAGGATTACGAGTCAGACACAGCTGAGCGACTGAACAGCAACACATGAAATTGACAAATCCTTAGTAACCTAATGAAACATACTCAAAAAGTTTGAATTTTCCCATAAATGTTAAATAATTTGTTTCAGTTTTCAAAAATAGTCCATCAAGGACAGCCTCAGGCTCACAGGGATTCACTGGAAATCTGTGAAAAAAGTTCCAAGGATGATAATTTCTGCTGGCAAGGAGATGCTAAACATCTCCTTTATGAGACTAGCAAAACCTAGATGCCAAACCCAGTGATGACAATATAGGAGAGGAACATTATGGGCTAATGTTATTTCAGTACTGATGTAAGTCAAATCAGTCAATAAGCAAAAATATTAGATCATTTCTAATTTGGGTTTTTCTGAGGATGAGTGATTGCAGCCATGAAATTAAAAGACGCTTACTCCTTGGAAGGAAAGTTATGACCAACCTAGATAGCATATTCAAAAGCAGAGATATTATTTTGCCAACAAAGGTCCATCTAGTTAAGGCTATGGTTTTTCCAGTGGTCATGTATGGATGTGAGATTTGGACTGTGAAGAAAGCTGAATGCCGAAGAATTGATGCTTTTGAACTGTGGTGTTGGAGAAGACTCTTGAGAGTCCCTTGGACTGCAAGGAGATCCAACCAGTGCATCCTAAAGGAGATCAGTCCTGGGTGTTCATTGGAAGATCTGATGCTAAAGCTAAAACTCCAATACTTTGGCCACCTCATATGAAGAGTTGACTCATTTGAAAAGACCCTGATGCTGGGAAAGGAGGAGAAGGGGACGACAGAGGATAAGATGGTTAGATGGCATCACCAACACAATGGACATGGGTTTGGGTGGACTCTGGGAGTTGGTGATGGACAGGGAGGCCTGGCATGCTGCGGTTCATGGGGTCGCAAAGAGTGGGACACGACTGAGCGACTGAACTGACTGACTGAACTGAGGATGAGTTGCTTTTCATTCAATACACAATTACTGTATATATGTTTCTTCCCTTCCCACACCTGTTGCTGTTTCCTGATTATCATTTTGGTGTGTGTCTGATTAATAAAGTTGTAGCTGAAGTCTTTAAACACACACACACACAACTGCTATAACAACATGTTGATTGATGAAAGAAGAAACACCATATGATAATTCAACTGAAGGGGGAAAAGGCATGTAGTAAAATTCATCATTAATTATTTTTAAAGATTCTTAGCAAAATAGGAACAATAAAGAGGCTCTTTATTCTGATAAAAGGTCTCTGCAAAAATCCCATACCAATCATTATACTTAATGATGAAGTGTTGAATGTTTTTCCATTTGAGAGCAAAACAAGTTCACACAGATAGCCATAATCATCATTTCTCTTCAACATTATACTAGAGATTTTAGCCAGTACAATTAAGCAAGAAATAGAAGGAAAGCTTCTATTTATAGAAATAAGGACAGGAAAAGAGGAAATAAAACTGAATATTTGAGATATAGTATACATTGAGAATACCCAAGAATCTGCCAATCAATTATTATGATTAATAAGAGAGTTTGACAAATTTTCTAGGCACAGAATTAATTTAAATATTAGCCATATTCTATATACATGATAATACTGTCAGAAAATGAAATTTGAAAAAAGTTTTAAAGCATAAAAATTGTCAGATAAGTAAATATAAACCTAAAGAAAAGATATGGTGAAAATTATAAAACCTTACTAAGAGACACTTAGAAGATTTAAACAGAAAGATATTCCATGTTTATGTTTGGAAGAGAAAATATTTTTAAAATGTCATTTCTCCAAAAAATGGTCTATAGACTCAATGCACCCAAGAGGTATTTCATAGAACTTGCTGCTGCTGCTGCTAAGTCACTTCAGTCGTGTCCAACTCTGTGTGACCCCATAGACGGCAGCCCATCAGGCTCCTCTGTCCCTGGGATTCTCCAGGCAAGAACACTGGAGTGGGTTGCCATTTCCTTCTCCAATGCATGAAAATGAAAAGCGAAAGTGAAGTCGCTCAGTCGTGTCCGACTCTTAGCGACCCCATGGACTGCAGCCCACCAGGCTCCTCCATCCATGGGATTTTCCAGGCAAGAGTACTGGAGTGGGGTGCCATTGAAAGTAACTTACTTGGTTCTAAATAGACATGGAAAATATATGTGGAAAAATCCATGACCAAAAATAGCCAAGTCGTCTTAAAGAATGAGAACAAGATGGTAGGTCTTGCTTTAGCAAATGAAGTCATAGTACTGAAGATGGTGTGGCATTGATGGAGCACAGGGATATAGACTAGTGGACAAGAAAAAGAGACCCCACACATATTGGGACAGTGATACACATGTATCAAGGGCTATCCAGGTGCCTCAACAGTAAGGAATCCACCAAATAATGCAGAAGACCCAGGTTCAACCCCTGGGCTGGGAAGATCCCATGGAGAAGGAAATGGCAACCCACTCCAGTGTTCTTGCCTGGGAAATCCCATGAAGAGAGGAGCCCAGTGGGCTACAGCCCATGGGATCTAAAAAGTCAGACATGACTTAGTGATTAAAGAACACATATATCAAACATGGTTTATGATGGAGGTTTTATGACAGAGAATGAGGAGAAGACTATTTTTTTCCCTCCTCAATAAGTGGTGCTAGGACAATAAATGTCACTGCTGCTGCTGCTGCTAAGTCGCTTCAAACGTGTCCAACTCTGTGCGACCCCATAGACGACAGCCCATCAGGCTCCCCCATCCCTGGGATTCTCCAGGCAAGAACACTGGAGTGGGTTGCCATTTCCTTCTCCAATGCATGAAAGTGAAAAGTGAAAGTGAAGTCGCTTAGTCCTGTCCGACTCTTAGCGACCTCATGGACTGCAGCTCACCAGGCTCCTCCGTCCATGGGATTTTCCAGGCAAGAGTACTGGAGTGGGGTGCTTGGTGTCTTATAAGGCACGTCTTTCTACATGGAAAGAAAAAGCACTTGACCCTGCTGTACCCTCTCCTGCTTCTTGATGCTGTGGGCCCCCAGGGTGACGCTGATTGAGCTGCACAGAGAACAGAGTAGAGATATGAGGAGCGTGGAGTCACAGGAGATACAGCCCAGGAGCTGTGATGGGCCAGTGACTTCAGGGCAGGGCTGCGCTGAGGGGAAATTGAGGCGACAGACAGCCCTGGGGGGGTGACACTGTGTCTTGTGCTTTTCAATGACATGAGTGCAGGGCTTCTGGGAGCTTTCTCAGGAATATTATAAAATTAATGTGAGCTTGCACTAGGAGCTTACAGAGGTGGATTTTGTAAAATCCTCATGTCCTTGAGCCTGATGCATCCCAGGACCTCAGTAAATGTTTTTTTGGCTGCACGAGTGAATGGCTTCCAATTAGCTTTTGGCTGAGATTGATAGGGATAGTACTGGTGGGATCCAAGACTACAGGAATGGGGGTGGGCACTGCTAAAGACCCTGGGGCAGCTGAGGGCCTGGGAGGCAGGGGAGATGGGGCAGAAAATGGACTTCTTGGGGTCTGGGGAAGACTCAAGGCACCTAGAGAGCTTTGGGTAATGTCACTTAGCCACTTCTGATCAATCACACCCTGGACTTCTCTCCTAGCAGGAGTGAAGGGTGAGAAGCACTGAGAAGTTTTCTCTGAGTCTTAACCTGGGTCCACCAAAAACTCCCATACTGTGGATGGTTTGTCTGAGTTGTCCCTTCCTGACTGGATTGAGGGATTTTACTTACTCGTGTTTTGCAGTGTCACATCCTCCACCAAATGCACAACCCACTTTCCTGATGGTGAGAGAGAGTCTGAGACCCATGAAAGCTCTTGGTGAAAATCTTTGTTCTAGCCTGCCATCCCTCCATTGCTGAGTGTCTATGTGGCATCAAGCTTGTAGTCCTGGTTGGGATGGGAGCTGGTTCCGAAATTGGAGCTGAGCAGAGGGTCAGGACTGCAGGAGGTTTAGTGAGATGGGTTCTGCCCTCAGGAATGGGGATGGTCACTCACCTGTCCCAGCCCAGAAAGCAAAAGAAAGGCCATCAGGAGCAGGAGTGGCTGCATCTTCCAGAAGGTCTGCCCAGGTCACAGCTGCTGGGGTTTCTTCCTTCCAGACACAAAGCATAGAGGAAAGAAGGAGGGGAGGTCAGTGCCCCCACAGAGAGCTGTGCACCCCCCAGGCCCAGCCAGGTGTCAGCACGCCACGTGTGTCCATGCTCTCTGCTGTGGGATGGGTGAGAACGACAGTCACCACACTGGCACTCCCACTGCAGAGTCACAGAGCAAGAGGAACAGCAAAGTGAAGGCTGTGGTGCAGTCAGTGTTACCAAGTCCAAGCTCATCGCTGTACAGTAAGTCAATAGAGAGATGAGTTGTTTGGGCAAAGAGCAGTGACTTTATTTGGAAAGCCAGCAGACCAAGAAGATGGTGGACTTGTGCCCCAAGGAACCGTCTTGCCTGAGTTAGAATTCAGGCTTCTTTTATACTATGATAAAAGAGGAGGGAGTGGCATCAAACATTTCTTGGTTCCAGTCAGCCTCCAGAGAAGATGTGTCAGTTTCTTCTGTCCTGCAGTCTTTCATTGATGGGCCTGGCCAGGATGTTTCCTATATTGTAAACAAACGCATTTTAGCTTAATGCTCATTCCTTGGGAGGCAGGATTCCACAGATGGGCCATCATGTATAGTTAAAATTTGTAGTCAACACCCCATTAGTAACTAATCTAATAGTCTGCAAGGATTCTTCCATAATATAGCAGTAGAGGGGCTGGATGCCAGGAGCACCTCAGTGACTGAATCAAGAATATCTCCATCTCCCCACTGATGGTTCTTTTATGATTCTGATGAGATCATGAATAATTACTCGATAGCAAGGTCCAGGGATGTGAGAGACACAGTTCCTGCCCTTGAGAAGCTGACAGTAGGCAGAGGTAGACTTAGAATCTGTGGGTAGAGAGAAAGATGGTGAGCACCAAGACAAGGGGGTCTGCTTGGTGCCACGTGAGAAGGCAGAGACTGGACCTGCCTTATGAGCACATACCCTGGACACACCCAAGTGCCCCAAACAGCAATCCCATTTCCCATCTTGTTACCATTCTAGCCTCACATTTTTGGAGTGTTTAGAATCGCCTCTTTAAATGCAAATATTTCACAACATAGGGAGCTTTTCTTATCCCACAGTTCTGAACAAAAGTCCTGGACTTGATACTCACTGGACCAAAACAAACCGTCCCTGGGACCATTGGCGCTGAGCATCCTTTAAGCTGAGATGGGGGCTTTTCCACCCAAATCAGAGTGCTCATGAGTGGGAAGGGGCTTCCTCTCCAAACATGCTGGTGACTGGTGAGCAGTGAAAGAGATACAGATGCTGCTCATCCTAATAATTACTCCCCACAAAGTATTCTCTGTCCAGTGTCCAGAGAACCATGCCTCAGATAACCCTGGGCCAGGCCATCCTAAACATGTGCAGATGACCCCAACCCTCTCACCAGTATGAGGACAGAAGAAAGAGGAATGGAAAGGACGGCATGAGGAGCTCTATACAACCCAGTCCCAAGTGAATTGAAGGAACAACATCTTATGAACAAATAGGAAAAAAAGCAAAAGGAAATATGTTTAAGCATTAATGATGATCTGAGAATGATGGAATTCTGTACTTCTTTTAACGTTCTTATTTATATGTTCTGTATTTAACTACGATGTCTGTTGCTTTTCCATCCAAAATGCATTTTGCCACAGTCAAAACTCACTCACCATGCAAATGTTCAGCAAACCACTCCCCTTCAGCCTAGCCTTCCCTAAGCTGCATATTTTAAAAACTAGTAACTTTCCCAAATACATTTGTAGATTAAAAAATTCAGAGATTATTGATAAATAGAAGGAAAAATTGAGTCAATAAACTATAGGTTATAAGAAACCTTTGAAACATTAGGATACCCCTGAATCCAAAATTTTTTTATTGCAATGACTTTCCTTTAGCGATAAATATATTTATATACACACCTACATGGGAATAACGGAGAAGGCAATGGCACCCCACTCCAGTACTCTTGCCTGGAAAATCCCATGTGTGGAGGAGCCTGGTGGGCTGCAGTCCATGGGGTCGCTGAGGGTCGGACACGATTGAACGACTTCACTTTCACTTTTCACTTTCATGCATTGGAGAAAGAAATGGCAACCCACTCCAGTGTTCTTGCCTGGAGAATCCCAGGGACGGGGGAGCCTGGTGGGCTGCCATCTATGGGGTCGCACAGAGTCGGACACGACTGAAGTGACTTAGCAGTAGCAGCTACATGGGAATAATGGAGGTGGGGAGAGGCTGGCTCAGCCCAAGATGGAAGAGCTCCCTCAAGGTCACTTGGGGCTGAAGGAGGATGTGCTGTCAAGACATCAGAGGCTGCATAGAGCCCTGGACCCAGGACCCCAAGACAGGGCTGTGATAGACACTCAAGCTGGGCCTGGGAATACTGAAGCCCTCCTGAAACTTTCTCAGACTTCTCACCTCTGTTCTGATGCGGGGAGGGACTGCATTCAGTGAGCCACACCTTTGTAAACCTCCCCCATTTCTGTTAGGATGGACAAGTTTACCCCTCAACCCCAGAGCTTCTCAGGTGGCCCTCCTTCCAAATCTGGATTCTCTTCTGTTGCCCCCTGGGCACTGGGATGGGGGATAGGAGAGTAGGTGTGGACAAGGAGAGGGCATATGGATGAGACACGAGGATTGTGGACAAGAGGGTCGTGTGTTCCTGAGGAGGGGTCTCCCTTCTCTGATGGAGCTCACGGGCAGCCTGCAGGTGGAGCTGGCGCTGGCGACATGGGACTGGAGGGAGCTGGCTGTCAGTGCAACAGGAGTTTTTATTTCAGAGTTGGAAGGTGGGGGTGGGGTGCGGTGTATGTGCTGGAGGAGGAAGATCAGATGTGAATAGATGGTTGCCTGTCAGAGTAGGCGCCTAACAAATGTGTTTAGGTAAATAAAAGAGGAATCAGTGATTTCTGCTCGAGATGAAAGTTTATTAAATTCCAGACAGCTTTCCTTCACCCACTTTGCCCAGCGCACCCATTCCAAGGAAGACGGAGGGCTCCATCCCAGGGGCACCTCAGGCTGATCCCTACCATTTGTACTGTCTCATTGTTGTTTGGATCCAGGACAGAAAGCTGGAGATTCTCGTGTAGACATTTGGAGTCCTCCCATACTCTTCTCCACGGGACACACTGCCCTGGGCCACACCATTACACACGAGTGCGCCCCTGGAGTCACCCTGTGGGCAGAGAGGGCAAGGGCTGAGCTCACCTTTTTCAGTTATTCTCCCCGCTGATGCCCAGGCTGGTCTCTGTTAGGGGCCTGGGCTGACATCAGGGCCTTTGTTGGTCTTGAGGTTTCATCCAGGCGTTGAAAATCCCTCTGCTTCTACCACAGGAAGCCTCTGCCCATATATGACTGTGGAGGTGGGGAGAGGCTGGACACAGGACAGAGACCAGATAGGAGGACAGGCTTGGGACAGAGGGACGGGGTTCATTCCCACTGCCCCCCATCCTCCCAGCTCAGCTGACCCAAGGTTTTGCATGGACAACACTGGGGATCTCACCAAGAAAGAATCCCTGCTCTTGTTTGAATCTCCAGCACATATCTGCATGATGGGGATGTAGTCGTCGAAGCAAGTGATACATTTCTCCTCCCTTTGGACTTTAGAATCTGCCTCCTGTAGTTTGTCTGCACAGAGCATATCTACCCCAACTTCCCCCAGGCCAGCCACACTGCACATTATCCCTCGCTTCACCTTCTGCCACCTTCTGGGCAGATTGATGGGGCTCACTGCAACTGTCAAGGTGGCCTTCTTCATCAGCTGCAGAAGAGGAAAGGCATTCTCACCTACTGATGGCCCACAGAGACTGCAGGACAGTCATGGGGTTGCCTTCTTCTCAGTGCTCGAACCACGGAAGGGGTTGTACAGGAGGAAGGGCAGGAATGAGGTCATGGGGGATACAGAACCCTGGAAGGAAAGTGTCCCAGAACCAGTGCAGCCATGCATCCCATCTGCAATAACATGATATCCTTGGCCCAAGACTTACCATTATAGTCTGGGTGGCGGATGGCTCTTCTCATGGGGATGACCTGCTGGATCCTTTCTTGTTCCATGATGTTGTGGGCCCTCAGGTGACATTCAGTGAGCTGCACAGAGAGCAGAGAGGGAGCAGGTGTCACAGGAGATACAGTCCAGAAGCTGGGAGGAAAGAACACAGCTTGGGACAGGGTGGGGCTGGAGGAGAGAGAATTCTAGGCAATGGGCCCTGAGCAGAGCATCTCTGAGCTGTCTGTTTCCTGGCAGCCGAGTCAGGGAGGACCTCCTGGAGCCCACGAGGGTGTTCAGTCATGCAGAAGCTTGACAGTCACAGAGGGAAATGTGAATTTCTTACACGTGTAGCCTACGGTCCAGGGCACAACACTGGCTTCCTTCCATTCCAGGTATGATCAGTTGCTTCTCTTAATGTGCCACTGGCATTCACTTGTCGCTCTCTCCCCAAAACTCACCTGGACTTTGAAGAGCTTCCTGCATTCCCTGCAAGGGGTCAACAGAGGGTGGGAGCCCAGGCACTGCTCCTCACCTTCCCAAGCAGTGAGCTGCTGTCAGCACAAACTCCTTATGCACGAGGAAACCTCCACTGCTGAAAATTTCCTCTGAAAACTGGTATTCAAAAAATGCCATATAGGGAATGGGAGTGTGGCTTGGCATCATGCCCCCCAATGATTTCCCTTGAAAGAGAGATTCCAGACTGCCTGCTGTGCTTATAGAGGCAAAGGCTGGAGAGGGGAGATGGCACCAGGGTTGGTGGTCTTTAAGAAAATTCGACCTGAGTTCAGAAATTTCCTTACATGAACCAGGGCCAGAGTGTGCGTGAGTGTAACATGTAAGCAGGTCTGTGTCATGTGGGGTGGGTCTGGGCCTCTGAGGATGGGACCGTCACTCACCTGCCTCCCCAGTGGGGAACAGAGGAAGGGCCGCCAGGAGCAAGAACAGGACCATCTCTCCAGGAAGGTTGATAAGATCTGAACAGTTGCTGCTTCCTTCTGATCTTTTAACCCTGAGTGTCTCCTCTGTTGTTGTGGCCGTTATCACAGGAGACTTCTCAGAAAGTGTCACATCACTGTTTGATCAAGTCTTGGGGTCTCAGTGGAGTAAAAACTTAACAAAAGCCTCTGATAAGTTCTTATCTGTGGGGTCGTGGGGATACTGCATCAGCAGATCTCAAGTCCCTGAGCCCCAGAAACCTGGGCCTCAGGATGATAGATCAAAAAATGTCTTCATTTCTGTGGTTCTCTTTAGATCATCACAGAGATTGTGTCTTGGACTTTTTTGTGTGAGACTGTGGGAAACACTGAAAATAAGCTCTATTGCTTCTGGTGGAGGAGAGCTTACCATCATGATCAGATAAGAACAGTGAGATTAAGGGTGTGGGCTGGCCAGAATGGTGTGAAAGTGATGCTGAAGAGGGCTTATTCCAGTTACCAAAGGACTGAGTGGTTTAAAATAACACCAAAATTGCTTAACCCATGAATCTGCAATTTGCTCATGGTACAATGTGAACAGCACCCATCTGCTCCCATAGGTGTCAGGGAAGCTTGAAGCCCAGAAGCTGAATCACTTGAAGGCTCCCTCACACATGCCCAGTGGTTGCTGCTGGCTGTCCTGTGGGCACATTGGTTTCTTGCCACGAGGGCCCCTTATGTCATCTCACTTCATGGGATTCTTTGGCTCCATCCAAACACAGTGCCTGGCTCCCCCAGAGTGAGCATCTCCTAAAAAGTGAGCTATCTAGAAGCTGTGTTCTTTTCATTACATAGACATTGATGTCATACGACATCCATTCTGCCATGTCTGCTGCTTGGGTCAATCAAGAGCAAGAGCTTTCACTAGATTAAAAAGGAAGGGCCCTAGACCCCACCTCCAACAGGAGGTGAGATATTGCAGTCATGTAAGAAGAGCCTGTGGGATGGAGACACACAATGGCAGTCATATCTGCACCATGCAAATGCGGAAAGGCATGGAATTGAAAAAATTGTTTCTAAACATCTTGATTCCAAGCCTCTTGAAAAGTAACAACATCTTAGTTAAACAAACAAAGCCCATAGTCAACAGTGATTAGGGCTGGAGAGTCACAGTGAGCCAAGGGGTGTCTCACACCACATGTGCTCCGAACCATGCACTGGGTGGCCTGGATATCAGATCACATGTGATGTGAGGCATGTTCAAGGATCCACTGTAAATCATAAGCAAAATCATAATGGAAATCAAAAGAAAAGGAATTCAATATGGTAAGTAACGATGAAACTATTTTAAATCTGTTGGCTACATGTGAATAAAAATAAACTCGACCACTTAAAACTGTTTCTCTAACTCATTGAAAGATAAAACATGAAAACGTTGAATATAGGAGAATTTCTTTATACACTTACCTTGTAAAAGCAAATTAATACAGGATATAAAAAGGACTATTGATAATGATGGATAAGTTGATCTACATTAAAAATGTGTTGGGTGTCAGGAGCCACGTTAGGCATTACTGAAAAATGGACCCACAGCCCCCAACCCCCTCTTCCTTATCCCACAGGCACAGACCTGGGTTGAAGGAGTTAGCTCTTGTGATTCTGACTTGTTTCTTCCTTTCTTCGGTTGAGTTGGCTGGAAAGAAAGTTAAAGTGCTTATTGTTTTTGAGAAAAGCATGAGAAAGCACAAAGCCTTCTGCAGTTGTGTCCAGAAAATAATCTATAAAGTAACCATTGACATTTGTTCAAGGATTTTTACAAAGAATGTCCCAGGATGAGCACGTAGGCTGCAGCTTGAGGCCATGGAGGATTATTATCTGAGACCTGTTTGTGAGGGAGATGTTTATGACAAAGGAAGTTTGCTGAGTTTAGGGTTTAGGAATAATTAAGAATAGCTAGAAGCCTTTTTAGGAGATAGTGAGTTTAGGATACTAGGGGCAAGCAGGATTTAGAAAGATAAGAAATAAACTGAGGAATGTGGCATGCAGCCCAGACATAAGCATGAGTTACAATGTAATCACAAGTAAACATGATTCTGAGAGAATCGCTGAAGCAGGAACTCTGTTTGAAGGGCAACAAGGAGATAATAAATTTGGGTGAGGGGGAGCTGAAAATGAAAAACCTCTGACCTAATCCTTTTGAAAAAGTATAAAAGAAGACCTGATGTTTGAAATAAACATGTAGTCCCGTACCTCGAGTCAGAGGCTACATCATTCCCCGCCGACACTGCTCATCACTTCAGGCTGATCCCCTGCTTGCTGGAGCTGGACTCCGGCAGTTGGGTATGTAAGCATCAAGATAATTCTGATTACTAAAGACACTATTGAGATAGTGAAAATTATAGCCACAGGGTGGGTGAACTAAGAAAGAGTTTTATCTGAGAGATATATGTATGTATATATACATACATGAATCTTACCTATGCTAGCCTCTTGGTCACAGGGAAGTGAACAGTTTTCAAAATCTACATGGAATTACAAATCCCTAGAAAATATAAATTAAAGAAACATACTCAGGAAGTTTGAATTGATTCCGTTTTCAAAAATAGTCCATCAAGGACAGCCACAAGACGCAAGAGATGTGGATTCAATCCCTGGGTTGGGAAGATCCCCTGAAGAAGGAAATGGCAACCCACTCCAGTGCTTGTGCCTGGTAAATCCCATGGACAGAGAAGCCTGGCAAGCCACAGTCCATGGGGTCACAAAGAGTGGGACACGACTTAGTGCCTTAACAGAAGCAGAGGGCTAGGGAGGAAGGAGGAAGTAAAACCCAGAACTGACAGCAGAGGGTGTCCTGGAGCAGTGTGGTTATGTATTGAGGTGGTTCCATGAATAAATAGGAATTCAGTCACCATTGCTTTGGAGATCCCATTTATTATGGCCCTGTGATCCCACTGCCAATCCCTGTGGGATTCTTGCTGCTGCCCCAGGACAATGGTCAGTGCAGAGAAAGATCAGTCTCAAGCTGCTGTTAGAGGTGCTTCATTGTTCTCTTTATCCAGGGTAGGAAGTGTGAGACCTGGATGAAGACTCCTAGAGGTGTCCCATTCTTCTTTCCATAGGAGAAAGTACCATGGACCACTTTTTTACACACGAGGGGTCCACCGGAGTCACCCTGTGGGCAGAGAGATAAGGGCTGAGCAAGCCTCCTTGGGGTTTTGTCTTCCCTGCCGCCCAGGCTGGGTGGTCTCAGTCAGGGGCTATAGGGAAGACCCAGGCCCAGGGAGGCCTGGTCACCTCCTGGTCCTGGGGCTCCAGCCTGATTCTGACTGTTCTTAGCAGCTAGACTTAAGTCTATCTTTCTATCAATTTTCTCCTGGAAACTCTGGTGATATGACATCTGTGGGATGACTGATGCTTCCTGAGCCACTCAGGGAAAAGAAAAGCAAAACACTGGATTCAGGACCAGGCAGCCATTCTCAGCTGAGGATATGGCCTCTGCCCTACCCACACCTCCCGGGTCTGTGTGCTTAGATGCAGGAAACTGACCTTGAAGCCGGTTTTCACCTTCCTTGGGTCCCCAACACAATTCTGGGTGGCCCGGCTGTAGTGCCTGGGGTTGAGTGATTCACACATCCGATCCTCCTGTACCATCAGCTCTGCCTCCTGCAAGGTGGTGGCTGGAGTGCCCAGGGCCACCTGCCCCCAGCCGGCCAGACTGCACACCTGTCCTGGCTTCATCTGGGCCTTGGCCTTAGGCAGACTAAGGGGCTTCACAGCTGACATCTGCTTGGCCTTTCTCTCCAGCTGATGGAAAGAGACAAGAGTCTGGCTCAGCTGGTGGTCCTCTGGCCTGGATGCCATGATGAGGCTGCAGGGACTCCATCTCTCAACTCTCCCCATGAGACTGGTCAGGTGGCCAGGATGGGAAGGAAGAAAGAGGAAGGAGATCCTGGGAAGGCAATGATCTGATCTCAGGAGGGCAGGGCCAGTGGGGAGTTTTCCTTGCCTGCAGTTACATGATGTCGTTGGAGAAGTTCCTAGGATTATAGTCTGGGTGGCAGATGGCTCTTCTCATCGGATGACCTGCTGGGTCCTCTCCTGCTGTTTGATGTTGTGGGCCCCCAGGGTGACATTGATTGAGCTGCTCAGAGACCAGAGCAGGGGTGTGGGGATCATGGGGTCACTGGAGATACAGCCTAGGAGCTGTGACAGGCAGCTGACACCAGGGCAGGGCAGCAGCTGAGGGGGAGTTGGGTGACAGACGGTCCTGGGGCTGGCGACTCTGGGCCCAGTGCTTCTCAGGGACATGAGGGCAGGGCTCCAGGAGCTTTCTCAGCAATATTGTGAAGTGACTCTGAGTTTGGGTTTTGGCTCTCACTGCACACTCTCATCCTTCTCTGATGCTTTATTTGGCCATTGTGGGTCAACCCTTCTCAACCCTGTCTCTTGTTCTCACCTCCGACCCACTAACCACAAAACTCTACTTGTCCTGTTTCTCAGCTTTTCATTACCCTAGTCCTGCTCATAAGATGGCTTGTCTGATGAGCTCTTGTGGTCCTGATTTCCAGGATCCTGGGGTGAAGGAGGGGTACCCCTGGGCTCAGCTCCTGGGGAGAGGACGGGTCCCTGTCCAGGCTGGCTACTGCCCCTCACCTTCCTCTGCAGTGAGCAGCTATCAAACAAAGTCCTTTTGTATGAGAACACCGCCACACTTCTTCCAACTCTTCTCACCCAAAACTGAACCAAAGCCATGTAGGGGCGGGAGTGGGGCTTGGCCTCGTGGCCCCCAGTGATCTCCTCTGAAAGAAAAGGCTAAAAGATGGGGAGATGGGATAGGCTATGGTTAGAAGGGAGGTTCGGGAAGGTGGCAGTCAAGGTGGGTCGACGGTGCCCAACAGACACGAGGGGAGAGTCCCCCAGGTTCTCACTGCTGTGGGATAACCTTTTCTAAACCCCAAACCTCAGTATTGTTCTCCACATCCTGAGTCACACACACATATGAAGGGGCCCGAGACTGCCTTCCAGAAGGTGGAGCCCAGAAGATCATGGATGAGCCCTCATTCTCATGGAGTCTCCTAACCCCTCTGAGCCTCTGCTAACATCCTGATTGGTGCCATTTTCTAACAATCCACCTATGAGTTTATGGAGTTGGGTTTTCTAAAATCCTCATGTCCTAGGGCATAACGCATCTGAGGATCTCAGTAAACATCTGTTGACTGGACGCCTGAATGGCCTCCAGTTAGCTTTTGGCTGAGGTTTGGTGGGGATAGTACTGGTGGGATTTAAGACCACAGGGATGGGGGAGGACATGCCAAAGACACTGGGGCAGAAAATGAACTGCTTAGGGCCTGGGGAAGAGTAACGACACCCAGAGAGCTTTGGGTGCTGCCATCTAGCCATTTCTGACCAGTCACACCCTGGGCTCCTCTCCTGGGCAGGAGTGAAGGGCAGGGAAACTGACAAGTTTCTCTGGTTCTTAAGCTGGGTCCACTGAGAACCCCTGCGCTGTGGATGGTTTGTCTGAGTTGTCCTTTCCTGGCTGGAGTGAGGAATTTTACTTACTTGTGTGTTATAGCTTCACATCCTCCAGCAAATGGGCAACCAGCTTTACCAGTGGTGAGAGAGAGGCTAAGAGCTACAAAAGCTTTTAGTGAAAGCTTACTTCCTACCGTCCATCCTTGCTGAATGTCTATGAGAATCAAACTTGTAGTCTCAGTTGGGATGGGAGCTGGTTCAGAAATTGGAGCTGAGCAGAAGGGCCAGGACTTCAGGAGGTTTAGTAAGATGGGCTACCCTGTCAGGAATGGGGATAATCACTCACCTTTCCTAGCCCAGGAGGCAGAAAGGCCATCAGGAGCAAGAGTAGCTGCATCTTCCAGAAGATTTGCCCAGGTCAGAGCTGCTGGGGTTTCTTCCTTCCAGACACAAAGCACAGGGGAAGGAAGCAGGGGAGGCTCGGTGCCCCCACAGACCCCCCAGAGCTGTGGTCCCCCCAGCCGGGAGTGAGCATGTCACATGTGCCCATGTTCTCTGCTGTGGGATAGGTGAGAACAACACAGTCACCACACTTGCACTCCCTCTGCTGAGTCACAGAGCAAGAGGAACAGCAAGAAAGTGGAGGTTGTGTTGCAGCCAGGGGAGGAGCTGGATCCCCAGAGGACCTCAGTGACTGAATCAAGAGGATCTTCGTTTCTCCCTTCTTGGGTCTTCTATGATTCTGGGGAAAGCATGAAGAATTACCCAATAGGAAGGGGTCAGGGATATAGCGACATGGCCCCTGTGCTTGAGAAGCTCAGGGGCTGGAGGAGCCCTAGAATCTGTGGGCAGAGGACATGTGCTCGAGGACTACGGCATGGGGCTCTGCTTGGGCCAAGGGTGAGGCAGAGACTTCACTTGCTTTAGGAGCAGAGAGGCCTGGATTCAGCCAAATGGCCCAAACAGCAACCCCATTTCCTATCTTGCCAGGGTTCCAGCCTCACAATTTTGGAGGATTTAGAATCTCTTGTTTAAATATAAGTATTCTGTAACAAAGAGAGCCTTTCTTATCTGAAAATTTTGAATGAAAGTCCTGGACTTGATATTCACTGAACCAGGAAAAAACCATCACCGGGTCCTTCGGCAATGAGGGACATGGTTGGGTTGTGCTGAGGTATATATTGTCCCTCAAGCTGAGACGGAGGCTGTCCCACCCGAATCAGGGTGTTTGTGAGTCAGGAGGGGCTTCCTCTCCAGAAATGCTGGTCACTGGTGAGTGGTGAAGGGGAAAGAGATGCCCGTCATCTAATACTTACTCCCCACTAGGTATTCCCTGTCCAGAGGCCAGAGAGCCATATATCTGCTGTCTCTGGGCCAGGCCATCCTAAACATGTGCAGATGACCCCCACACTCTCAGCAGTATGAGGACAGAGAAAGAGGAATGGAAAGGAGGGCATGAGGAGCTCTAAACAACCCAATCCCAAGGGAGTTGAAGCAAGAGCATTTTATGAATAAATACAAAAATAGTGGAAGGAAGTATACTTAAGCATGAATGATGATGATCGGGGGTGGTGGAAGTGCACTTCGTTTCCTTTTCTCATCCATATGTTCTGTATTTATTTGTCTTTCTATGATGAATGGGCAGAGGAGCCTGGAGGGCGACCGTCCATAGGGTCACAAAGAATCCGACACGCCTGAAGTAACTTAGCACACTTGCACGCACCGTGTTGCATATGTTCCATTTATGAGGAATATATTTTGATGAATATGTGTTACTTTCTGCCAGAACACATTTTGCAATAGTTGAAGCTCACTCTCCATTCAAATGTTCAACAAGCCACTTCTCTTAAGCCCTCTCTAAACTGCATGTCTTAAAACTAAGGTTGCTTTTCTGAACCTTGCATCAAAACTTCAGCAATTGATAAAAAAAAAAAAAAAAAAATACAGGAAGAAACGTACCCAATAACTATAGGCTATAGATACTCTTTGAAACTTTAGGATACCTTGAAACCAATGATTTTCTTTAGAGTGAGTTTCCTTTGGAGATAAATATATTTATGCACAAACACACATGGGAATGATGAAGGTGGGGAGTGGCTGGTCAGCCCAAGGTGGAAGAGCCCCCTCAAGGTCACTTGAGGCTGAAGGAGGATGTGCCCTCAGGACACCAGAGGCTGCACAGGGCCTTGGGCCCAGGACTCCAAGACAGGGCTGTGACAGGCACTCAAGCTGGGTCTAGGAATACTGAAGGCCTCCTGGAACTTTCTCAGGCTTCTGAGCTCTGCCTGCTCTGATGCAGGGAGGAACACTGCATGGGGTGAAGTACACCTTTGTAAACCTCCCCCATTTCTGTTAGGGTGGACAAGTGCCCCTCTGCCTCAACCCTCAACCTCATGTGGCCCTCCTTCCAAATCTGGATTCTCTTCTTTTCCCCCAGGGCACTGGGATTAGGGGGGAGGGGAGTAGGTGTGGATGAGGAAGAAGGTGTATGGATGAGACACGAGGGTTGTCAAGAAGAGGGTTGTGTAGTCCTCAGAGGGGTTTCCCTACTCTGATGGAGCTCATGGTTAGCCTGGAGAGGGAGCTGGCACTGAGGACGTGTGACTGGAGGGAGCTGACTATCAGTGCAGCAGGAGTTTTTATTCCAGAGTTGGAACAGGGTGGTGTATTGGAGGTGGAAGCCAGTAACAGATCAGAACTATAAACAGGTCAGACACGGCCTTTGCTGAATGAATATGTTTAGGTAAGTGAAGGACAAATCCATGATTTCTGCTCAAGAGATGGAAGTTTATTAAGTTTCAGCCAGCCTAACCACTTTGCCCAGTGCCTCCATCCCAGGGAAGATGGACAGATCAGTCCTTGGAGAAACCTCAGTCTGGTCCCTCAAGTTCGTACTGTTTCATTGTTTTTTGGATCCAAGGCAGAAAGCTTGAGATTCTGGTGAAGACCCTTGGAGGTGTCCCATCCTTTTTTCCATAGGACACAATGCCCTGGGCCACACCATTACACACAAGTGGGCCCCCGGAGTCACCCTGTGGGCAGAGAGGGCAAGGGCTGAGCTCATCTTCTTTGGATCTGTTCTCCCTGCCACCCTGGGGTGGGTGGTCCCTGTTAGGGGCCCTGGCTGATAAAAGGGTCTTCTTGGTCCTGAGATTTCAATCTGGCCCTGACAATCCACCTCCTCCCACAGGAAGCCTCTGCCCATATGTGACTTAGAGGCAATGTCCATCCCCCAGGGACCCCAGACAGAGACTGGACAGGAGGACAGGCTGGGGACACAGGACAGAGCTCGTTCCCATGGCCCCAGATCCAGAGACCAAGGCTTTGCATGGATAACACTAGGGAGCTCACCTTAAAGGAACTCTTCCTCTTTCTCGGGTCCCCTACACATATCTGGGTGGTGGTACTGTAATATTTGTAGCGAGAGGTGCATTTCTCGGCCCTTTGGACTTCAAGCTCTACCTCCTGTAGTTTCTTTGTGCGGGACATATCCACATCAAGACGCCCCCAGCCAGCCACACTGCACAGCATCCCTGGATTCACTGTATCCCAGTCCCTGGGCAGACTGATGGGGCTCACAGCAGTGGTCACATTTGCCTTCCTCATCAGCTGAAAGCAGAGGAAAGGCATTCTTACCCACTGATGGCCCATAGAGACTGCAGGACATTAATGGGGTTGCCTTCTTCACAGCTCTGGGACCACAGAAGGGGTCATACAGGAGGGTCTAGAATGAGGTCATGGGGGATGCAGAACCCCAGGAAGGAAGTGTCCCAGAGTCAGTGCAGCCTCGTGCCCCACCTGCAGTAACATGATGTCGTTGGCCCAAGTCTTATTATAGCGTGGGTAGGGGATGGGTCTTCTCACTGGGATGAACTGCTGGGTCCTCTCTCTGTCCATGATGTTGTGGGCCCCCAGGGTGACATTGATTGAGCTGCACAGAGAGCAGAAACAGAGGCGGCATCACAGGAGAACTGGTCCAGGAGCCAGGAGGAAAGAGCACAGCTTGGGACAGGGCCAAACTTGGGGCAGGGTGGAGGAGGGTGTGGCGAAATACTAGGCGGTGGGCCCTGGGGCTGAGCATCCCTAAACTGTCTGCTCCCTGGCAGCCTGGGCAGGGTGGTAGTCCACAGAGGGTCTTCAGTCCTGCTCGAGCTTGACTGTCTCTAAGGAAAACATGAATTTCTCACATTTGCACTGTGGGCTCCAGGCCACAACCTTGGCTTCCTTATGTTCCAGGTTTGATCAGTCCCTTCTCTCCATGCGCGACTGGCATTGACCTGTCCCTCTCTCCCCAGTGCTCACCTGTCCTCTGAATAGCTTCCTACGTTACCTGGTGGCACAGGTCTGCAGCTCCTAAGAGGGTTCCCTGGGAGGGCTCCACAGAGGGGTGGGGGCCCGGCACTGCTCCTCACCTTCCCAGGCAGTGAGCTGCTGTCAGCACGAAGTCCTCACGCACAAGGAATCCCCCACATCTTTGAGGTTCCCCTGAAATCTTGAACTGAAGAAACACCATGTAGGGACGGGAGTGTGGCTTGGCCTCGTGGCCCCCGATGATTTTCCCTGAAAGAAAGATTCCAGCCTGCCCGCTGTGCTCATGGAGCCAAAGTTTGAACAGGGGAGATGGGATCAAGGTTTCCCTGAGTTCAGAAATTTTCTTAGATGGACCAGGCCCAGGCTGTGCATGAGTGTAGCATCTGAGCAGGTCTGTTCATGTGGGGTGGGACTGGGCCTCTGAGAGTGGGATCGTCACTCACCTGCCTCCCCAGTAGGGGACAGAAGGGCCACCAGGAGCAAGAACAGGACCATCTCTCCAGGAAGACTGCCCAGATCTGAGCAGCTGCTGCTTCCTTCTGGTCTTTTAACCCTGAGTTGTCCCTTTCCATGTTCTGGCCTTTGTCACGTGAGCCTTATCTGAAAGCCTCAAACCACTTTTTTGTAGTCAGAGTGGACTGTTTATTTGTATTTAATTAAAACCTCTGGTAAGTTTTCATCCATTGGGTGGGGTAGGGATCAAGGCAGGTGGTTGCATCAGCCAGTCCTTAAGCCCTCAGGTGCCTGAGCCCCAGAAACCTGGGCCTCATGATGATAGATCAAAGAAAGTCTTTGCGTGGTTCATATTAGATCACCAGGGTGATTGTGTATTGAGACCCCTTCTTCAGCAAGAATGTGAGAAATATTGGAGATGAGATTCCTTGCTTCATTTAGAGGAGATAAACCATCATGATCAGACTATAAAGGCAAGATCCACAGTGTGGAATAGACATAATGGTGTGAAAGTGATGCTGAAGAGGGCTTATTCCAATTACCAAAGGACTGAGTGGTTTAAAATAACATCAAAATTGCTTGACCCATGAATCTGCAATTTGCTCATGGTACAATGTGAACAGCACCCATCTGCTCCCATAGGTGTCAGGGAAGCTTGAAGCCCAGAAGCTGAATCACTTGAAGGCTCCCTCACACATGCCCAGTGGTTGCTGCTGGCTGTCCTGTGGGCACATTGGTTTCTTGTCACGAGGGCCCCTTATATCGTCTCACTTCATGGGATTCTTTGGCTCCATCCAAACACAGTGCCTGGCTCCCCCAGAGTGAGCATCTCCTAAAAAGTGAACCATCTAGAAGCTGTGTTCTTTTCATTACATAGACATTGATGTCATACAACATCCATTCTGCCATGTCTGCTGCTTGGGTCAATCAAGAGCAAGAGCTTTCACCAGATTAAAAAGGAAGGGCCCTAGACCCCACCTCCCAACAGGAGGTGAGATATTGCAGTCATATAAGAAGAGCCTGTGGGATGGAGACACACAATGGCAGTCATATCTGCACCATGCAAATGCGGAAAGGCATGGAATTGAAAAAATTGTTGTTTCTAAACATCTTGATTCCAAGCCTCTTGAAAAGTAACAACATCTTAGTTAAACAAACAAAGCCCATAGTCAACAGTGATTAGGGCTGGAGAGTCACAGTGAGCCAAGGGGTGTCTCACACCACATGTGCTCCAAACCATGCACTGGGTGGCCTGGATATCAGATCACATGTGATGTGAGGCATGTTCAAGGATCCACTGTAAATCATAAGCAAAATCACAATGGAAATCAAAAGAAAAGGAATTCAATATGGTAAGTAACGATGAAACTATATTAAATCTGTTGGCTACATGTGAATAAAAATAAACTCGACCACTTAAAACTGTTTCTCTAACTCATTGAAAGATAAAACATGAAAATGTTGAATATAGGAGAATTTCTTTATACACTTACCTTGTAAAAGCAAATTAATACAAGATATAAAAAGGACTATTGATAATGATGGATAAGTTGATCTACATTAAAAATGTGTTGGGTGTCAGGAGCCGTGTTAGGCATTACTGACAAAATGGAGGCACGGCCCCCAACCCCCTCTCCTTGTCCCGCAGGCACAGACCTGGGTTGAAGGAGTTAGTTAGCTTTTGTGATTCTGACTTGTTTCTTCCTTTCTTCGGTTGAGTTGGCTGGAAAGAAAGTTAAAGTGCTTATTGTTTTTGAGAAAAGCATGAGAAAGCACAAAGCCTTCTGCAGTTGTGTCCAGAAAATAATCTATAAAGTAACCATTGACATTTGTTCAAGGATTTTTACAAAGAATGTCCCAGGATGAGCATGTAGGCCGCAGCTTGAGGCCATGGGAAGGATTATTATTTGAGACCTGTTTGTGAAGGAGATGTTTATGACAAAGGAAGTTTGCTGAGTTTAGGGTTTAGGAATAATTAAGAATAGCTAGAAGCCTTTTTAGGAGATAGTGAGCTTAGGATACTAGGGGCAAGCAGGATTTAGAAAGATAAGAAATAAACTGAGGAATGTGGCATGCAGCCCAGACATAAGCATGAGTTACAATGTAATCACAAGTAAGCATGATTCTGAGAGAATCGCTGAAGCAGGAACTCTGTTTGAAGGGCAACAAGGAGATAATAAATTTGGGTGAGGGGGAGCTGAAAATGAAAAACCTCTGACCTAATCCTTTTGAAAAAGTATAAAAGAAGACCTGATGTTTGAAATAAACATGTAGTCCCGTACCTCGAGTCAGAGGCTACATCATTCCCCGCCGACACTGCTCATTACTTCAGGCTGATCCCCTGGTTGCTGGAGCTGGACTCCGGCAGTTGGGTATGTAAGAATCAAGATAATCCTGATTACTAAAGACACTATTGAGATAGTGAAAATTATAGCCACAGGGTGGGTGAACTAAGAAAGAGTTTTATCTGAGAGATATATGTATGTATATATACATACATGAATCTTATCTATGCTAGCCTCTAGGTCACAGGGAAGTGAACAGTTTTCAAAATCTACATGGAATTACAAATCCCTAGAAAATATAAATTAAAGAAACATACTCAGGAAGTTTGAATTTTCCTATAAACATTACATGAATTGATTCCGTTTTCAAAAATAGTCCATCAAGGACAGCCACAAGCTCACGAGAATTCCCTGGAAGTCTTTGAAAACAATTTAAATATTGATATACATTTTCTGCTGGCAAGTAGATGCTATGCATCTCCCTTATGAGACTAGCAAAACCTAGATGACAAACCCAGTGATGACAATATGGGAGGAGAACTTTATGGGTTAATGTTATTCCAGTATTGATGTAATCCACTCAGTCCATGAGCAAAAGTATTAGATCATTCTAATTTGGGTTTTTCTGAGGATGAGTGGCTTTTATTCAAAACACAATTGCTGTAACACAACACACTGACTGATGAAAGAAGAAACACCATACGATAATTCAACTAAATGGGGAAAAGCAGCTACTAAAACTCACTATCCTTCACTTAAAAAATTTCTTTAAAAAATAGGAGTGGAAACAAGGGTCTTCATTCTGATAAATGATCCCTGCAAAAATCCCACACCAATCAATATACTTACTGATGAAATGTTCTGTGTTTTTCATTCAAGAGGAAAACAATACAAGGTCACACAGATAGCCATGATCACCATTTCTCTTCAGTAATATACTAGAGATTTTAGTCACTACAGTTAAGCAGGCAGTAGAAGTAAAGGGTATAGACAGGGAAAGAGGAAGTAAAACTGTGAATATTCAAGATATAATACACAACAAGAATAGCCAGGAACCTGCAGATCAATTATTATAATTAGTAACTGTCAAATTTTCTGGGCACAAAATCAACTCAAACATTAATCATCTCTCTATACAATAATAGTTAGAAAATGAAATTTGAAAAAAAAAACATTAAAATCATGGGAATGGCCAAATAATTAAGTATAAATCATAAAGATATTCTACATTCGTGTTTGGAAGAGAAAATACTTTTAAGGTATTCATTCTCCAAAAAGTGATCTACAGATTCATTGCACTCAGGAATTATTTCACAGAACTTTATTGGTTCTAAATAGATGTGGAAAACCAGTAGCCAACATTGGAGAAGACAGGCTTAAAGAATGAGAATAAGATGGGAGCTCTTGCTTTAGCAAATGAAGTCATAGTAATGAAGATAGTGTGATACTGATGGCACCATAGAGACATAGATGACAAGATAGAGACCCCGCACACACAGAGACATTCTACACAAATATAGAACACTTGGTTTATGATGGAGTTTTATGGCAGAGAGTGGTGAGAAACTTTTTTTTTTTTCCTCCTAAATAAGTGGTGCTCAGGAAAATAAATGTCTCTATGGTGTCTTTAAGGACACATCTCTCTACATGGAAAAAGCACTTGACCCTGCTGCACCCTCTCCTGCTTCTTGATGCTGTGGGCCCCCAGGGTGATGCTGATTGAGCTGCACAGAGAACAGAATACAGGTATGAGGAGCGTGGAGTCACAGGAGATACAGCCCAGGAGCTGTGACGGGCCGGTGACTGCAGGGCAGGGCCGCAGCTGAGGGGAAATTGAGGTGACAGACAGCCCTGGGGGGGGTGACACTGTGTCTTGTGCTTTTCAATGACATGAGTGCAGGGCTTCTGGGAGCTTTCTCAGGAATATTGTGAAATTCATGTGAGTTTGCATGAGGAACTTATAGAGGTGAGTTTTCTAAAATCCTCATGTCTGAGGGCATAACGCATCCCAGGATCTCAGAAAATGTTCTTTGGCTGCACAAGTGGCCTCCCATTAGCTTTTGGCTGAGGTTGTTGGGGATAGTACTGCTGGGATTTCAGGTCACAGGGGTGGGTGGAGGGCACTGCCACAGACAGTGGAGTAACTAAAGGCCTGAGAGGCAGGGGAGGTGGGACAGAAAATGAGCTGCTTGGGGCCTGGGAAAGAGCCAAGACACATAGAGAGCTTTGGGCGCTGTCATCTAGCACCTTCGATCAATGTCACACCTGGTTCCTATCCTGGACAAGAGTGAGGGGTGGAAGGCACTGGTTCATAAGCCGGCTCCACTGACAACTCCAGTACTGTGGTTGGTTTGTCTGAGTTGTCTTTTCCTGGCTGGTGTGAGGGATTTTACTTACTTGTGTTTTGTAGCTTCACATCCTCTACCAAATGCACAACCCATTCCTCTGGTGGTGAGAGAGAGTCTGAGACCCATGAAAGATCTTAGTGAAAATCTTCCTGATTGCCTGCCACCTCTCCTTGCTGAGTGTCTATGTGGCATCAAACTTGTGTTCTTGGTTGGGATGGGACCTGGTTCAGAAATTAGAGCTGCGCAGAAGGGTCAGGACTGCGGGAGGCTTAATGAGATGGGCTACACCCTCAGGAATGGGCGGTCACTCACCAGTCCCAGCCCAGGAGGCAGAAAAAAGGCCATCAGGAGTAGGAGTGGCAGCATCTTCCCAAAGGTCTGTCCAGGTCACAGATGCTGGGGTTTCTTCCTTCCAGACACAAAGCACAGGGGAAGGAAGGAAGGAAGGGAGGCTCAGTGTCCCCACAGACATTCCAGAGGTGTGCTCCCCCCTAGCTGGGTGTCAGCATGCCACAGATGACCACCTTCTCTGCCCTGGATTGGGAGAGAAGGACACCGTCACCACACTCGCACACAAAGACTCACCAGAAGGAATAAGAAAGTGAAGCCTGTGGTGCAGCCCGTGTTATCTAGTCCAACCTTGTACTACTTGCCAAGCAACAGTCCAATAAATCGCGAGATGAGTTGTTGAAACAAGGAACAGCAACTTTATTCAGAAAGTTAGCAGACCAAGAAGATGGTGGACTCATGATTCAAAGAACCACCTAACCTGAGTTAGAATTCAGGCTGCTTTTATACTAGAAGGGAACGGAGTAAAGTCAAACATTTCCTGGTTCCACTAGCCTCAGGACGGTTGTGTTAATTTCTTCTGTCCTGCAGTCTTTCATCAGTGGACTTGTTTCCTGTGAGCTAAACAAAAGTATTTTAGCTTAAAGCTCATTACTTGAGAGCCAGCGTTCCCAGAGATGTGTCATCATGTATAATTAATGTTATAGGCGATATACCATTAGTGATTAACAGAATACCAAAGTTCTTCCCCATCACACCAAGAGGAGCTGGATCCCCAAGAGCCCCTCAGTAATTGAATCTTCATTTCTCCACTCTTGATACTTTTATGATTCTGATAATATCATGAATAATTACACAATAGGGGAGGTTCAGGGATATGAGAGATTCAGCTCCTGCCCCTGTGAAGCTGGCAGGACGCAGAGGTAGAGCTAGAATAGGTGGGTAGAGAGCAAGCTGGTGAGCACTATGATGAGGGGTCTGCTTGTTGCCAAGTGTGAGGAAGTGGCTGAACTTGGTTTGGGATCAGATAGACCTGAACTCACCAGAGTGAACCAAACAGCAACCCCATTTCCTCTCTTGCCAGGGTTCCAGCCTCACATTTTTGTTGTGCTTACAATCAGCTCTTCAAATGTAAATATTCTGTGACAGAAATTTTCTTATCCCACAATATTGAACAAAAGTCTTGGACTTGATACTCATTGGACCAAAACCAACCATCACCGGGTCCTTCAGCATTCAGTGACCTGACTGGCTTGCCTGTGCTGAGGTATCCAGCATCCCTTGAGCTGAGTTGGCGGCTGTCCCATCCAAGTCAGGGTTCCTGTGAGGGGAAGGGCCTTCCTCTCCAAAAATGCTGGTTACTGGTGTGAGGTGATGAGATAAGTCATGGTGATCACCCTAATAATTACTCTCCACTAATATTCCCTGTCCAGAGACAAGAGAACCACATCTCTGATGTCTCTGGGCCAGGCCATCCTGAACATGTGCAGATGATTCCAACACTGTCACCAGTATGAGACAGAAGAAAGAGGAATGGAAAAGATCGCCTGAGTTCTAAACAAGCCAAGTCCCAGTGAGTTGTAGCAAGAGCATCTTATGAATAAACAGAGCGGAAGGACACAAGTTTAATCATTGATGATGATGATCTGCGGATGGTGAAATTGTAGGCAATTTTAAATTTCTTACTTATATGTCCTGTATTTAGCTATCTTTATATGATTATATGTGTTGTTTTTACATGCAAAATACATTTTGCCATGATGGAAGTTCATTCACCATGCAAATGTCCAGCAAATCACTTCTGTTTACCCCAGCCTTCTCTAAGCTGCATGTTTTAAAAATGAGATTACTTTCCTGAATAGATTCTTACATGAAAATTCAGAGATTATTAAAAGATAGAACAGAAAAAATTATTCAGTAAGCTACTGGGTATGGAACACCTTTGAAATATTAGGATACCTTGCATCTAAAAATTTTTGTTACTATGACTTTCCTTTAGAGAAACATACATACATGTCGGAATGATAGAGATGGGAGAGGCTAGCTCAGCCCAAGGTGGAGGAGCTCCTTGAAGGTCACTTGAGGCTGAAGGAGGATGTGCCCTCAGGACACCAGAGGCTGCACAGTGCCCTGGGCCCAGGACTCCAAGACAGGGCTGTGACATGCACTCAAGCTGGGCCTAGGAATACTGAAGGCCTCCTGGAATTTTCTCAGGCTTCTGACCTCTGTCTCCTCTGATGCAGGGATGGAACACTCATGGGGTGAGCCACACCTTTGTAAACCTCCCCCATTTCTGTTAGGGTGGACAAGTGCCCCCCTCGACCCCAGAGTTTCTCAGGTGGTCCCCTTTCCAAATCTGGATTCTCTTCTGTTGCCCCCTGGACACTGGGATGTGGGGGAGGGAAGTAGGTGTTGACGAGGAGGAGGGCATATGGATGAGACACAAGGGTCGTGGACCAGGGGGTCCTGTGTTCCTGAGGAGGGGTCTCCCTTCTCTGATGGAGCTCACGGGCATCCTGAGGGGGAGCTGGCACTGGGGACGTGTGACCGAGGGAGCTGGCTGTAGGTACAGCAGAAGACTTTATTCTAGAGAATGGAAGGGAGGGGTGAGAGGAGCAGTGTATGTGCTGGAGGGGGAAGCTGCTAACAGATCAGAAATGTGAACACAGGTTTCCCTGACAGAGAAGGTACCTAACGAATTTGTGAATAACGGAGCAATCAGTGATTTCTTTTCAAGAGATGAATGTTTATTAAGTTCCAGGCAACCTTCCTTCACACACTTTGATCAATGCTTCCAATCCCAGGGAACATGGAGGGGTCCACCCTGAGCACACATCACACTGATCCCTGGCGTTTGTACCGTCTCATTGTTGAATGGATCCAGGACAGAAAGCTGGAGATTCTGGTGTAGACATCTGGAGTTGTCCCATCATTTCTTCCATAGGACACAATGCCCTGGGCCACACCATTACACACAAGCGGGCCCCCAGAGTCACCCTGTGGGTAGAGAGAGCAAGGGCTGAGCTCACCTTCTTCAGGTCTGGTCTCCCTGCCACCCTGGCGTGGGTGGGCTCAGTTAGCGGTCCTGGCTGATATCAGGGCCTTGTTGGTCCTGAGGTTTCATCCTGGCATAATCCTGCTGCTCCTCCTGCAGGAAACCTCCACCCATTTGTGACTGTGGGGCAGTGCTCACGCCCCAGGGACACAGGACAGTGTCCAGATAGGAGGACAGGCTGGGGACACAGGGGCGGGCTTTGTTCCCACAGCCACCCATCGTCCCAGCTCAGTTGGGCCCAGGGTTTTGCACGGATAACACTGGGGATCTCACCGAGAAAGAATTCTTCCTCTTGCTTGGATCTCCAGCACATATCTGTGTGAAGGGGATGTAGTTTTTGAAGCGAGCGATACATTTCTCCTCACTTTGGACTTCAAGATCTACCTCCTGTAGTTTGTCTGTAGAGGGCATATTTACCCCCAGTCGCCCCCAGCCGGCCACACTGCACATCATCCCTGGCTTCACCTCCGCCAAGCTCCTGGGCAGATTGATGGGGCTCACTTTATCCGTAATGTCAGCCTTCCTAGTCAGCTGAAGGTAGAGGAAAAGCATTGTCACCTATTGTTGGCCCACAGAGGCTGCAGGACAGTCATGGGGTTGCCTTCTTCTCAGCATTGGGACCACGGAGGGGTTGTACAGGAGGAGGGTCAGGAATGGGTTCATGGGGGATGCAGAACCCTGGATGGAAGTGTCCCAGAGTCAGTGCAGCCTCGTGTCCCACCTTCAGTAACATGATGTCGTTGGCCAAAGTCTCATCATTATAGTCTGGGTGGGGGATGGGTCTTCTCACTGGGATGACCTGCTGGGTCCTCTCTCGTTCCATGATGTTATGGGCCCCCAGGGTGACATTGATTGAGCTGCACAGAGAGCAGAAACAGAGGCGGCGTCACAGGAGAACCGGTCCAGGAGCCAGGAGGAAAGAGCACAGCTTGGGACAGGGCCAAACTTGGGGCGGGGCAGGGGGAGGGTGTGGTGAAATTCTAGGCGGTGGGCCCTGGGGCTGAGCATCTCTAAACTGTCTGCTCCCTGGCAGCCTGGGCATGGTGGCAGTTCCTGTAGTCCACAGAGGGTGTTCAGTCCTGCTCGAGCTTGACTGTCTCTAAGGAAAACATGAATTTCTCACATTTGCACTGTGGGCTCCAGGCCACAACCTTGGCTTCCTTATGTTCCAGGTTTGATCAGTCCCTTCTCTCTATGCACGACTGGCATTGACCTGTCCCTCTCTCCCCAGTGCTCACCTGTCCTCTGAATAGCTTCCTATGTTACCTGGTGGCACAGGTCTGCAGCTCCTAAGAGGGTTCCCTGGGAGGGCTCAACAGAGGGGTGGGGGCCCGGCACTGCTCCTCACCTTCCCAGGCAGTGAGCTGCTGTCAGCACGAAGTCCTCACGCACAAGGAAACCCCCACATATGTGAGATTTCCCTGAAGTCTTGAACAGAAGAAACGCCATGTAGGGACGGGAGTGTGGCTTGGCCTCGTGACCCCCGATGATTTTCCCTGAAAGAAAGATTCCAGCCTGCCCGCTGTGCTCATGGAGCCAAAGTTTAAACAGGGGAGATGGGATCAAGGTTTCCCTGAGTTCAGAAATTTTCTTAGATGGACCAGGCCCAGGCTGTGCATGAGTGTAGCGTCTGGGCAGGACTGTTCATGTGGGGTGGGACTGGACCTCTGAGGGTGGGATCGTCACTCACCTGCCTCCCCAGTAGGGGACAGAAGGGCCACCAGGAGCAGGAGCAGGACCATCTCTCCAGGAAGACTGCCCAGATCTGAGCAGCTGCTGCTTCCTTCTGGTCTTTTAACCCTGAGTTGTCCCCTTCCATGCTCTGGCCTTTGTCACATGAGCCTTATCTGAAAGCCTCAAACCACTTCTCTGTAGTCAGAGTGGACTGTTTATTTGTATTTAATTAAAGCCTCTGGTAAGTTTTCATCCATTGGGTGGGGTGGGGGTCAAGGGGGTAGTTGCATTAGCCAGTCCTTAAGCCCTCAGGTGCCTGAGCCCCAGACACCTGGGCCTCATGATGATAGATCAAAGAAAGTCTTTGCGTGGTTCATATTAGATCACCAGGGTGATTGTGTATTGAGACCCCTTCTTCAGCAAGAATGTGAGAAATATTGGAGATGAGATTCCTTGCTTCATGTAGAGGAGATAAACCATCATGATCAGACTATAAAGGCAAAATCCACAGTGTGGAATAGACATAATGGTGTGCAAGTGATGCTGAAGAGGGCTTATTCCACTTACTAAAGGACTCAGTGGTTTAAAACAACAGCAACATTGCTTTACCCATCTCCATTTTGGTCTGGGTACAGTGCGGATGGCATCCCTCTACTCACCTTGGTATCAGGGCTGCTCGAAGCCTGGAGGCTGACCCACTTGAAGGACTGCTCACACATGCCCAGTGGTTGGTGCTGGCTATGCACTCGGCACATTGGTTTTTCTCCATAAGAGCCCCTCAAGTTGTCTCACTTCATGGGATTCTTTGGCTCCCTCATAACACAGTGGTTGGTTTCCCCAGAGTGAGCATTTCCTAAAAAGTAAGCCATCTAGAAGCTGTGTTTTTTTCGTTACCTAGATTTTGATGTCATATGGCACCTATTCTACCATACTCCACTGCTTAACGCAATCAAGAGCTCCCCTCACCCAGATTAGGAAAGGAGGGCCCTAGACCCCCTTTGTTGCAGTCATGTAAGAAGAGCCTGTGGGATGAAGATATGCAGCGGCAGTCACGTCCCCATCATGAAAATGGGGGAAGTCATGGAATCAAAACAATTGTTGTTTCAAAACATCTTGATCCCAAGCCTCTTAAAAAGCAACAACACCTTAGTTAAAGAAACAAAGCCCATGGTCAACAGTGATTCTGGCAAGTGAGTCACAGTGAACTAAGCGGTGTCCTCATCCCACATGGGCTTGGACACCCTGCACTGGATGACCTGGATGAGATATCAGAACGCAAGTGACGTGAGGAATGCTGCCTTCCATAGGGAAGGGCGTGGCAACCCACTCCAGTATTCTTGCCTGGAGAATTCCATGGACAGGGAAGCCTGGCAGGCTACAGTCCATGGGGTCACAAAGAGTCAGACATGACTGAGCGACTTTTAGTACTACTACCACGTAGGGAGTGAACATCCAACGGCTGTGAGGAGGCTGCCTACACAAGGGTTGACCACTGGTAGTAAAGGAGCTCAAGGAGGATTCAGGGACTCCAACAGAAAGGGCAGTCTGGTGGGATGTGTCAGAGCAGGACAAATAGGGTGAGGCGGGCATGGCTTTGAAGCAGTTGCCTGACGTGGATCGCCAGAGCCTGGGTGGGGAGAGCAGGAGATGCACTTGGAGAAGAAGAGTAAGAGATCTGTTTTATAAATCTCTGTGGGGACTAATCAAATAATTAAACATATTAAGGCAACTGACTCAGTTTCTTACTGTCTGAAGATTAGATGGTATTGGTGGCATCAATGATAATTTCCTGGATTTGATGGTTGAATTGTAGTCACATAAGCGTTTCTTTGTTTGTAGAAATTGCCCTCTAAAGTTTTTGAGAACTGATGGAACACCATGTCAGTAACTTTACTCTCAAATGGTTCAGGAAAATAAAAGTTTTTTGTATTATAATTGCTACTTTTCCATAAGCCTGAGATTATTTCAAAAGTAAAAGGAGATCCATAGCCTTCACATATATGAACAACAACCAGTTTGAAGATACATTTGAAAAGATAATCTGTCACAGCAGCAACAAAAAAATATAAAGAGCTTGCGAAAAACATAAGCAGAATTGTGAAACACTATTTGAGCAAAATGTTAAAGGATTCTTGAAAAATATAAAAACAGACTTTAGAAATAGAAAGATAGTCTTAGTTCTCTGATAGGGTAGAACCACACCAAAAAGGCACTGATTCTCCCAAAGTTAATATAAAAATGTAATTCCAATTAAAAGAAATTTTTTTCTCCTAGTGTTAGGAAGTTCTAGCTAATGTCTAAAATTTATTTGGAAAATAGCATGAAGGAATAACTAGTCAGATATTAAAAAACATCCCATAAGATGTATTTTCTGAAAACAGCGTGTTGCCCACTCATGATCAGACAGACAGACCAAAGAAAACGAATAGAAAATCCAGAAACATTCCCAAGCACATATGAAAATGTAGTTTACACTGAGGTGACATTTAATCAATGATATTGGAGCAATAAGTTAGTCACACATCACATAAACCACTTGAGTAAGTGCAAAATATGAGACACAAATGTATGAAATAAAACCATAGTAAGAAATAAATGTGGACAAATCCCTTCATAAAATTAGAGGTCTTCTAGCAATGACTCTAAATTCAGAAACATTAAAGGAGAGATTGGTAAATAAATTGTGATATATAAAATACAGTTTTTTAAAGTTTATATCTCAAAAATCAAGCATAAGCAAAACCCAAATACAGACAATAACTCAGAAAAAAATTATTGCAACATATATCACAAACAGTTGATCTATGTAAAAACAAAGAGTTAGAAAAATCTAAAGAAGAATCAAGCAGAACTGAAGAATACAATAACTGAAATTTAAAATACACTAGAAGGAATCAATAGTAGATTAGATGATACAGTGGAGTGGATCAGCAAAATAGAAGAGAGAGCAGCAGAAATCACTCAACCTGAACAAAAAAAAAAGAGAGAGAAAGTTTTTAATGAGGACACTTTAAGAGAACTCTGAGATAATATCAAGGATACTGATATTCACAGGCTAGGAGTCCCAGAAGGAAAAGAGAGAAGAAAAGGGTTAGAGACCATACTTGAAGACATAATAGCTGAAAACTTCCCTAACATAGGAAAAGAAAGAAATATCCAGGGCCAGGAAACACAGACAGTCCCAAACAGGATAAACACAAAGATGACCACACTAAGACACTGTAATTGAAATGGCAAAAATTAAATATTAATTTTATATTAATATGAACATTAAAATCAGTAAAGGAAAAGCAAAAAGTTATGTATAGGGGAACTATCAGCTACCAGCAGACTTTTCAACAAAAAATTTGCAAGCCAGAAGGGAGTGCATGATATATTTCCAGTGATGAAAGGAAAAAAAATCTTATAACCAAGAGTACTCCACTGGGCAGGCTATATTTGAAGGAGAAAGCTAAAGTTTTACAACAAGCAAAAGCTAGGAGTTCAGCAACACAAAGACAGCCTTATAAGAAATGTTATATGGTCTTCCCTAAACGAAAAAGAAAAGACTACAACTAGAAGTATGAAAATTATCAGAGAAAAAGTCTCATTGGTAAGGAAAAATGAAGGTATATTTGTCTGGGAGAGAGTGAAGGACAGGGAAGCCTGGCATGCTGCAGTCCATGAGGTCGCAGAGTTGGACATGACTGAGCAACTGAACAGCAACAACCTTCAGGGTAGCTATCAACACTTATAAAGCTAGTAAGAAAGTTAAAAGATGAAAATAGTAAAATCATCTATATCCACAATAGGTAGTTAAGGAATACTTGAAATAAAAAGCCATAAAATACAATGTCAAAAAAATGAACAATGAGAGGGATAAAAATGCAGAGTCATAAGGGTGTGTTAAACTTAAGAGGCCAACAATTGAAAATAATTACAGTTATAGAATACTGATGTATATATATTCATATATATATATATATAAGCCTGATGGTAATCACGCACCAAAAATCTATGCTAGATACACACACAGAAAAAAGAGAAAAGAATCCAAATGTAACACTAAGGATAGTCATCAAATCACAAGGGAAGAGAGCAAAAGAAGAAACAAAAAAAGAAGCACGAAAACAACTGAAAAACAATGAACAAAATGGCAAGAAGTACACACCTATCAATAACTACTTGAAATATAAATGGGCTAAATGAGCCAATTAAAAGACATGGAGTACCTAAATGGATACAGAGACAAGAGTCACACACATGCTGCCTACAAGAGACTCACTTCAGATCTAAAGATAACACACAGACTGAAAATGAGGGGATAGAAAAAGTATTCCGAGGAAATGGAAACAAAGTTAAAGCCAGGGTAGCAATACTTGCATAAGACAAAATAGTTTTAAAACAAAGACTGTGACGAGAGACAAATAAGGACATTACATAATGATCAAGGGATCAATTCACGTAGAAGATGTATCAATTTTAGATATATACACAACCAACATAGGAGCACCTAAAAACATGAATATTAACAAGCATAAAGGGAGAAATTGACAGTAATGCAGTAAAAATATGGGACTTTAACACCCTAATTACTTCAATGGACAGATCATTCAGATAAAAAACAAATAAGAAAACAAAGGCCTAAATAACACATTAGACCAGATGGATACACACACACACACACACACATATATCTCTTTCTCCAGGAAATTTGAAAGGGTTCTTGACCAAGGATACTGGGAGGTCATTACAAGGACAGGAATTTTCTCATCTGAGAAGCATACAGAGGAATCTTATCTCAAGTATCTCAGCTAGTGGGATTCTTTATCTGATGTGGTGACTCAACACTTTATTCTTGAAGGATTTTAGTGGTCTTATGTTTATTGGCTAAAGTAGCCTTTCACTGACCATCACTGATAGGAATGGAAATACCAAGTTACCAAGATGTAACACAGGGAATCTCATCTTCCCTTGGCAGTTAGGATCACCCACCTAACTTGCTTAGTAAGTTTATCTGTCTGTCGATTGCTTTCCTACAAATTAAGGCCTCTAAAAATCAGAAGAGTCCAAGGTCATAGAGATAGAAGTAAACTTCTGAGACTGAGTTAATAGGTTTAATAGTAGGAATGAGAGCCACTCTTATGGTCACTTCTTTGTCTCTAGAACCATGTATTCTAGCTAGGAGAGAAACACCACCCTATACTCACTGCTGGCTTAAAGCATATACCACATCCTGAAAGACAGCATCCCAATCTTGAAGGTGGTTGTCTTTCCACTATCTACATTACCAAGTCTTACACAATTCTCAGGCCAGCTGTTTCTGGGTGATATGGGACATTAACTCATGGCTTCAACGTTCTTTCACAGTAAAACATTCGTTGGCCGAAAGTCTTGTTCTGTGGGATACAGAGACAGGAAATAAACCCTGCAAGACCGCTGTGGTACCAGCAGCAGCATGGTCATGGGCAGGGAAGGCAGAGCCATTCCTGTCCCAAAGCACATTCCCAAAACAGACTAGCAAGGTCTTGACCTTTCAGGTCCATCATCCCCAGAGCTGGCCTGGTGGTTCTCTCCCCAGGTATATTGGGAACTGAATCTTCTTGTGGGTCTGGGGGGAGAGGCCTTGGTCAGTAGAGGCATTTCACTGGAGGTCATTACAGATATTTTTAAAATTTTATTCATTTATTTATTTATGAACTGTGAACTTCCTGATGTTCAAGTTGGTTTTAGAAAAGGCAGAGGAACCAGAGATCAAATTGCCAACATCCGCTGGATCATGGAAAAAGCAAGAGAGTTCCAGAAAAACATCTATTTCTGCTTTATTGACTATGCCAAAGCCCTTGACTGCGTGGATCATAATAAACTGTGGAAAATTCTGAAAGAGATGGGAATACCAGACCACCTGACCTGCCTCTTGAGAAATTTGTATGCAGGTCAGGAAGCAACAGTTAGAACTGGACATGGAACAACAGACTGGTTCCAAATAGGAAAAGGAGAACGTCAAGGCTGCATATTGTCACCCTGCTTATTTAACTTATATGCAGAGTACATCATGAGAAACGCTGGACTGGAGGAAGCACAAGCTGGAATCAAGATTTCTGGGAGAAATATCAATAACCTCAGATATGCAGATGACACCACCCTTATGGCAGAAAGTGAAGAGGAACTCAAAAGCCTCTTGATGAAAGTGAAAGTGGAGAGTGAAAAAGTTGGCTTAAAGCTCAACATTCAGAAAACGAAGATCATGGCATCCGGTCCCACCACTTCATGGGAAATAGATGGGAAAACAGTGGAAACAGTGTCAGACTTTATTTTTTGGGGCTCCAAAATCATTGCAGATGGTGACTGCAGCCATGAAATTAAAAGACGCTTACTCCTTGGGAGGAAAGTTATGACCAACCTAGAGAGCATATTCAAAAGAAGAGACATTACTTTGCCAATGAAGTTTTGTCTAGTCAAGGCTATGGTTTTTCCTGTGGTCATGTATGGATGTGAAAGTTGGACTGTGAAGAAGGCTGAGCGCTGAAGAATTGATGCTTTTGAACTGTGGTGTTGGAGAAGACTCTTGAGAGTCCCCTGGACTGCAAGGAGATCCAACCAGTCCATTCTGAAGGAGATCAGCCCTGGGATTTCTTTGGAAGCAATGATGCTAAAGCTGAAACTCCAATACTTTGGCCACCTCATGTGAAGAGTTGACTCATTGGAAAAGACTCTGATGCTGGGAGGGATTGGGGGCAAGAGGAGAAGGGGACGACAGAGGATGATATGGCTGGATGGCATCACTGACTCGATAGACGTGAGTCTCAGTGAACTCCGGGAGTTGTTGATGGACAGGGAGGCCTGGCGTGCTGGGATTCATGGGGTTGCAAAGAGTCGGACACAACTGAGCGACTGATCTGATCTGATTTATTTATTTCTGGCTGTGCAGGGTCTTCATTGCTCTGTGTGGGCTTTCTCTAGTTGTGGCTATCCTTCGTTCAGGTGTGCAGGCCTCTCGTTGTGGTGGCTATGCTTGCTGCAGAGCATAGACTCTAGGCACACAGGCTTCAGTAGTTACAGCACTCGGGCTCAGTAGTTGTTCTGCATAGGCTTACTTGTTCTGAATCACATGGAATCTTCCCAGATGAAGGATCGAACTCATGCTCTCTGCATTAGCAGGCAGATTCTTATCCACTGAGCCACCAGGGAAGTCCAGGGATATTTTATTTTATTTTGTTTCTTATTTCCATTGCAAAGATCTTTAAACAAGTTAAGGACTGTTTCCTCAAAAGTGGAGGATGGAGGACATTTCCACAGACCAGAAGATTTGAAGAAATCAGCATGTTTTAGGTGCTTACCCACCTTCATCTGATTGTGCCCATGAGTAGACAGAACAGCTCACCAAGAAGCTGTCTGAGTACTTGTCAGAGATCGGCTGCCATGGGAACCCAGGGACTCACTGTGTGTGGAGGGAGGTATCTGAGCAGAGGCTCCTGTCTTGTCCAGGGATGGCAGGAAGACATCAGTGGGCAGGGTTAGAAAACATGGAAGTCCTCTTGCTGGCCTGACTCTCAGGGGGCCTGGCTGAGCCCAGGCTCCGTCCTAACTCTGTGGGGCCTCCAAGCTCTCACTGTCCCTCCTGGAACTGTCCTCCTCATCTCTCGAAGGAGGACAAGTCTGCAACAAATATTCTTACACTTTTTCAAACCACAGAACCATTTCCTCAAAGTAAACGTTATACTTGAGCTGAATATATAAGTGGTTGGGCACCTTTTTAAACACTATGTTTTTGTTTCTTTGTTTTCTTTTTGTGTAATTTTCAATCAACGAGCTGGGTCCTAGTACGTCTGGGGATTTTTTCAGCTCTAAATCAGAAGCTGTGTCTTTAAAGCAGAAGAGAAGAACTGCTCTTCCTTTGTACACGTGCCCCAGGTCACTAGGAGACTGTGTTGCTGTGTGATTTGTGCACAACCAGAGGAGAAAGGGCCTGCCTTTAGGGTAACTGTATCCTAGAGTATTGACACATGCCTCAGAGAAGCACAGTGCTGTGTGTAGGGCGGCACCAGCCAAGCGCTGGAACTCAGGCTCGGCTCCCAGGCAGCTCAGCACAACAGTCAAGACCCTGGAGGGCTGGCAGATGGAAGTGTCTGGTGAGAGGAGACCAGCACAGGGAGATCCTTGCCCAGCAAAAATCACATACTCTCCAAACCAAGACCTTCCCAAGGATGAAAAGTCTAGGTCGTCTTGGACCCTATGGAGCAGCAGTAACCGTGACGGCCTAAGAGCAGAGGCATTTCTCCATTTGTCCAGACCACATGGGCCTCCCTGACTGCAGTTTGGTTTGCACAGGCAGGAGCTTGCAGCCATGACAGGGAGCCTGTTTCTGGTCCATCCAATGGATGAGTGTTTAGAATCAGATTCTAACTGCCTTTCAAATGGGTGTTCCTACCATTTGAGCATGTGCAGTGACATTTCTACCTGCTGTCTTAACAGTGGGCTTCCTTGGTAGCTCAGCTGGTAAAGAATCCACCTGCAATGTGGTGAGACTTGGGTTCGATCCCTGGGTTGGGAAGATCCCCTGGAGAAGGGAAAGCTACCCACTCCAATATTCTTGCCTAGAGAATTCCATGGACAGAGGAGCCTGGCAGGCTACAGTTTATGGGTTCACAAAGAGTCGGACACGACTGAGCGACTGAGCGACTAAGCACAGCACATCAAGAGTAAAAAAATAAGGCTGCCCTGTTCCTTCTCTTCCCTCCCTGCTGCCCCCTCCCACAGGGGGCAAGTATGCTCCAGTGAGCAGAGCAGAGATTTGTTTCATGTCTAGAAACAAAATGACTGATGTTCCAGAGTTACATGTAATAATACTCCTACTCAGTCTGGATGAGAACGAGGGGCTTCTCAGGAGACCCAGCCCTGCTCTGGGCCCGCTCCCCTGGCTGTGGGGGTTAAAGGTCAGCTCAGGTAGACCCCGCTTCCCAGTAGGAGGGTCTCTGTCCTGGAGCTGCAGCCCCAGGCTGTGCTCTTGGTGTTGGGGAATCATGGTGTGACCCACTCCTCCCTGCCATGTACCCAGAGCAAGAAGCTAAGGAGTTCACCCTGAGCCCCAGAACCAGAGAGGTTCATGTTTTCCCCTGATGGTGCTCAGCTTCAGCCCTGGCGGGAGGGCCGGCCCTGGAAGACAGGTGTGGGTAAGCAGACCTGGGTGACAGCTTTGCATGGGGTTTAGGGGAAGAGATGGTGGGAGGGGGGAGAGGAGGAAGCAGAAAACAGCAGAATCCTGTCATTGCCTTTCTAAACACACAGTGAGTATTTGTGAATAGGAGTCAGTGAATAAATAAGCAACCAGCCCTTCGAGCTCTGCTGAGAGACAGTTACTGAGCTGCGGGCACCCCAACCCTGCAGTGTGATTCTGGATCAGCCCCAGGGAAGATGTTCTGGTTCCTGCAGTCAGAGGCTTTTCATGGTTTTCTTTATCCAGGGCAGGAAACTTGAGACTTTGGTGCAGGACCCTGGAGGTGACACATTATTTTGTCCATAGAAGACAATGCCCGGGGGTTACGTTGTCACACCCCAGAGTCCCCCTGAGGACATGAAAGGACAAAGACTGAGCCAGCTCGACTCCTGGTCCTGCCCCCCCCATCTTAAGACCCCTCTAGGTGATGGTAGCCTTACAGGGCCTCCATCGGAGCACAAGGTAGGACGTGGTCAGTGCTTCACTGCACCCAGGTGGCAGCTCCATCTCCTCTCCCAGGTCCCTGATCTGCTCCACATGAAGACTCTGCAGGACTTTTGACTCCGGGCTGGTCTCCAGGACACAGAAGCAGGGGTGGAGGCTGACACTCGGCATGAAGGACGAGCCTGTTACCCAGTTCAGGTGCGCTCACAGGAGCAGGTGCTCACACAGAACAGGGGGCAGGCTCCATCCTGCACATCAAGGCTGTTCTACTCCTGGGCGAGGATACAGAGCTCGTGTCCCCCTGTCCTCACGGGAATGACCCTCTCCCTCTGTGTGGCCCACAGTGGTGGACGTTGTGGAGGTCACACAGGCCAGTGTGGTTGCGACAGCCGTTTGTGGCTGTGGTTCGTGCAGGACTTGTGATGCGGTCCCTCCTCTTATCAATTCCACGTATTCCTTTTGCAGAAGTCAGTGACACAAGATCTCTGCATCGCACATCAAAGCTGCACAGATGGTAGATCTTCTCTTATCGAGGTGGACAGTGAGGAGGGCCCAGTGTGAACCCAAGGCATCTAAACCTGAGCTTCTCAACTGAGGCTGATTCCTGCCCAGCTCCTCACAACACCCTGCCTACCCCTCCACACCCCCACCAACATGACCTCGTCCTTGGGGGACATTTAGAAAAGCCTAGAGACATCCTTGGTTCAGAACTTGGAGGAGAAGGGGATGTTGATACTGGCACCTAATGGGGAGAGGCCAGCGATGCTCTAAACACCCTGCAACTCAGCGTGTTCGTAGTGATTCTGAAGAGCCCTAAAGATGACTCAGAGTTGATGATGAAGGCAGGGAAGGATCTGCTGTACTTTTTCTTGAAGGTGGACGTAGGGGTCCTGCCACTCCAGGGAACCCCTTTCTCTTCTTTCTCTCCCTATTGTTCTTCACTGTATCCTCTCTGTCTCTCACACACACACCACACAGTCCCCCCTTTGAAGGCTTCTGGAATGCCTGATGCTGGGAGAAGAGAGAGGACACACACACTCAGGTCTGGAAGCCAGGTGTTCACTGAGATTTATTGGGAATTCTGTGACCTGAAGGGGCCTTCCCAAGGATTAGGGACGTGATGGGGCTTTAAGAGGCAAACCAGAGGCAGATCCAGGGTGAGTGGCACAGAGAACCTGCCGGAGTCCTGCTCTGGTTTCCCCCAGGCTGGTCCAGGTTCCAGGTTAATTCTCTTTCAGGACCTCATCGATCCAGGGCCGGTAAGGGGAGATCCGGGTGAAGACGGCCGGGGGCTTTGCACTGGGCAGTCCATAGGAGACAATGCCCTGGGCCACCCCAGCACACAGAAGAGGGCCCCCCGAGTCTCCCTGTGGGACAGAGAAGGAAAGGGAGAGAGAGAGGGTGAGCCAGGGAAACCACCGCCTCCTCCCTGTGGTCCCAACTCTGAGCTGGTCGGACCTGCCATCAGGCTCAGGAACACTGGCTCCTCATAAGGTGATATGTCTCTGATGCTGTTCCCTTTCCTTCCTGGCACCCCCTGACCCTGGGCGGCACCCCCTGACCCTGAGCAGACCCTGGTCAGAGACCCCACGGGGCCGAGGGAGGAGGATCTGCAGAGGGACAGTCCCAGCTCCTCAGACCTGAGGTCTCACACTTTGTCACTGGCTGACACTGTGAACTCCATCTCCTTCCAAAGGTGTCTGCAACCTGGTCAGTGATTTGTGGAGAACTCTGTAGTCTGAGAATCACCTTAAATGCAGATTTTGTGCTCTGGGGATTGCCCACACACAGCTGGAGATTGTGGTTAAAAGCAGAGAAGTGGCTGCAGGCCCGGGGCTCCATGAGTCTCAGCTTCACCTCTTGCAGAGTGCTGGAGGCTGGTTCATTCACAGCTGTTTGTCCCCAGCCGGCCACCCGGCACATTATCCCGGGGTGGATAAAGGTGAAATGGGATGGAAGGGGGATTGTCCCCACGGCCAGGGTCAGGTTGGCTTTCTCCTTCAACTGTGAAGGAAATGAGGGCTGTCAGTGATGGAAATGGGCTTGGGGACGGGTGGAGGCAACCAGGGAGGGACAGGGCAGCTGCTCCACATGAGAGCCAGTTGCAGAGGCTGAGCTGAGGGGTGCTGGTGAGAGGCAGGTTGGGAAAGTGTGAGGGTAATGGGACCTGAAGGAGAAGTCCTGGAGAACAGGGAGTGGGGAAGGCAGCCCTGGAGAACAGAGAGCAGGGAGCGGGGAAGAAAGCTCTGGAGAACAGGGAGTGGGGAAGAGGAAGAAGAATTTGTACCTTCAGTAACATGATGTCGTGGAGACCAACATGCTCATATTTTGGGTAAGGAAACTGTTTTATGACTTCAAGCCTCTGCCATGTGTCTTCTTTCTTTTGTAAGTTATGGGCTCCGAGGGTGACTGTTACAGACCTATGTGAGGGAGAAGAAGGACAAGGTGAATCGCTGATGGTGGGGTGTCTGCTGAGATACGCCCACTCTGAGAAAGGGCATGTAGTCTCTCCCAGGGTCAGCGATCTCTTCCCACCTCCCTTTTTTGAGCTACTCATGTATGCGAGGGGCTCAGGCTTTACTCAAGGAAGAGCTTTCCCAGGGACAGAGATAATTTCCAGGGCCTTCGGGACGCCAGGGAGTGAGCGGGCCACGGAGGACCCAGGGGACAGGGTAGGTACTTCCTAATCAAGGTGCCCTAATGAGGGCCACCTCTCTGAGGGCAGAGGTGTCCGAGGAAAGGGGGGAGTGGTGGGGTCTCAGGTGGACACTGTTCTCTGTCTCCCATGGAAAGGATGGGTTCAGGACCCTGAGAACTAAGGGCCAGTGTTCTTGAAAAGGGCATGGAGGAAGTGGTCCAAGAACTGGGTGGGCCCCTGAAGAGTGAGTCCACATCGCTTGTGTTGGGGTTGGGGAGGGGCAGCCGCTTTTAGAAGAGGGGCACTGGGATGAGGTCCCCTTTCCTCTGAGGGGAGCTGAGCTCACAGTGACTGAGGGTCAGGACAGCCGTTCCAGTCTGAGGACAATTTCCTTACGGCCAAGTATTGTCTCTCCCAAAGAGACCCAGCCCTAGGAGCTCCCTCTCAGGCCCCCGAGGAGCTGTTCCTGGTTGCTCCCCTCCCATTTGGAGATAAACAAGACCCATTGTCTCACCTTCCTGCACAGTGCGCAGCCATCAGCACGAAGTCCCTTCTTATCAGGAAACCACCACAAGCCTTCTGCTTACCATCCCAGGTGACAATTTGCAGGTAGGCCATGTAGGGGCGGGAGTGTGGCTTGCTCTCTGTGCCCTCGATGATCTCCCCTGGAACACAGAAGCCCAGGGCCTGAACACAGAGGGTGCACCAGCTGGCTTCAAGTTGGAACAGGCGTCTTTGGAATCCGCACTCGCCCCGTTTTCTGACCTCTTCCTCTCGGGTGGCTCTGGTGTCTGCTGTCTTTGCTCCAGGCACAGCAGCCAAGCTGGCCTTGGATGCCTCGCAGTCACGCTCACCCAAGGTTTTCCCCCACTCCCATTCTGCCCTCACTCAACCCTCCTCTGTCCCCATGCATGACCAGCTCTCCAGGTTCCTGTCTCTACCATCTCCATATCCCAGGTTGCTCAGAGATCAGCCAAGTTACAAGGCCAGAAGGTGAAGGGAACACAGGACTTTCAGCACCATGTCACACATTCCATACAAAGAAGACCACCCCTTGGGGCCCCCCAAGGTGGGCTCCTTCTTCCTGGGAACAACCATGAGCTGCAGAGAGAAGGTGTGCATAGCCCAAGTGGAAACTTCACTCTGGGGTGTTGGGGAGAAATCCTGGGGTTCTGTTTAAGGGTCAGCAATCTTCCGAGTAAATCTTGTTTTAGGGGTTGGTCCTGCAGCTTCCAGAAGGAGTGGCCGGGAAACTCACCAGCCTGGGTTCTGCAACACAGGAGGAGGAGCAGCAGCAGGGGGAGAGGAGGATGATGCATCTTCTCAGAGAGGCTGCCCAGGGCACGTGCTGCTTCTGTTTTCCAGTCTTGGGTTTTTAACTCCCAACAAGCGAGGGCAGGGCCAGGCTGGTAACCACAGGAACTGACTGGTCACATACTCTTCTCTCAAACTGTGCCTGCTGTCTTTCTAATCAGAATTTCCTGTTTAGATGCCCTCTGTTTTATGTGAGGTGAAGCTGAGGCCTGAACTTCCAAGTTTTGGCTTCAGGGATGAACTCTCCAGTGTGGTTCCTCATTGGTGTGGAGGTGGAGGGCTCATGTCCTTCCCAGGCAGGGCAGCTGATTAAGACCCATCAGAGACATGAGTCAGGGAGAATCTTTACACTGAGAATTCAGAAGCATATGCATGTTTAAGACAATGACCACAGTAGGAAATATATTTGCAAAAAGACCCAACACATATACCATAGGTATGTGTGAGTACAAAGGCACAAACCTACAAACATACAAATGAATCCAAAGTTGCAGGAAACAATACTTATCCTTAATCACGTGCAATCCAGTCTAAGCTGCCACTCCTTTCCATCCCATTTTATTCCACTCCAGATTAAAATGCAAGCTACACCGCCCTTCAAACATGGTTATCTGCAATTTGAAAAATGTTAATCTGCATCTCTCTCTCCCTGCTAACCAAAGGTTCATAGGCAGAAGAGAGTGATCAAAGAATATTAGGTAGGGGAAGAGATCATACTCTATGATTGGACTTTACATACATTATCATAAGAGCAAATGGGATTGGAATTAGGACTTTAAAGAGCTCATGAGTATCAATTATTGTCACTCTCTTAGATGTATTATTACTTTTATAACTATCCTGTGAAGTAGGTAGAGTTATCTCTATTTTATGAATCTTGCTATCAAAGCTTATGCTTCATTTCATACGAAGGGCCCTTCTGCTGTCCTATCAAAGGCAGAGAAATCTAGTCCTGCTAATGGGAATGTAGATATAGAAGAATGGTTGTTCCAGGGATGCTGGGGTCCCTAATCTCACATGAGGAATCATTTGATTGAAATAGAATATACACAGATGTCAGGATCTGAGGTTTGCCTCTGTTTTCCCATCACGACCTTGGGAATTACCATTACCATTGCTTTACTAACATAGACTTTAGATTCAGACACATTAATGTGATTCAAATAACAAAACTTTTAACTATTATAACTGAGTTTTCAAGCACATCTGCTATGTTCCCCAGACTGCAGAGTTCTAAAAACCAAACCTATGTCTATTCCTGTGATGACTTGCTGTACATTTTTAATTCCCAGCCTGGTAGGTCTCTTACATAAAGTAAGGCATTATTTGGGATTCTGAAAATCGGGAGAGGAGCGTATCTGGGCAGAATCTGATGAAGCTGGAATCTAGAACTTGCAAATCCTTCTAATGCTCCTTTGCAGTAACAGCAGTCCATCCCCTCAAGTCTCAGAGGTTAGTCTCTTCTTGCCTGAAGGATCTGTAATGGATTCTCTGAGGTAGTTACTCTGCAGGTTGTTGATAGGTTGCTTAAGAGAATAATAAATCAGTCAATCATTAGTGATCATGTTTAAGAAGAGTTTGAATGAACTCTGGGTTCTTTAGTGGGGACTAATGAATGGGAATATGGAGAAGGTCAATGAGGCTTGATCTGGAAGGTTCCATTCATGTTGGAGTTTTCCATGATGGTAAATCGTGCTTAGCAGTTACAGGACGCAATGAATATCCCCTTTCCTGAAATCACTGGTTTTGTCTATATAATTCATTTTGCCACTTAGATGAATACCAGACACCTATGCCTGCTTCATGTCCAATGAGACAGAAGAGGATAAGGCATGCATCATTTGTTCCTTCTGTACTTTAGCTGGAACCCATTTGTGCTTTTCTAATGTTTAGCTTTACTTGAACGTTTCCCTTTGCTCCTGACCTTCATTCTGTTATGCATGCAAGCTAAGTCGCTCCAGTCATGACCTTTTCTTTGCAACCTTATGGACTGCAGCCTGCCAGGCTCCTCTGTCCATGGGATTCTCCAGGCAAGAATACTGGAGTGGGTTGCCATGCCCTCCTCCAGTGGGTTGCCATGATCTTCCCGACTCAGGGATTGAACCCACGTCTCTTACATCTAACCTACATTGGCAGGCGGGTTCTTTACCACTAGTGCCACCTGGGAAGCCCCGTTGTGCTACAGTCCTTCGTTATGGGACTCCTAGGCTCTCTCCCTTGTGCCTAAGGACGTTTTCTCTCTCTCTCTCCTCTCTTTCTGTAGCTATGTACATATGTATGTATGTATGTATTACTGTGCTGGTGCTTGAAGGCGATGGTGAACTGAGTAGCTAGCAAAGCAAAAGGCTGAGCGAAGGTGGAACCCGGTGTCTCCATGGGAGAGCTCCCTCTGGGGTGAATGATGGCAGAAGAATTTCTTGTTTCACTTTCTCACCTCACTTGTAGGCTCACTGCACACCTGAGAATAGTTGGCTTTGTGTCAGTCCCTGCCCTGTCTCATCTCCTCTCATCAGCCTCCCTGTGTATCCAGTAGTCATGTGAAACTGTCTCAAACCATCCCTTTCCCATGGGTTTGGGTAAAGTCCTTTAAGTCTGGCGTGCTTCTCTAGTAAACCTTGCAGTGCTGTCAGTCTATCAGCAACCAGCATCAGCCAGGGCAACAAAAGAGAGTTCTATGTACCTTCGAATCAAATCTATCCATGGGGATCTTCTCTTACCTGTTGGAGGAAGGCTGTATGGCATCAACTGTTGTTGTTGTTGTTGTTTTTTCAATATGCTCCCATGAAGCTTGTCGGATAATGGTTGCTGCCAGAAATGGAGTCAGAACGTTGCTCTGAGACAGCATGGCCAGAGTCTGAGGGCCTGCCTTCAAGGGTTTCTTTTATGCTCTCCAATCTGTTGTTTCAATTAATTAAGGGGACGCTACTCAGGACTCTTCCCTTAGCCCTCCAGGATGTGAATCAATGTTTTCTCAGATAATGATTCTTCCTTTTAGTTGCTCCTTATTCCTGCATTTCCTTATCTCTTACAACCAAGCAGAAAGAACCTTCTCTTCCCCCTGCATGCCATATGTCTGATGTAATTTTGAATATTTGGCTGGTCTGTTGATACTGCCATGATGGAGGGATGGAAGCACCAAGATCTCTTGGGAAGGGTTGATTTTTTCAGTGCTTATAAGAAGAGTGTTATAAAAGGATGAGAGGAGTGCATCTCCTAAGACAAGTGTGTGTGCTTAGTCACTCAGTCATGTCCAGCTCTTTGCAACCCCATGGACTGTAGTCCACTGGGCTCCTCTGCCCATGGAATCCTCCAGGCAAGAATATTGGAGTGGGTTGCAATGACCTCCTCCAGGGGATCTTCCCAACCCAGCGGTCGAACCCAAGTCTCCTGCATTGCAGGCAGATTCTTTACCATCTGAGCCACCAGGGATGCTCAAGACAAGTATCTCTGAGTTAAATGCAAAATGACATTGTCAAGGCTTGGGAAAGAATTACCTTTTTCTTACAGAACCCTTATTTATAGCATGCATTTGGGAATAAGACAGATTGAATTAAGAGCTTGGAATCAGACTGCATTGGGATCCTGGTAGGACCCCTTACCAACTGTATTTTGGGCAAATTTCTTCATCTTTCTTAGGCTCCCCCTTCCCAGTCATCTGTAAATTGGGCATAAGAATGATGAGAATTAAATAAGAGATGAGGGGTTAAAGCATCAGGTATAGTAAGTATTGAAGATACTTATTACTGTATTAGCATCATTAGCCCCCAAGATTGAGTACCCCGCCCAGCAGTTTGTGCACCTCTGCATTTTAATTGGTGCATTTAGAGCAGTAGTATTCAAAACGAGTATTGGTATAATATCTACCATACTTGTTACCATTTTCTATTTGTTGCCCTTGCTCTTTGTTTCTAGCCTGTCTCTAACTCTTCTCTGCCTTTTCTGTTTCTATTTTTATTTTTTTTAACTTACGTTTATTCCTCTAAGAATGGAAATTAGTGCTGCATTTCTGAAATAAAGCAAAAAGGAATTCTCTTCCTGCTTCTGGAAGATGTGATGGCTCCCACCAGTTATAGGTGGGTGTCAATATGCCACCGACTTGTTCCAAATGTTTACAGTGTTGTTCAGACTGTGTCAGGTCAGACCCATGAAATCCTTTGATCACTGTATTATTTTAATATAGTCACTGTAACAAAATACTGCCAACTTAGTGGGTTAAAGAGGCTTCCCAGGTGGCGCTAATGGTAAAGAACTCACCTGCTGATACAGGAGACAGAAGAGATGTGGGTTCAATCCCTGGGTCGGAAAGATCCCCTGGAGGAGGGCATGGCAACCCACTCCAGTATTCTTGCCTGGAGAATCCCAAGGAGCCTACCAGGCTCCTCTGTGGTCGCAAAAAGTTGAACACGACTGAAGTGACTTAGCATGCATGCACAGTGGGTTAATTCAGTACTCATTGTTTCTCTTACATTTCTGGAGGTCAGAAGTCTGAAATTACTTTCACTAGCCCCAAACCGAGGTGTTGGCAAGGCTGCACTCCCCCCAGAGGCTGATAACTTTTCCAACTTCTATAGTGGCATAGCTCGGATTCCTTGGTTCATGGTCCTTTCCTCTGTCTTCAAAGCCCACAGAGTAGTGACTTTGCATCTCTCTCTTTCTCTCTCTCTCTGCTGAGGTTGTCACAGGGCCTTCTCTCATAGTAGAATTTCCCTCTGCTTGTCTCTTGTAAGGATACATGTAATTACATTTAGGGCCCACCTGGATAACATGGGTAATCTCCTCATCTCAAGATTCTTAATCACATCTGCAAAGTTCCCGTGACCATATAAGGTGACACTCATAGGTTCAGAGGATCAGGACCTGGATATTCCTGGGTGCCATTATTCAGCCTAGCCCTTCCTCCTCCTCCTCCTTCTCCTGCTCCTCCCTCCTCCTCCTCTCACTTCTCCTCTTCCCACAAACCTTGTGCCTCAGACACTACAATTCAGGGCAGAGATGCACCATAGCAGACTCCCCGTGACTCTTTCTGGAGATGGTCCCAGGCATGGGCTGTTGATACCTTGCATCCTTACACCCACTTCTGCCCCATCCTCATCATCCCCCTCAATAATGGGTCTGGGGCCAGAGAAGTATCTGCCAAGTGAGAAGGAGGAAGATTTCCCAAGTGCGAGAACTCAGGATGCTGGGGAGGGCTGAGCCCTGGAAGTCCTCAGGATGGCTTTGTCAACCACAGCTGTCGCAATGAAGCAGGGCCATGAGAGTCCGAAAGAAAGTTCCCCTAGAATGCCAGGGTGAGTCTGGCCCCTGAACTACATCAGAGTCACCCCATTCAATTGTCATCTTCTTTCAAAAATGACACGGTGTCTCCAGGTCTTCCAAAAGAGAAATCTGAGTTAGGTCAAGTTCTCCAAAATTTCCTCCTCCAAGTGACCCTCGGTGGTCTGAATCCCATACCCACCAGCATCTGAGTTGGATGCCTGCACTCACACCCATACACATCTGAACAAGGGAAACGGAGCATGAACTCTAGCTAGCTCTCAGGAGCCTGCCATTAAAGGGCCCTCATGCAGGTTTCACCACGTTCCCTAAGAGGCCTAGAAGACAGGCCCGGCCCCATGCAAGAAAGAGCTGCTACTGCTGGCCCCAGACCAGGGACCCAGAGACTCCATTTTTCGCATTGTCTGTCAGCCCACAGGTCTGGGCTTCCAGTTCTGCCACTGATCAATGTAGACATAAGAAATCCTGATAAACATATCTGATTATAAACTCTAACTCTATATGAAAAACAAACACATGAACACACCTTATTTGTTTGTTTTTGGCTGTCCTGGGTCTTTGTTGCTGCAGGGGGGTTTTCCTCTAGTTGCAACAAGAGGAGTCTACTCTCTAGTCATGATGCACAGGCTTCTCACTGTGATAGCTTCTCTCGTTGCAGAGCGCGGGCTCTAGAGGCGCAGGCTTCAGTAGCCGGGGTACATGGGCTCAGCTGCCGTGGCTCCTGGGCTGGAGCGCTGGCTCAGTAGTTGTGGCGCATGGACTTAGTTGCTCTGCAGCATGCAAGATCTTCTTGAATCAGAGATCGAACCCATGTCTCCCACAGGCAGATTTTTACCACTGAGCCACCAGGGAAGCACTTTCCAATTTTTTTAAAAAACGAAGAAATGTAACAGGTTCTCAAAAATAAAAGAACTTGCATGGAATGATAATAAACCATTTTTATGATTGTTGCCCTAACTCTCCTTTTATATTTGTATAATTAAGTAAGAGTTTTAAAACATGAAATACAAGGAGCAGAGGCTCTATGCGTGATGTTTGCTTGGGAGACCAGCACACACACTGAGTTGCAGCTCAGGCCCCATCCACTGTTGACCCCCAGATCCCAAGGATAGCACATCCACACAGCCACAGGGCAGACCGCCTTTCCAAGGAGCTGGACACTGGAGATGTGGGGAGAGCGCTCAGCCTACCCTGACAGCCTGGCCCTCAGGAAGTGGTGGAGTCAGTGGACACTGCGGGGAGCTGGGCGGAGCCCACAGGATGACTCGGACCCCAAGGGGCTGACAGACGCTGACTCCAGCTTCATCTTCTGGATCCTTCTTCTAAGCCAGTGAACTACCGGTTTGCAGAAACAGAAAGATCCATACCATGTGTTTCAAGTTTCAGGTAATCCTCTTTAAGTGACATGCAGCTTACATTCTACTGTGGATTGGAATAAAAAGGAATGACAAGAAGTAGAAACTGATGGAGACCACTGCACATCGTTTAAGGATAAACCCCATTTCCTGAAACTTTTGATTCTCCTGCATGGGTATAAGTTGTGCTAGGTACTCACATACATGTAGTGCATGCACAGGGGCTTTTTGCAAAATGTGCACCATGGCCTTCAAAGTGCATGTGCTTCTGAATTCTCAGTGTAAAGACACTCCCCCACCCATGTCTCTGATGGGCCTTAACCAGCTGCCCTGCCTGGGGAGGACATGAGCCCTCCACCTCCACACCAATGAGGAACCACACTGGAGAGCTCATCCCTGAGGCCAAAACTTGGAAGTTCAGGCCTCAGCTTCATCCAAACAAAACAGAAGGCATCTCTGGGGGAAATTCTCATTAGAAAGACAGCAGACGCAGTTTGAGAGAAGAGTACGTGACCAGTCAGTTTCTGCGGTTACCAGTCTGGCCCTGCCCTCGCTTGTTGGGAGTTAAAAACCCAAGACTGGAAAACAGAAGCAGCACGTGCCCTGGGCAGCCTCTCTGAGAAGATGCATCATCCTCCTCTCCCCCTGCTGCTGCTCCTCCTCCTGTGTTGCAGAACCCAGGCTGGTGAGTTTCCCGGCCACTCCTTCTGGAAGCTGCAGGACCAACCCCTAAAACAAGATTTACTCGGAAGATTGCTGACCCTTAAACAGAACCCCAGGATTTCTCCCCAACACCCCAGAGTGAAGTTTCCACTTGGGCTGTGCACACCCTCTCTCTGCAGCCCATGGTCGTTCCCAGGAAGAGGGAGCCCACATTGACTGAGGGAAAGCCCAGAGCAGGGGGCTCCAAGGGGTGGTCTTCTCTGTATGGAATGTGTGACACGGTGCTGAAAGTCCTGTGTTCCCTTCACCTTCTGGCCTTGTAACTTGGCTGATCTCTGAGCAACCTGGGATATGGAGATGGTGGAAACAGGAACCTGGAGAGCTGGTCATGCATGGGGACAGAGGAGGGTTGAGTGAGGGCAGAATGGGACTGGGGGAAAACCTCAGGTGAGCATGACTGCGAGGCATCCGAGGCCAGCTTGGCTGCTGTGCCTGGAGCAAAGACAGCAGACACCAGAGCCACCCGAGAGGAAGAAGGCAGAACGCAGGGCGAGTGCGGATTCCAAAGACGCCTGTTCCAACTTGAAGCCAGCTGGTGCACCCTCTGTGTTCAGGCCCTGGGCTTCTGTGTTCCAGGGGAGATCATCGGGGGCACAGAGAGCAAGCCACACTCCCGCCCCTACATGGCCTACCTGCAAATTGTCACCTGGCATGGTAAGCTGGCGGCTTGTGGTGGTTTCCTGATAAGAAGGGACTTTGTGCTGACGGCTGCGCACTGTGCAGGAAGGTGAGACGATGGGTCTTGTTTATCTCCAAATGGGAGGGGAGCAACCAGGAACAGCTCCTCGGGGGCCTGAGAGGGAGCTCCTAGGGCTGGGTCTCTTTGGGAGAGACAATACTTGGCCTTAAGGAAATCATTCTCAGACTGGAACGGCTGTCCTGACCCTCAGTCACTGTGAGCTCAGCTCCCCTCAGAGGAAAGGGGACCTCATCCCAGTGCCCCTCTTCTAAAAGCGGCTGCCCCTCCCCAACCCCAACACAAGCGATGTGGACTCACTCTTCAGGGGCCCACCCAGTTCTTGGACCACTTCCTCCATGCCCTTTTCAAGAACACTGGCCCTTAGTTCTCAGGGTCCTGAACCCATCCTTTCCATGGGAGACAGAGAACAGTGTCCACCTGAGACCCCACCACTCCCCCCTTTCCTCGGACACCTCTGCCCTCAGAGAGGTGGCCCTCATTAGGGCACCTTGATTAGGAAGTACCTACCCTGTCCCCTGGGTCCTCCGTGGCCCGCTCACTCCCTGGCGTCCCGAAGGCCCTGGAAATTATCTCTGTCCCTGGGAAAGCTCTTCCTTGAGTAAAGCCTGAGCCCCTCGCATACATGAGTAGCTCAAAAAAGGGAGGTGGGAAGAGATCGCTGACCCTGGGAGAGACTACATGCCCTTTCTCAGAGTGGGCGTATCTCAGCAGACACCCCACCATCAGCGTTTCACCTTGTCCTTCTTTTCCCTCACATAGGTCTATAACAGTCATCCTCGGAGCTCATAACTTACAAAAGAAAGAAGACACGTGGCAGAGGCTTGAAGTCATAAAACAGTTTCCTTACCCAAAATATGAGCATGTTGGTCTCCACGACATCATGTTACTGAAGGTGCAAATTCTTCTTCCTCTTCCCCACTCCCTGTTCTCCAGAGCTTTCTTCCCCGCTCCCTGCCCTCTGTTCTCCAGGGCTTCAACCTGCCTCTCACCAGCACCCCTCAGCTCAGCCTCTGCAACTGGCTCTCATGTGGAGCAGCTGCCCTGTCCCTCCTTGGTTGCCTCCACCCGTCCCCAAGCCCATTTCCATCACTGACAGCCCTCATTTCCTTCACAGTTGAAGGAGAAAGCCAACCTGACCCTGGCCGTGGGGACAATCCCCCTTCCATCCCATTTTACCTTCATCCATCCCGGGATAATGTGCTGGGTGGCCGGCTGGGGACAAACAGCTGTGAATGAACCAGCCTCCAGCATTCTGCAAGAGGTGGAGCTGAGACTCATGGAGCCCCGGGCCTGCAGCCACTTCTCTGCTTTTAACCACAATCTCCAGCTGTGTGTGGGCAATCCCCAGAGCACAAAATCTACATTTAAGGTGATTCTCAGACTACGGTGTCTCCACAAATCACTGACCAGGTTGCAGACACCTTTGGAAGGAGACGGAGTTCACAGTGTCAGCCAGTGACAAAGTGTGAGACCTCAGGTCTGAGGAGCTGGGACTGTCCCTCTGCAGATCCTCCTCCCTCGGCCCCGTGGGGTCTCTGACCAGGGTCTGCTCAGGGTCAGGGGGTGCCGCCCAGGGTCAGGGGGTGCCAGGAAGGAAAGGGAACAGCATCAGAGACATATCACCTTATGAGGAGCCAGTGTTCCTGAGCCTGATGGCAGGTCCGACCAGCTCAGAGTTGGGACCACAGGGAGGAGGTGGTGGTTTCCCTGGCTCACCTTCTCTCTCCTTTTCCTTCTCTGTCCCACAGGGAGACTCGGGGGGCCCTCTTCTGTGTGCTGGGGTGGCCCAGGGCATTGTCTCCTATGGACTGTCCAATGCAAAGCCCCCGGCCGTCTTCACCCGGATCTCCCCTTACCGGCCCTGGATCGATGAGGTCCTGAAAGGGAATTAACCTGGAACCTGGACCAGCCTGGGGGAAACCAGAGCAGGACTCCGGCAGGTTCTCTCTGCCACTAACCCTGGATCTGCCTCTGGTTTTCCTCTTAAAGCCCCGTCACGTTCCCTAATCCTTGGGAAGGCCCCTTCAGGTCACAGAATTCCCAATAAATCTCAGTGAACACCCAGCTTCCAGACCTGAGTGTGTGTGTCCTCTCTCTTCTCCCGGCATCAGGCATTCCAGAAGCCTTGAAAGGGGGGAGTGTGTGGTGTGTGTGTGAGAGACAGAGAGGATACAGTGAAGAACAATAGGGAGAGAAAGAAGAGAAAGGGGTTCCCTGGAGTGGCAGGACCCCTACGTCCACCTTCAAGAAAAAGTACAGCAGATCCTTCCCTGCCTTCATCATCAACTCTGAGTCATCTTTAGGGCTCTTCAGAATCACTACGAACACGCTGAGTTGCAGGGTGTTTAGAGCATCGCTGGCCTCTCCCCATTAGGTGCCAGTATCAACATCCCCTTCTTCTCCAAGTTCTGAACCAAGGATGTCTCCAGGCTTTTCTAGGAGATGCCCTGGTGGCAGCTGCGGGGGCGGGTCGGGGAGGAGGGCAGGTTGTGAGGAGCTGGGCAGGAATCAGCCTCAGTTGAGAAGCTCAGGTTTAGATGCGTTTGGTTCACACTGGGCCCTCCTCACTGTCCACCTCGATAAGAGAAGATCTACCATCTGTGCAGCTTTGATGTGCGATGCAGAGAAGATCTTGTGTCACTGACTTCTGCAAAAGGAATATGTGGAGCTGATAAGAGGAGGGACCGCATCGCAAGACCTGCACGAAACACAGCCACAAACGGCTGCTCCCAACCAGCAGGAAGCTGAAGGCCTAGAGCCTGCTTGGCCTCCAGTTCTTGGCAGATGAGGGAGGGACTGGCTGAAGGAGAGAAATGGGCAAGACAGGGACACACAGCACGGAAGCCTGTGGCTGATACCCCTCCCCGCTCCTGAGGGGATGCTGAATCCCTTCCATCAAGTGAACCCTTTGCAGAGAGTCATCTTTAATAAACAGAGATATACACCAATGTTTATGAACAAAGATTTTTACCTCAGCATTTTCAATAGTAGAAAGCTGGCTTCCCAGCCATGAAACAAAGTTTAAATAGTAAATTTATGTGACTGAATATTTTGAATTTATTAAAAATTTATTTCAAAAGATTGAATCATGTAGGAAAATGCAATGCAAGAACGCTTTTTAAAACAATATGAATATCTCTCTATAGTAGAATCTCAATTTTTGTAATTATGGTTAAGTATTTGATATATCAGAGAAGGCAGTGGCAACCCACTCCAGTACTCTTGCCTGGAAAATCCCATGGATGGAGGAGCCTGGTAGGCTGCAGTCCATGGGGTCGCAAAGAGTTGGACATGACTGAGCAACTTCACTTTCACTTTTCACTTTCATGCATTGGAGGAGGAAATGGCAACCCACTCCGGTGTTCTTGCCTGGAGAATCCCAGGGACGGCGGGGCCTGGTGGGCTGCCATCTATGGGGTCGCACAGAGTCAGACACGACTGAAACGACTTAGCAGCAGCAGCAGCATTTGATATATGCACAAGAAGAAAACTGGAAATAATTAACATCATATAATTATGGTAATAACATAATTTCAGAGGCTAGGATTAACAACTATCTTTATATCTCTTATATGCTGGCTCTAAACCCCAGGTATTCTAACTGTTGCTGACTCAATACCATATATGGACCTACCGATACATAAGCACATATGCCTGTTCATTCTCCCGTTGGTCAAGGTTTGCTCTGTGGAGAGTAAATACCCTTGCACTTCCAGATCGCATCACTCAGCCCATTCAGGATGCTGCTAAAGAATCTAAGCCTTCATGGGATTCCTTGGGCACGGACATGGTGGTCCCCTTGTCAATTAGTGCCTTGCATGGATGTTCTTTTGTCTTTAGCAAAAGTGACGGTGGCCTGGGATTTATACCCATGGGAATGGTGTGAGCTGGGAAGTATAACTGATCAAGCTGATTAGAGGTAGTAGACAAAATGGTCCTGACGAAGCCTTTCTTATGCCACCCAAATCCACCTTCACTTTCTTTTTGTGAATATTTATTTTGGCTGTGTCAGCTCTTAGTTGCGGCACGTGGGATCTTAGTCGCCGCACGCAGACTCTTTAGTTGAGGCGTGTGGGATCTTTAGGTGCAGCCTGTGGGATCTAGTTCCCTGACCAGGTATCGAACCCCGGTCCCTTGAACTGGCTGCTCAGAGTCTTAGCAACTGGACCACCAGGGAAGTCCCATTTGCACCTTCTTACGGTATCTGGATCTTACCTGAGAACAAGATGCCCATCCTTCTTTCCTGAGAGGGAAGGTACAAGTTCAAATCTTCAATGCAATAACCAAACACAGTCTCCTAAAAAGACTTACGGAGGGTTGGCAAATCAAGCTATGGGCTCCTCTGCTGCAGCTGTCCCCAGGTCTTAACTGATATTTCTCATCTGACCCCTCTACTGCCCATTCTAGATTTCCCTCCCCTTTGGCCAATGTTTGTGTTAGTCTGGGTTGAATGTCTGCTGGGGTGACCCAGACCTCTAACCCTGAAGGGGGCTGAGTCTTCAGTTGCCTTCTATTTGTTGGGTTTAAGTGGTTGCTGTTGCCCATTTATAATTATCACTGAGCACAAAAGTTTAAGGGATGTCCCCAGCGAATCTCCTGGGCTCAAGTCATACTCTTCTCTTCCCTCTTTGTACAGCAGGAATCCTAGCCTCCCATGGGATCACGGTCAGTTACTCAAGCCAGCATAGAACCTCTTTCCTTTGCCTGTTGATGCACTGATATGAGGAACCCAAAAGGGCTAGGTGATAGTCACAACTTCCAGTTTCTAGAGCCTTTACCATCTCCCTTGGTGAAAGCATTTTCCTCCCCAAAATTTGGACACACAGCATGGCTTTGAATTTTCCTCATTCCATCTAACCCCAGCAAAAGCTGCAGCAACAGAGCCACACTTCATGGAAGAGAGTGCCCTCTCCTTTTCTCCTCCTATTCTAACTTTTCATCCACCTTCTTCTTTCCACCCCTTCCACCATCCCCACACCTACCCAAAGGAGGCCATATCACAGATAAATCAGTATCAGTTCATCAGAGGTGTCCCTAAAGGTGATTCTCCAGTCCCGTGGCTCCTGGCAGTCTCTATCCCTTCCACCTTCTGACCGACAACAAAATCAAAAAAATCACTGAACTCTCCTGTGCCTAAGGTTTTGGGACAAAGTGGGAAGCCTCATGAGCCTGCAGCTCTCTGGAGTCTCAGGTCTAATTAAGTCATCCGCACTAAATGAAAGGTCTCAGGCCACTGGGTGAGAGGCCAGTATAGGATAGGGCCTCTCCAGCCCAGGAAAGGCACCCTTGGGCCTCAGCCAAGCCTGGCCCTAGAGCCACCTCTGAGTGCACCTGAATCAGCCCAGGAAAGGGACCCTTGGGCCTCTGCCAAGCCTGGCCCTAGAGCCACCTCTGAGTGCACCTGAAACCCAACCTCACTGACACCAGTGACCCCAGGTTTCTATAGAATCCTAGCCGGAATTTTTGAAATTAAGCCAGGCCTCCCAACAAATGCTTTTGTTGAAGTTCTTTGCCCCGTACCTGATGCTCACCACTGCCTACCCCTGGAACCAGGACCAGGAAAGCTGACAAGTCCCAAAGGTGAACACCGGGCTACAGTTCATGAAGCAGGTTTTATAGAAGACAAGGCAGACAGGCCTTCCTGCCTGGCTCCCCATCTGAAGTAACTCTCCTGCCTCCACAGCCACTGAGGGACTGCCAACAAGTCCTGCTCCTTCTGCTTCAGAGCTTCAGAGTCCTAACTTCAAATCTAGTCAAAAATGCAATATAATGTGACTCTAAAAAAGCAGGATATTCAAAAATGTACATTCACTGTGATTGCAAATAGTGTGGAGTACCATACATGTGGGGAGAAAACTAGACAGAACTCTTCTGAAATGGAGATAATCGTTAGAATTGTAATTAAACAAAAGACTTACCTGTTCTCTTTAAAATGATTTCTATAGCTTTGCAAACGACCCAAAATAATGAAAAATGCAGAGAAACAAAAGTACTTTCTGAAACTGCTTAAATGCTCAGCACATGATCTTATCCCTGTTATTCCTATACACAGCACAGTCTCCGTAGAGCAGAGGAACCACAGGACACGGTACCAGGAAACCCATAAAGAAGATGGAGAAGGTAGACATCCTCAGGTTTGTTCACAGGCTGTGTTGGGAGGACCACTTGTGGAAGAATTTTAAGGATGCTCTGAAGCCAGTGACTGTCTGTGACTCCACAGCCTTTCGGCAGTCTGCTCTGCCCACTTCTGCTTCCTTCGCTCCCTACAGGTGAGGGGCAATCCTCACTCAAACCCCTACATGCAAATCTTTATCCCCAAGTCTGCCTCCCAGGCATATTCATTTCCTCTAGCTGCTGAAACAGATCACCACAAATTCGGCTTCAAACAATACCCATTTATTCTCTTACAGCTCGGGAGGCCAGAAGTCCAAATTCAGTCTCTCTGAGCTAAAGTCAAGGTATAGGCAGGGCTGGTTTCCCCTGGAGGCTCCAGGGGAGAATTTGATTCCTTGTCTTCTCTTGCTTCTGGAGGCTGCCTGAATTCCTTGGCTGGTGGCCACTTTCTCATATCACTCCAATCTCTGCTTCCTACTTCCTCTTTGGACTTACCTCCCTTTCATAAAGACCCTTGGGATAACAATTGAAGTCCATTTAATAATACAGCATAATCTCTCCATCTCAAGAACCCTAATTTAATCACATCTGCAAAGTCCCTTTTACCATGTAAGGTAACACCCAGGTTCTGGGGATTGGGATGCTGATATCTTTGGGCGGGGGCTTCCGAAGTGGCTCGGTGGATACAGAATCTGCCTGCAATACAGGAGATGCAGGTTTGATCCCTGGGTAGGGAAGATCCCCTGGAGGAGAGCATGGCAACCCACTCCAGTATTCTTGCCTGGAGAATCCATGAACAGAGGAGCCTCGTGGGCTACAGTCCATAGGGTTGCAAAGAGTTGGATATGACTGAAGCGACTGAGCACACAACACACCTGTCTTTGGATGGGAGCTGCTATTCAGCCTACAATACCAAGAAACGGAACCTAAGAAAGCAGCTTTCTTCTTTTAAACTGGAGGCCCAGTGCGACCTGCCTCAATTCCTTCCAAACACCCTCCATGTCAATCCCCAGCAAAGGCAGTCTGACATCAAAGGATGGTGACTGGGGTCTGGCTATGAAAGGATGGCTTCTGTAGGCAGCAGGTCCCTAATCTTGAAGGTATGTGACACTCAGTTACCAGGAAGGGGAAAACAGGCTAGGAAGTCTGAGGTCCAGGAATGCTTGACCCCTCTTTTCTCTATATATCCTTCATCACTCAAGGCTTGGCTGCCCCAACCCAGGCAGAACGGCCGTCTCCTCTCCGACTCACATGCTCCCTGACACTTCCATTGGTACCTGCCCCAGTCCACTGCCTGTATCTGTCATTGCACAGGTATAACTTTCCCAGACTAGCGGACAGGAAGGTTCTTCTCCTTTTCTCACTCCCATGATGCCTAACGTGGGGTCTGCTCCCCCTGGAGAGGAGAGGCCTGCCTCCTTCCCATCAATCCAATAAATGCAGAACCGGTCATGCTGAGTCGATCTGTGACACCCAGAGAGAAATATGGAAGTGAAAGGTGTCAGCTAGTGCCCAGGCTGAGTTTGGAGGACTCAATCTGAGTCTGGAGGACTCTGGGGAGGCTCCACGCACACTTCCATCGCCCAGGTCTGGCAGCGGGTAGAGTGGATGTGGCTGCTCCCGCTGGGTCATGTGCTTGCTCCCCCAGGCTCTGAGCAACTCCCCTGTCCGCGTGTAGCTCATCTTTCCCCCAGCCCCACAGGTCTTGCAACAGTTCCCCCATTATCTGTGCTTTGTGGAGTAGTTTGTGTTCTCTGACCAACTCTTATTCTCCCCATATGTCAGTCCTCTCTGGCTGCTGCCCCTTTATCCCTCTGAAATGCCCTCCCAGAGTCACTAACAACCCCGGTGCCGCCTGATACATAGGCAGCCATCCAAAGGCTCTGGCCAGAACAGGCTTCTCTGCTGCTTCCTGGCCTGGGACCCAGGCCCTCTTGTCTCTCTTCATAAGAGCAATGTCTGACCCTGGACTGAACTTGGCCCTCACATGGATCAGACTGGAACGCCACGGCGTTGACACCCCAAGAAAAACCTTCCACCAACAAGGGACGAGTCACGGTGGATTAATACCCCTGCTTTACTCCCTCAATTAGACAATTCTGGGGCATGTTCACAGGGACCCCACTCGGCTGGGGTCCCGATTGCCCACAGCAGTAGCCTGCTCATCAACACAGGCTTTCTCCACCTATCTCCATCCTGTCTACTTCCCTCTCCCCCACCTGCTTCCTGGAATCACCTGTAAAACAAATGACGTCACCCAAATCCTTGTCTAAAGATCTGGAAATGAAACTAAGACAACAGATCACCTTCCTCTTCTCACTGCCTTCCAGGAAAGACCAGGTACTTTCAGAGCTCTCCATGACCCTCACCCACGCCTGCCTCTCCTGCACCACTTCTCACCTCCAGCCTCAAACTTCATGCTCTGGCAACACTGAACTGCTCGTGATCACCAATACCACCCACAGCAGCTATGTCCCCGCCCCCTACACACACACACACACACACACACAGAATCTGGCTCATGCCCTCCGCTGGTAATGCCCTTCCGTATGCTCTTGTACCTCTGCCTTAAGCTCAATGCAGGCATTTCATCTTGGAAGCCTTCCTTGGTGACTATGAAGGTCAACCCTTGGACTCCCTGCCCCACCCTAAAGTGAGTGTACTGTGAAGCCAGCTTCAAGCAAGTAGTGGCCAGGATGGAGTCGGGTGTCAGCCCAGAGCTGAGCCCCATCAAGCCCAGTGAGACCTCACCTTGGGAAGGCTGCAGTGGGCTGCTCTGTGGTCAGCCCTGTTAGCAGCCCCCCTTCAGGTCCTGTGGAATCTCCTTCCAGCCCATTGCCTGCTGGTATACTGAAATCAGCTCACACTGGCTCAGAGCAACCAACTTGTGCATCTCTTCCCAAGACATCATCATCACATCAGTAGCTTGGAAACAGCCAGGATGAGAGTATTTACACCATGGAAATTGGAAATCCTACCAAGCAAGGATTTCATCTTCTTCAGAGAGCCTCCACTGCTTGTGCCCCATCCCCACCCCAACCGTCTGTGGCTCCTAGGTGTAATGAAATCCTGAGTGTGTGTGTGTGCAGGGGGGTGGGGGCAGGGGGTTCGTAGCACAGGTTCTGGCTCTGATCTTCCCTCAAGAGGCAGGCAGATCAGCCAGGGGGAGGGAGGTCAATCAGGCCACAGAGTGCCAAGGTGGATGTGGACAGGACCAGCATGCAGCTGGGGAACCAAAACAAGGAGGAACTGGGGCTAGAAGACAGGGCCAGGGGTGTGTATGTAAGAGAGAGAGGCCAAGGAAAACAGACAGCAGAGACAAGAAGGGAAGAGATATTGAGGCATAAAGCAAACACAGACAAACAAAAAGCACAAAAGAAGTGACAAAGACAGAGTGGGGCGAGGTAAATGGAGACAGAGGCAGAAATGAGAGGAGGACAGACCGAAATGGAGAAAGTCAAGGGCAGAAATGGAAGAATCTGGGGACAGAGGTGAAATCTGGGGAGGGATGAGCACAGACAGCAGCACGAGAGGACCGAGGAGGGCGCACAGGCTCAGCCCTAGCCGGCCATGCAACCTGCTCCCACGATACTGGGCTCCAGGTGAGCGAGGGCAGCTCGCTAGAGAACCAGGTCCCCCTGCCCCAACCCCAGCCAAGTGTGAATCCGCTACTCAATTCAAAGATGCAGATGTTTGATTGCTTCTTCAGTTTAGGCACTGCTGCTGCTGCTTAGTCATTCACTCAGTCGTGCCCGAGAATTCCTCTGTCCCTGGAATTCTCAGCAAGAATACTAGAGTGGGTTACTATGCCCTTCTCCAGGGGATCTTCCTGACCCAGGGATTGAACCCAGTTCTCCTGCATTGCAGGCAGATTCTTTACCACTGAGCCACCAGGGAAGCCCCCAGTTTAGGTGCTGCTGCTGCTGCTGCTGCTAAGTCGCTTCAGTGGTGTCCAACTCTGTGCGACCCCATAGACAGCAGTCCACCAGGCTTCCCCGTCCCTGGGATTCTCCAGGCAAGAACACTGGAGTGGGTTGCCATTTCTGTCTCCAACGCATGAAAGTGAAAAGTGAAAGTGAAGTAGCTCAGTCGTGTCCGATTCTTTGAGACCTCATGGACTGCAGCCCACCAGACTCCTCCTCCATCCATGAGATTTTCCAGGCAAGAGTACTGGAGTGGGTTGCCATTGCCTTCTCCAAGTTTAGATACTAAATCCCTCTAATGCAATAACATGTGGTCCAATTACTTATAGGATGAGCAATTTTTAAATTAGGTAAAAAATATTTCAGTTCAGTTCAGTCACTTAGTTGTGTCTGACTCTTTGCGACCCCATGAGTTGCAGCATGCCAGGCCTCCCTGTCCATCACCAACTCCTGGAGTTTACCCAAACTCATGTGCATCGAGTCGGTGATGCCATCCAGCCATCTCATCCTCTGTCGTCCCCTTCTCCTCCTGCCCCCAATCCCTCCCAGCATCAGGGTCTTTTCCAATGAGTCAACTCTTCACATGAGGTGGCCAAAGTATTGGAGTTTGAGCTTCAACATCAGTCCTTCCAATGAACACCCAGGACTGATCTCCTTTAGGATGGACTGGTTGGATCTCCTTGCAGTCCAGGGGACTCTCAAGAGTCTTCTCCAACACCACAGTTCAAAAGCATCAATTCTTTGGCACTTGGCTTTCTTCACAGTCCAACTCTCACATCCATACATGACCACTGGAAAAACCATAGCCTTGACTAGATGGACCTTTGTTGGCAAAGTGATGTCTCTGCTTTTGAATATGCTATCTAGGTTGGTCATAACTTTCCTTCCAAGGAGTAAGCGTCTTTTAATTTCATGGCTGCAATCACCATCTGCAGTGATTTTGGAGCCCAGAAAAATAAAGTCTGACACTGTTTCCACCGTTTCCCCATCTATTTGCCATGAAGTGATGGGACCGGATGCCATGATCTTCGTTTTCTGAATGTTGAGCTTTAAGCCAACTTTTTCACTCTCCTCTTTCACTTTCATCAAGAGGCTTTTGAGTTCCTCTTCACTTTCTGCCATAAGGGTGGTGTCATCTGCATATCTGAGGTTATTGATATTTCTCCCGGCAATCTTGATTCCAGCTTGTGCTTCCTCCAGCCCAGCGTTTCCCATGATGTACTCTGCATATAAGTTAAATAAGCAGGGTGACAATATACCGCCTTGACAAACTCCTTTTCCCATTTGGAACCAGTCTGTTGTTCCATGTCCAGTTCTAACTGTTGCTTCCTGACCTGCATACAAATTTCTCAAGAGGCAAATCAGGTGGTCTGGTATTCCCATCTCTTTCAGAATTTTCCACAGTTTATTGTGATCCACATAGTCAAAGGCTTTGGCATAGTCAATAAAGCAGAAATAGATGTTCTTCTGGAACTCTCTTCCTTATCCCATGATCCAGCGGATGTTGGCAATTTGATCTCTGGTTCCTCAGCCTTTTCTAAAACCAGCTTGAACATCTGGAAGTTCACAGTTCACGTATTGCTGAAGCCTGGCTTGGAGAATTTTGAGCATTACTTTACTAGCGTGTGAGATGTGTGGAATTGTGTGGTAGTTTGAGCATTCTTGGGCATTGCCTTTCTTTTGGGATTGGAATGAAAACTGACCTTTTCCAGTCTTGTGGCCAATGCTGAGTTTTCCAAATTTGCTGGCATATTGAGTGCAGCACTTTCACAACATCATCTTTCAGGATTTGAAATAGCTCAACTGGAATTCCATCACCTCCACTAGCTTTGTTCGTAGTGATTCTTTCTAAGGCCCACTTGACTTCACATTCCAGGATGTCTAGCTCTAGGTGAGTAATCACACTATCGTGATTATCTTGGTCATGAAGATCTTTTTTGTACAGTTCTTCTGTGTATTCTTGCCACCTCTTCTAAATATCTTCTGCTTCTGTTAGGTCCATACCATTTCTGTCCTTTACGAGCCCATCTTTGCATGAAATGTTCCCTTGGTATCTCTAATTTTCTTGAAGAGATCTCTAGTCTTTCCCATTCTGTTGTTTTCCTCTATTTCTTTTCACTGATCGCTGAGGAAGGCTTTCTTATCTCTCCTTGCTTTTCTTTGGAACTCTGCATTCAGATGCTTATATCTTTCCTTTTCTCCTTTGCTTTTCGCTTCTCCTCTTTTCACAGCTATTAGGTGATTAAATTGCTAAGTGGTCTGATTGTTTTGGAAAGAGATTCACTCACAAATGCACTCTTGAGCTTTTATTCTCCCTTGTTAAGTTGACCTGTGAGAGGAACACAAAGATTTAGGGGTCTGCTCGCTGCCTCCTCCTCAAGGAAGTCAGCACATCCTTGAGGTTAGGGTCCCTGGATTCATGCCTTTCCCCTGGTGGGATGGAGTGCGGAAATGGGCTGATGCTGGCTCAAAAAAACACATTTCCACATCTCTTCCCAATTCTGCACCCTGTGCTTCATGTTGGGAGCCTGAAATTGGTCATGGGGGGGCAAGGAAGTTGACAACTGCTACAGACCAGAGCTCCTTTTCTTCCTCAGAAAGCCACCAGTGCCTTCACTTAATGGCTCTGTCTCCAGCAAGCTACGGCTCCCAGGTGAGCTGAAATCAGAGCATTTGGTGGATTTATAGCATGTGCTCCAGGTCCTGGCTGTGAGTGCCCCAGGGGAAACTCAAAGTAGGATCCATGGGGGTGGTCAAGCGGGCAGCACGGGGTCTGTGTGGACTTGCTGGGGCCTGTCCCGGGGGTCTGCGCCTCTCCTCAAGGCAGTGTGGTCTGAAGGGAAGAGAACTCAGGCAAGGGAATCCAGGCCCAGCAAGGGAAGTAACTGGCCATGAGCCACCTGCAGTGTGGCCGGGGTGGGGTCAGGCACAGGCAGGTGTCCTGCGCTCTGGCTTTGGGGCCTCTCTTGTGCAGCTGCTCAGACTCAGAGTCCTAGAAGGGACTACTTTTTTATGGCGCTACTTCTTTGTGTTATTATTGGAGTATCATTGCTTCACAGTGTTGTGATAGTTTCTGTTTTACAGCAGCATGAATCAGCTATGCATGCATGCGTGTTAAGTTGCTTCTGTCGTGTCCAGCCCTTTGCGAGCCCAATGGGTCGTAGCCTGCCAGGCTTCTCTGTTCATGGGCTTCTCTAGGCAAGAATACTGGAGTGGGTTTGCCATTTCCTCCTCCAGGGAATCTTCCCAACCCAGGGATCGAACCTGTGTCTCTTATGTCTCCTGCATTGGCAGGTGAGTTCCTTACCACTAGCGCCACCTGGGAATCAGCTGTAAGCACACATATGTCCTCTCCCTCTTGAGCCTCCCTCCCAGCCAGCCCCCTACCCCACTCCTCTAGGTCATCACAGAGCACAGATCTGAGCTCCCTGTGCTATGCAGCAGCCTCCTGCTACTATCTGCTTTACACGGGGTAGTGTATATATGTCACGTCTCCTCTCCCAATTTGCCCTCCCCTCCCTCCCCACCCCATGGTGCAACTTCTACGTAGAAAAGCGTCACTGTTATTTATAACTCTCCACGGCCTCCTCGGGAAGCTGCGCCCCGGTGCCTGGTGGGCCTCTGTGCTGCCCACCTTGAAGGATCTGGGTGGGCAAATGGGACCTAAGGGGGGAGAAGGGTGGAAAGAAATGCATCTCAAGTAGGGGTATGAGACCCTCTTCAAGGTCTACCACTCAAATCGTAGTACACTGAGCCTGGCTCTTTGAGTGAGTGAAATCTGAGGGAGGAGTCGGGGCAGAGCGGTTTGAGGAGAAGGGTGGGGACCAGCCCCATCGGTTACACAAGGAGGGGACAAAGTGGGTTGAGGAGGAGGGCAGAGGGGGACAGAACCACAGACATGTGAGGGGAAGGCAGGAACTTCTCTCTCTATTCCTCTGGGAAGCAGACTGTATGGGAAAACCAAACCCAAGGCACACCAGAGCAAGTGCCTTGATGTCCCCTTGTGAGAAAGGAGAGGGATGTCCTGGCCCGTGAGGGGGCACATTGAGGTCACACAACTCTAGGGGACAGACCTAACCCCAACCCATCCAGGGGGTGTTTCAGTGCTTTGGAGCTGAGCTGCGCTGATGTTAGTCTATGGACCCTCACACCCCCTAGCTAGAATGGCTCATGGACCAATATCACGTACGTGGAGAAGAGAATCCGAAAGGCCTGGCAGATCCTCCTTGGCAAGCCCTGTTTTCTGTCCTACCAGCCCTGATAAAGTCGGGACTTCCCTTCATGAAGAGATCCCAACTAGCTATGGTTCCATACAAAGCTGGCCACAGAGACCCAACTCTGAGGGCGAGGAGCCAGGTCAGGCAGCTGGCACCTCATTCCCATCCATTCTCTCTCTCTCTCTCTCTCTCTCCCCTCCAAACCAATCTTGTTCCTCACTCCCCATCAGCTAACAGCTAAATAAAGCCCCTTATTCCTTGAATCCCAGAAGCCACCACTCTATCTACCAACATTCATTTCTCAGTCATTCCAGCCTCAAGCCAGCTGCTGCTCCTGGAATTTCACTGACTGCTCTCAAGCCCGGTTTTTTTTTTTTTTGCTGGGGTAGTGGGGAGGTAGAGCCAGGGGGATGTCTGCATGTAAGGAAATCACAAGTTTGATAGGGCAGCTTTAGGTGCGAAACTGACAGACTTTGGAATCAGAGAGACAAGGGTTCAAATCTTACCTTCACCACTTCCTAGCTGTGTGACCTCAGGCAAGTTACTTAACCTCCCTGAGCTGCCTCATCCTCATCTGTATCACGAGACTAATATCGCCTGGCTTACATGACTGTTGGGACTGGCCAACCAGGATAATAGGTGCAGAGCTTCTAGCCAAGACCTGGTACAGACAGAGAGCTGGATAACTGTTCTTTCCCCTCCCTTCATGCAGTCCTTCTCGGCCTGTCCCATGATACTGCCCAGAAAATGATGTTACTGGATTCTGTAAAATCAGTGGCTTTCTATCGACAGAGTATCTGTCCCTATGCCCTGACTTTGGACTTCCTCTTGGACACAAGGAGAACCAGATGTGCACACGCACACACACGCACAGGAAGGCATGTGCACATTTATCAGCTCTGCGTAGAGGCACACAGAGGACAGGCTGACTGAGGCAAGAGGAACAGGCAGGGACCATGCCGTAAGCACCCCCTGCCAACCCTCCTCTCTGCTCTCCCCTCCTGAGCCAGGCCTCGGCTTTGGATGTGTGAAGAGGCTTTGGCGCCCTCTGCTGACAACAGCGATGCCTGCAGCCTACATCTAGCTCAGTTCAGTTCAGTCACTCAGTCGTTGTCACTCTTTGCGACCCCATGGACTGCAGCATGCCAGGCTTCCCTGTCCATCACCAATTCCAGAAGCTTACTGAAATGCATGTCCATCGAGTCGGTGATGCCATCCAACCATCTCATCCTCTGTCATCCCCTTTCTCCTCCTGCCTTCAATCTTTCCCAGCAAGAGGGTCTTTTCCAGTGAGTCAGTGACTAGAGCCTGAGTAATAAGCCCTGGGTGCCTGGGGAAACTCCCCTCCCTCTAGTGCAGGAACAGGGAAAAATGGAAGGGAAGAGAAAGGAGATGAGGGACAAAATAAGAAGGGAGGAATGGAGCCTGGTTCCATTCTGTCCTCAAAACCATCAGGATGGAGGATCCGGCTCTGTAGCCCCTCCATCAACCACAGCAGCTGCTCACAGCCATCCCCTCTTCAGATGCTCATCATGACCTCCTGGAGACCTCTTGGTGACACAGCCAGTCCCCAGGAAGCTTCTCATGCCCTGGTTGTGATGCCTGAAGGCCCACACGACAGAACGATATCCCAGGCCTGGAAGACTTTACTACTTTCTCTGGAAATGCCACATCCCAGACCTTCAGTCTTAGAGACAGGAGAGCTGAATGGTAAAAACTTGTGGACTTGGAAGCCAGACAGACCTGGGCGGAGGGCCAGGATTGGCCTCCACTAGCCACAGGGCCTTGGGTTCCTAACCTTTCACACTTAACCTCTGCCTCCTCGACCTCAATATAGATGGAAATAATACAGCTGCTCTGAGGATTCATTGAAAATCCATACAGAGCACAGCCCAGGGCCTGGCACATAGTAAGTAGGCAATAAATGCCAGCTATTATGATTTCTGCGGAGAAGGCAATGGCAACCCATTCCAGTACTCTTGCCTGGACAATCCCATGGGCAGAGGAGCCTGGTAGGCTGCAGTCCATGGGGTCGCGAAGAGTCGAACATGACTGAGCGACTTCACTTTCACTTTTCACTTTCATACATTGGAGAAGGAAATGGCAACCCGCTCCAGTGTTCTTGCCTGGAGAATCCCAGGGACGGCGGAGCCTGGTGAGCTGCCGTCTATGGGATCGCACAGAATCGAACACGACTGAAGAGACTTAGCAGCAGCAGCAGCATTATGATTTCTGAGGTTGCTTCCCTTGCCATGGGTTTCATGAGGGCTAAAGGCCACACTACCATCAGAACCACGGCAGCTTGCATGGCAACCTGGCAGGTGGAGGGATGGTGTGGTCGTCAGAACCCCCTCCTTACAGAAGACATGTTGTTAGTCTGAGTTCCACTGGGAACACCAGTTGTGACTGGCTGACAGCACCAATCCTCTTTCTCCCAGGAGGGCCCTTCCCTGCTCCTCTGTGGAGCTGCCCTCCCGGCCAGACTGACTGTCCACTGTCCTGACCTGGCCAGTGAGGTAATCCTCTGGGATTTTAGATTTGGGGCCACCAAGAGTCGGTTCTCCAGGCAGAGTCTCCATGTTACAATGCTTGGAAGCTGTGAGTGGCCATATTTTCTGTCTTTTGGACCAAACGTATGTACAGCGAGAGGAAAGAATGGGGCTGACCTACAGCAGGAAGCAAAAAATGAGAACTGGGAGAGGGCTGATTTTGGCTGTCACTCATGCCCACCTATGTCACCTCCCCTCCCCCAGCTCAGCTATTGGACTCCATGAGATGCTCCAGGATCCCCCCTATAAAGCCCCACTTCTGCAGAAGCGAGCATGAGTTGTACTTTCTGTCCCCAAAATCAAAAGGACAAAGACCTGCTCCTTGACCCCTCGGTCCCGTGCCAATGGCTTTCCCTCTTCATCTGCACTCACAGAAGCTCCCATGCCCCACCTCTATACATTCCCCACCCCCAAAATGTTCCAAAGCTGTTTTTTCCCCCCTTTTGCTTTTAAGAAAGGGTTTTTCAAGTGTAGCACATTCATTGCAGAGTCTCAGTCTGTTGGAGTATAAACATGAAATTGTCTTCTAACAACCAACCCCTCCCCCCACCCCTCACCCAGCTGTGTCCTGTCGAAAGCCCATGTCCCACTGGGTGGCAGGGCTCTTAATGACATTTGGCTGCACCACCCATGTTCGTCTATTGGAACAGTCTCGTTTCTGCAGTTAACACTCAGACCTCTTCGCCTCCTCCAGCAGAGTTGAGATCTCAGCTGCATGGCCCAGGGTGAAGGGGAATCTGGCCCTGCACCCAGCCTCCTCCGCCCTCTTCTGGAGATCTCTGAGACTGGGGGGCCAGGAGAGGGGTGTGGAAGCAAGTCTCACAAGCCTATCCTCTCCGGGCTGGATTGTCACTGCTTCTCTGGCTACTCGACCCATCCTCTGTTCAAAGAAAGCCGAGTCCCTCCGGAAGGCCTGTGAATTCCTTGAAGCCTGTGAGTGAGGCCCTCCTGGGCGAGGCAGCAGCAGCAGCACTCAGTTTGAGCTCAGCTGCCTCCCTCTGTGCTCTCTCCCCACCCCGCCATCTGTCTCTTATTTCCCCTTCCCCTCCTCAGGCGGCCAGAGGTTCATCACAGAGCCCACAGACAAAGCAGACACCCACCTGGGGGATGACATGCTGGTCTCGCCTTACAAGAGATTTCCTGTGGCCCTGGGAAGGAAAAGCACCCCTCCCCATCTCCCCCACAAGAGGGAAGAGCAGACCCTCTGCCACATGCACTGCACTCCCCACATGGTAAATGACTCTCCCCCACGCCAGCTCCTCTTCCAGTCATTGTGGGCAGCCGTGGTGCTGATGAGAGAAGAGCCAGTCCAGCCCCCTTGCAAGCCCTGCAGAGGGGAGATGCTGTGAGCTCCTGGACGCTCACTGGAGGCTCTGTGAATGTAAGCACGTGGGTTCCTGGTGTCTTTCATACTCAGTTTTGTGTCTTAGCTGCATCCAGGACAGGACAAGTCCCACACAGCATCCAGGTATGCTGGCGCAGGGCTCTCCTTCCTCCAGGAGCCCAGCTCTTGGATATATATAGAAGGGAAAGCTCAATAAATAAACATATTAAATTTTTTTAACATTGTATTTATTTTATTTTAATTTTTGGTTGCATTGGGTCTTAGCTGTGGCCTGTGGGATCCTTCCTTGTATGCCTGGGCCTCTCTCTACTTGTGGTGTATGGGCTGAGCTGCCCCACTGCATGTGAGATTTTAGTTCCCTTAGCAAGGATTGAACTCGTGTCCTCTGCACTGGAAGGCAGCTGCTTCTTTTTTTTTTAATTGAAGGATCACTGCTTTACAGAATGTTGTTTTCTGTCAAACCTCAACATGAATCAGCTATGGTGGCAGTTTAGTCACTAAGTTGTGCCAACTCTTTCAAACCCATGGACTGCAGCCTGCCAGGCTCCTCTGTCCATGGGATTCTCCAGGCAAGAATACTGGAGTGGGTTGCCATTTCCTTCTCCAGAGGATCTTCCCAACCCAAGGATCGAACCCAGTTCTCCTGCATTGCAGGCAGATGCTTTACCAGCTGAGCAACAAGGGAAGCCCTGAATCAGCTATAGGTATACATATATCCCCTTCCTCTTGAACCTCTCCCATCTCCCTCCCCATCCCACCCCTCTAGGTTGATACAGAGCCCCTGTTTGAGTTTCCTGAGCCATACAGCAAATTCCTGTTGACTATTTTACATATGGTAATGTAAGTTTCCATGTTACTCTTTCCATACATCTTACCCTCTCCTCCCCTCTCCCCATGTCCATAAGTCTATTCTCTATGTCTGTTTCGCCACTGCTGCCCTGTAAATAAATTCTTCAGTACCATCTTTCTAGATTTCATATATATGTGTTAGTATACAATTTTTATCTTTCTCTTTCTGACTTACTTCACTCTGTATAATAGGCTCTAGGTTCATCCACCTCATTAGAACTGACTCAAATGCATTTCTTTTTATGGTTGAGTAGTATTCCATTGTGTATATGTACCACAACATCTTTATCCATTCATCTGTTGATGGACATCTAGGTTGCTTCCATGTTCTAGCTATTGTAAATAGTGCTGCAATGAACATTGGGGTACATGTGTCTTTTTCAATTTTGGTTTCCTCAGGGTACATACCTAGGAGTAGGATTGCTGGGTCATATGGTGGTTTTATTCCTAGTTTTAAAGGAATCTCCACACCATCTAGAAGGCAGATTCTTAACCACTAGACCACCAGGGAAGTCCCCTTAAATTTTTTTTTTTATGAAAAATAAAATAAAATAAGGGCAAGCCCTGAGTCAGCCTGGAAGCCAAGGAAAGCACATTTCCATGGCAGGAATGCTGGGGATCTGCGGAAAACATGCCCCATCGGGATTGAAGTGAGATCCCTCAAGGGCTGGTTCACAACACCAGTTTCTGAGAAAGGTAAACTTCCTTCGAGAGAAATAAGTAGATGAGATCCTGACAGTGTTTGTCAACTGCCCCTGAATTGGACAGCAGGTGGTGGGACGTGGGGCTTGCCGAGAATATGTCATTCAGAAGCTCTTTCGGGGCTGTAGATTAATAGCGTTTGGGAAGAGCTGACTGGAAGGCTTTGGGGTGCATGTGGTTGCTAGGCCAAGTATATAACTGGGAGGAAGCTCCTCCCTGAATCAGTTTCACCCTGATACCACATTTCCTCTTCCTTGACAGGGTGAGCTCAAGTCTTGTGAAGGCTGCATCAATTACCTAGTGGATGAGCCTGGCATATCGCTGGAGCCTGGCATATCGCTGGCCCCTGGTGCAGACAGAAGATTCCCCACTGGGTCACTGCCAATTCCCACTCCTTCCCCCTAACTAGATCCCTGAGCTGGTAATAGCCTTTGGAAGGCTCTACTTGAGTAGAGAAAGAACAGGACAAATACACAGATACACACACACATACACACACCCTACAGCCAGTGAGACCTGCAAGTCAACTCTGGACATGAGCGGGGGCACATAATGACAAAGATAATTTGTGTTCACAGCCAGTTGGTGACATGAGTTGGCATTAACCAGTCCTTCAGCCTAAAAGATGACAGGACCTGGAATAATATCCAGGTGAATGGTGAGCTATGCCAAAGCCTTTGACTGTGTGGATCACAATAAACTGTGGACAATTCTGAAAGAGATGGGAATACCAGACCACCTGACCTGCCTCTTGAGAAATCTCTATGCAGGTCCGGAAGCAACAGAACTGGACATGGAACAACAGACTGGTTCCAAATAGGAAAAGGAGTTTGTCAAGGCTGTATATTGTCACCCTGCTTATTTAACTTACATGCAGAGTACATCATGAGAAACGCTGGACTGGAAGAAGCACAAGCTGGAATCAAGATTGCCGGGAGAAATATCAATAACCTCAGATATGCAGATGACACCACCCTTATGGCAGAAAGTGAAGAGGAACTCAAAAGCCTCTTGATGAAAGTGAAAGTGGAGACTGAAAAAGTTGGCTTAAAGCTCAACATTCAGAAAACGAAGATCATGGCATCCGGTCCCATCACTTCATGGCAAATAGACGGGGAAACAGTGGAAACAGCATCAGACTTTATTTTTTGGGGCTCCAAAATCACTGCAGATGGTGACTGCAGCCATGAGATTAAAAGACGCTTACTCCTTGGAAGGAAAGTTATGACCAACCTAGATAGCATATTCAAAAGCAGAGACATTACTTTGCCAACAAAAGTCCGTCTAGTCAAGGCTATGGTTTTTCCAATGGTCATGTATGGATGTGAGAGTTGGACTGTGAAGAAGGCTGAGCACCAAAGAATTGATGCTTTTGAACTGTGGTGTTGGAGAAGATACTTGAGAGTCCCCTGGACTGCAAGGAGATCCAACCAGTCCATTCTGAAGGAGAACTGCCCTGGGATTTCTTTGGAGGGAATGATACTGAAGCTGAAACTCCAGTACTTTGGCCACCTCATGCGAAGAGCTGACTCATTGGAAAAGACTCTGATGCTGGGAAGGATTGGGGTAGGAGGAGAAGGGGACGACAGAGGATGAGATGGCTAGATGGCATCACTGACTCGATGGACATGAGTCTGAGTGAACTCCGGGAGTTGGTGATGGACAGGGAGGCCTGGCGTGCTGCAATTCATGGGGTCGCAAAGAGTCGGACACGACTGAGCAACTGAACTGAACTGAACTGAATGGTGAGCTAAAAAGAATCCAATTCTTCCCCTCTTATTTGGGGGAAAATAATAAGATTTAACAAAACACTGATTTTCTTAAGGAGGAGTAAAAGCAAACACACACCCACATGCACACACATACACTTGCAAACACACAGAGTCTTTGAAAAGATTCTGTATCATGAAGGGAAAGAACAAGTCCTTCAAAGGGCAGAGAAAAACCATTCCTTTGAAGATGATTTATCGCAGATACACAAATAACTTTCAGACCACATCTGCTTTGTATGCACTTCATGTAATCAAAACACAAACTCTAAGAAAGGACAGCTGAAATACAAATGGGAAGAATGAAATGCGATGGCTGCTGGCTGAGAGGCAGGTGGGAGTCATAGGCAAACCATACAGGAGAGAGAGAAAGAATGAAAAGAAAAGGCTGTAAAGAGACTACAAAGGCAGCAGCCGATTTAAAATTATATTATGATGGTAATGGACAGAACCGAAACTACAGAAGACTGAATCTGTAAATGCGGAGACAGACCTAAGTCCTCTGAGAAGGCTGAGGAAAAGCCCAAAGGAATAAAAACAAAGGGGGAGACCACAGTAGACATAGAGGTCCAAAGAAGAAACCGAGCAAATGAAATAAAAGCAAGAATCAAAAAAGAAGATGATACTCCTGATGGGAAGCCTGAGCTTAAACATTTAAAAGATTCCTTTTGATATAAGTCAAATAATTAAAAAAAAAAAAACTTAGAAATACCATGCAGGATTTTGTCCATTTTAAGGGTAAAGAAATAATTCTATGGGGCTTCCCTGGTGGCTCAGCAGTAAAGAATCTGCCTGTCAATGCAGGTGACGCGGTTCGACAGGACGCAGATTCGATCCCTGGGTCAAGAAGATCCCCCAGGGAAGGAAATGGCAACCAACTCCAGGATTCTTGCCTGGAGAACGTCATGGAGCCTGGCAGGCTACAGTCCATGGGATCACAAAGAGTTGGACACAACTTAGCAGCTGAACAACAGCAACAAAGCAATCTTGTAAGCACCCATACAGAGGGGAATGCGGGAGAAACATCTGTAACACTCGGGAAACACGTTTAACTGGAAGAGGAACTCCATTCCATGGAATGTTGAGAAGTACTTATGCTACCAACCAGGGTTCTTGGCCTTCCCCAGTCAACAGAAACTGACTAGAGGCCAGACAAGAAATTCAGACAAAGCTTTTTGGGGGCCCTGGCTGCAACAAATGAGATCAAGAACAAACAAGTAAAAAAAAAAAAAAAAAGAACAAACAAGTGTCCCTTGTTCGCTTGCTCCATAAAGCAGGGTGCGGATTTGTTCCTTATACAGAATGAGGGTGGGGTCAGGCCAGAGGCGTGGCTTAGGTGTTTCACCCACTCCTTTGATGATGGCGAGTGCAGTGGGCATGCGCAATACCCTATTTTTCCTCCTGACACACCGTTTTTGCTCCAGGTTCTTCAAAGATGGCAGTTGGGTTTTTGGTCTCTTTGTATCTTTCGTCCAGAATTTGTCCCAACTGCATATGCATGCAGTTATTTTTAGTTCCGTACAGTTTCTTCATATTGTGTTGCTTGAGGATGTGTGTCCAGCTGCAAGCACTGAAGCACTGCAGCAGACGGTCCCGTGCCCCAGCTATGCTGCAGAAAAAAGCTTCTGCCATAAAATTGACTTGGGAGATGCAGAGAGAAGTGCAGCAAGATCCTATACTGAGGCTTTCTCAGGGCTTCGAAAGCATTTGTGAAATCAGTAATGTTAGCGAGCACAGTTTTCCAAGTTTATTTAGCAATGAAACCCTTTTCCACTGACTGAGTGGAAAGACGGGTGCTCCATGGAACACACTTTGGAAACCATGCTTCTACAGAATTTTGCGAGATTGCAGCTGTGACCTAAAATTCCCATCATCTGCCAGGGGCCCTCATGCATGAAGACAACAGAAAGAAACTTTCCTGTACTCCAGAACTTAGGATATGTGCCATGTGTAATGTTTCATGGGGAAAAATATTCAGGGGTGCACTCTTAGCAGGCAAAGATGAATCAAAATAAGCAAGATCATAGTAAACAACAAAAATCAGTACTAGGAAGTTGTTGTATAGAGGTGGAAGTGAATATTAAAACCCTGTCAGGCTTATGATTATGTTAGTCTCCGTCAGAGTCTGGTCACGAGACAGAAACCGCAGCAGAAACCACATCCTTGCCTGTCTGGTCCCAAGCCTCAGGGGGCTGACCCCACAAACTGCCCGGGCAGTAGCAGTGTCTCCAACCTCAGCACTTGCCTGGACCTGTTCTCCCAGGTGTCAGCTCTAGGTTCCTCCCTCGTCCCTGCAGCCCTGGGACTGGTCTCCGGGTGCCTCACTGTCCCTCGTTTGTCCCCTTCGCCTTATCCACACGTCCACAGGGACTCCTTTCATTAAAGTCTCTCTATTTAGGGATTCTCCGGTGGTCCAGGAGCTCAGCGTCTGCATTCCCGATGCAGGGGGCCCAGGTCTGACCCCCGGCTGGGGAACTAGATCTTACAAGCTGCAACTAACGCATGCGGCAACGAGGGTCGAAGATCCTGAGTGTCACCACTAAGACCTGGGGCAGACAAATGAATAAATATTTTAAAAGTAAAAAAAAATAATAATAATAAAGACTCTCTGTTTAAACCATTTGGCAGTGGGGAGAATGTTTCTTGCCAGGACCCTGACTCACACACTTCCCAACTCTTTATAAAGCTGGAATAACCCTAACACTAAAACCTGACCAATGGCACAAAGAAAAACACAACGAACGAATGAGCCATTCACGAGTCTCTTTCATATAGATGTAAAGTCCTAATAAAAATTTAATCAGATTAAAGTCCAAACCCAGTCCAACAACATATTAAAACAATGTGTCCAGTGTTTTTACCTTAAGCATCTTTGCCACAGAAATCTTTGCCAAAAGCGTTTTCTGCTGCAAACATTTTTGCCCTGTAACTAAAGGGCTGTGAGGCAATTTTGTGAGAAAGATCAAATAACTGGTTTGACAGTTTGGGGTTTGACAGCTTGGTTTCCGCTGGCTGAAGTGTGTTAGTGTTTCTTCCAGTTAGCAATGTTATTGATGGCTTTATGGAGCTGACAGCAGACAATGATTTCCCCAAGAGTTGGTTTCTTATTTTGAAACACACTACCCTGGAGGAGAAAGAGGCCTTCCAGGCACAGTTGAGCCCACTCTTCCCACACACATCTGGAGTGACAATCAATGGACACGTGGCGTTACACCAAGAATTAATGACAGTGCAGAGGCCTTCACAGCTCACCACAGAGCTCATCCCAGGATTGGGGACCAGATGCCTCATCCAGCGAAGGAAGAAATTCTAGCCTGAAAGAAAAAGAGTGATGCCAGCTGAGAAGACAAGTCACCAAGTAAACGCATAAAATACTATGAATGGAAGACCTGGAAGACAGCTGCAGATAGGTCCAATCCACAAGATAAAATCAGTTCTTTGTGTAGCATGTCTATGAATCTACACATATTTTAAATGTCTTCAAATATTTTGTATTTTAAAATAAAGTCTTTCAGATTTCATTCTTCATGTTTCTGTCCTTCTTAATGTTCCTCTTAAACTTTTATGGCAAAACTGTCCTATGGCCAGCTAGTTATGTGATGTAAATGTTTGTGTCAAAGATGTCTTGGCAAAGATACTTACAGTGAAAGTATCTAGAGCTATGAAAAGAATACACCATGAGCAAACACTCCTGGAATGCACGGATAACGCTATATCAAAACTGCAGGAAACTTATTAACTATGGCGATAGGTCAAAGGAGGAAAAAAAATCATTTTACACACTGAATAGATACTTGGTAAATTTCAATATCCATTCCTGGTTTTCTTTCAAAAAACTCTAGTGAACTAGAGATGGAAGTATATTTGTTTCACATGGTAAAAAATACTAGCTCTCAAACCCACAGCCAACACCAAATCAGTGAAATACAAAAAGCATTCTCATCAAATATGTGAACAAGATAAAGATTTCTACTGTCTCGTTATTCAACACTAAGTATTATAAAAATTCTAGCTACTGCAATTTGAAAAAATAAGATTAAATTATAATTATTTGCAAATAGTACTCAGAAAAACTAGGGAAAGGAATACAAAATTATCAGAATAGAAGAGTTTAGTAAAGTAGCCAGTTATAAAATAACTACAGAAAAGTTAATATTTTTTCTACTTCCTGATACTTACCAGAAAACATTAAGCAAAAATTAAATAAATAAAGATGTTGCATTAGTTATCCATTGCTGCATGACAACTTACCCCCAAAGCACAGTGGTTTAAAACAACAGAATTTATTATCTCAAGTTTCTGTGGGCCAGGAATCTGTGGGTGGCTGAGCTGAGTTCTCTGCCTCTGAGTGCCTCACAAAGCTATAATCAAGTAGTTAGCCAAGGCTGCGGTCTCATCTGAAGGTTCAAGTAGGTATGCTCACTCACATGGCTGTTGGGCTGAGGGTCTCAGGCCCTTGCCACATGGGCTTCCCATAAGGCAGCTCGAAACGTAGCAGCTGGTTTTGTTAGAGAAGGCAAGTGAGAGAGCCTGAGAGGGAAAGAGAGCTCCAGCAAGACAGAAGTCACAATTCTCCACAATCTAATCTCAGAAGTAACATCCCATCACTTTTCCAGATTCTAGTCACTAGAAGCAAGTCATTAGGTCCAATCCACACATAAAGGGTGGGGATTATACAAGGAAGTGACTACCAGGGATCATTGAGAACCATTTCAGAAGCTGCCAACTACAGATGTCATTGCCACGTTTCATTAAAGATGCACCAGACACATATATTCATCTATAAAACTTAACTGTAGAACAACAATTTAAAAAGACCTTAATAATAGAAAGATACACCATCTTCCTGAATGGAAACACTCAGTGTTGCAAAGAAGTTATTTACCACTACATTAATCTATAAATTTAATCCAATTCCAATTTCCAGAGGGACATTTTGTTTTATATTTAACTTGGAAAAAAAAATCTAGAGTTCACCTAAATGACAAGCACTAAGAATAATTTTTGGCAGTCCAGTGGTAAAATACCCATGCTTCCATTACAGGGGCTATGGGTTCAATCCCTGGTCAGGAAACTAAGATACTGCACTCTACAAGCCATGGCCAATAAATAAATAAATGAGATTTGTATTCTCAGTTAATAACCATTATTTAAAAGTTACAACTATTAAAATAAGGTAATCTCAATGTAAAAATGATCTGATAAGTCAATGGTACAGAATAAAAAGCACAATCAAACAGAAAACTATTCAGTATATGATAAAATGGCCTTTCAGATCACTAGGAATTCATTTATGGATTAATTTATCATTCATATTAAAATGACAGTGGCTTAATTTGTTTTAAAGTTGTTTCCTTACCTCTCACCAGATACAAAAATAAAATAGAGTTAAATATAAAGGTGAAATTAAAGTATAAAATCTTGAAATTTAATTGAAAATGTATGCATTCTTGGTGAAAGCAAAGGTCATATAACAATAAAGTCTGGGATCATAACAGAAAAATCGAATAATTTGACAGCTTAAAACTGAACCACTTCAATATATCAGGAAAGTATAAAAACTACAGATGCAAATGACAAACTTCAAAAATTACCTGCACCCTATATGACAAAAAAAGTAATATATGAAAAGATGCTAAATATACTACATCTTATAAATCAATACTAAGCAGATGAATGTTACAACAGAAAATAGTCAAAGAATATAGAAATTCACCATTCATTCATTTGTTCAACTAATATTTATTGGGTGACTCAAAGGTCACAGAGTCAGCCCAAAGATGCACCCCTCCTCAGGACTAGCCACTCCCACTAGAGCGTGAGCTCTTTGGGGATCCCCCAGCCAATACAAGCTGGGGATCCCCCAGCTTCCATTCAGCAGGCACCCAGGGAACACGCTGACTGAATGAGTGGACACATAAGGGAATAATTCAGAGAAACAGGTGAGGTGGAGTAAGGGAGATATAAAAGAATAGAAACAATGAGTAGAGACTGTAAGCCACTGAAATGGAGGGAGACAGAGAAAGTGAATGAATGAATGAAAACAGGGATATTCTGAAAAAAGGAAAAAAAAATACAGGTAAAGAAACCCAGAAAGACCCAAATGGAAGTTAAAGATATAGAGGCAGGAAAACAAAAGCAGAGAGAGAGACAGAGAGAGAAAAAGCTTTCCCTTAGCCTTGTTTAGTGGTCGTGTTCGACTCTTTGGGACTCCACAGACTGTAGCAGCAGGCTCCTCTGTCCATGGGATTTCCCCCCGCAAGAACACTGGAGTGGGTTGCCATTTCCTACTCCTGGAGGATCTTCCCTTAGCCTTGCCAGGCTGCTATTAGAACCCCTGGGTTCCTGCCTCAGGAACCTCCCTGTTTCCTCCCACTTCTCCAGGGTTTGCCAGGCTGCAGCCCAAGGGACTGGCCTCCTGCTTGGTCTTGCCAGTTCTCGCCTTTGGGCAGGGAACTTTGTGACCTCCTCCTCCCCACAGCATGCTGGCTGAGAGCCACCCCAACTCGAACCTTAACACCAGGGGCTGTCCTATCCAACAGGCTCCAACCAACAACTTCAGCAAAATCCTTCCACCCAAGGACGGCCTCAGGGAGGAGACCCCTCTCCATCCCTGTGATCATGATATTCCCTGACCCTGCCAGCTCTGGACCCTGGGATGGAGTGGGGGCCGGGGTGGGGGGCAACGTGGGCAGGGAATGTTGCCATTTAGCCAGACCCAGAGCCCTGCCCACCCCTCAGGACGGGGAGAAAGTCTGGAAGTGGAGAAGCTGGCTGGGCTGGGGGCCGAGGGGATCCGGGGATCGCGGAGGCTTCCTGCCTCACAGAGCTTTGCCTGGATGACCAGACCCATGTATCTGCGCTGCTATTTCCAATTCCCTGGGGAGCATGCAGGCAGGAGCCCCAGAGAGCTAGGAGGAAAAGCAGAGTGGGAGGTGGCCAGAGCCACTGAATTCCCCTGGGTCTTAGAGAAGGGTGGGTTCCTTCCCTCCCCACCCCCCCACCTCCCCATTTGTCCTTCCAAAAGGCTCTGACCTCACCTCCCCCATTTCTGGGCTTCTCCAGAGTTCCAGCGATGAAGAGAGGCACTTCCAAACCAAAGGGCCCCGGCCCCTCCTGCGGGCCCCTCCACGGCTACCTTGGCTCTGGGGACCTCCGAAGCCCCCCTGCCTCCCCCACCATTGCACCAGATGTGGCTGCAGGGGAAAGGTGGGTGCAGGGCCCAGCTAGCAGTGGTCACTTGGTGGTCCTCTTGCTGCAGAGTCAGCACATTCTATGCCAGCTTGCCAGGCCTCCTCACTCAGCACTTCCTCGGCCCAATTTCTAGAAGCAGCAGCAGGGGCCTGCGCAGTTCACTGCCAGCTGGGCTGGGGCTTCCACCCCCAGGTCCGCACAAACCCCATCAAGAGCCTTTGCCAGGGGCCTAGGCTCAGCAGCCAGGGATCTCAGTGGGTGGATAAGGACCAGTCCCATTCCAGGTGGGGGACAGAAGGCAGGGACACCCGGAGTTTGCCTCATCCTTTCCCCACAACCATAGAAACATTCTGACCCACAGTGGGCCTCCTGGTCCTTTCCTCTGCAAAGCAGTAAGGCATCCCACGGCTCATATCCTTTCTCGGCTTCCCAAACCCTCTGTGGTTGGGTCTGAGGCCTCCTCACTCCCTCCAGATTTTCCAGAGCCTGGAGTTCCAGCACAGGATCAAAAGACACTGGCTGTGTCCCATGGGAAGCCCAGGGGAGGAGCAGCCCCGTCCAGAACATTAGATTCTTAACAAAGTCACACACTACCAGCAAGCTCTTGCAGCCCTATACCCCAGCCCTCCAAGAACACTTGTGCCTGGTTCCTATTGCCAGGGACTGGCAACAAGCCTCAACCACAGGGCTAGGTCTTAAAACTGTGGGTGTGAACCCAGCCCCTAGGAACAGGGCCTGGTGAGGAGCTGCCTGCCACCCGCCCCTCACCTCCAGATGGCTCAGGCCCAGCCTGGTGACTCGAAGCCCTCATTTGACCCCAGCTCTGCATCCTTTGCTGCCTGTCGGGGGTCTCTCTCAGACCCCGGCTCTGCTGCTTCCAAAGGATGTCAGGATACCTCCAGCTACTCAGGCAAGGCCTTGTCCTGTGTGTGCAGAGGGGGAACCAGCTAGGCTCCTCTGGGCTCAGAGATCCAAGAGGGTCTTATCAGCCACTTTGGGAGACACAGATTGGAAGAGAGAAGGAGGGCAAGGAAGGGAGTGGAGAGGAGGAGAGGACCGGCCCCAGGAGTGTGCCCTGGGCTGGGTATAAGAAAAGGATGCAGAAGACAGATGAAAAAGATGAAAGGGACAGAGAAAATGGGGAAGAGGGGAACACCCTGGGGGTGAAGCCCTCCCTTCTCTCATCAGTCCAGAGGGAAAAAAAAAAATAGTGGCCACATGCCTGGCACTGTGCTGGGTAGGTACTCTTCATAATCCTTTTATTTCATCCTCCCAAATATACCACGAGAAAGGTATTATTACTCCCAAGTTATAGCTGAAGACTTTGAAGCTCTGAGAGCTTAACGGGCTTCCCTGGGGAGTGTCTGGGGGCCAGGCCAGGACCCCAGGTCTCCAGTCTCAGCAGAGATGGCTGGCAGGGCTACAATCCTGGCCCCAGGAGCTTGTGCAGAGGCCCAAGCTATGTTCAGAGCAGAGTTTATTCAAACAGAGCCTAACAGGAAACTTGGCTCCTCTGACTCACTCTGATTCGACCTTATTAAGAAAAAAGAAAGAGGAGCAGGAGCCAGCACTGGGTAGGGTTTCACGCCAAAAGCTGGCTCCCAGGCAGAGGCCGGCTGAGCACAATGGCCTGTGCCCCGAACTCCCCACAGCTCCAAAGTCCCGAGGCAGCCCTGTCCCCCTGCCTGGCTCAAGAAGAAGGGTCTGGCCTTCTCCGCTCTGCCAGTGGGGCTCCCGTACCATACGGCCATCCTCTCTCCTCCCTCTGTTCCTCTCTTCCCTTCCCCTCCCTGCCCGAGGGTACCCTGGGGCCTGTTTCCACTGCTCCTCCTCCTCCTCTCCTGGCGCTGCTGCCCATCTGGCTGTCGGGAGGGCCCTACAGGACCCCAGGGATTCCAAGCAGCTGAGGCCAGCACTGCAGGGGGGCAGGCTGGAGGGAGGGAAGGCTTAACCCTCCCAGTCCCGGCCCTCAGCATCTGGCTCGTGGTCCTGCACCAAATGGGTTGCCCTTTGCAGGAGTCCTGTTTTAGAGACTGAGATCAAACCCCACATGAGGGAGCAGAGGGGCTTGTGTTGAGCAGTCGCTGGCTGGACTAGGAGGGCAGACGGATGCCCTGAGTCACCAGAACCAAGCCTCATCTTGAACCACAGCGTGATGGGGGAACACATGCAGGCTGGATGAGGAAGCAGGGGCCCAGGGTCTCTGAGGAATGTCCACTCTGGCTGTCTCCTACCAAAGTGGTCTCCGTGCGTTTCCAAAGTAGGACGGGAATCTGGAGAGACCAAGTTAAGGGCAGGTTCTTCCTCCTGGATGTATAGGCCCAAGAAGGGGATTTCTGCCCTCCAGTTCCCACGACCAAGGTTGGAGAAGGCAGCCTGGGGGAGGCATTCAGAGACATTTCTTAGACTCCAAAGTGTTCAAACTTCTAAGGCCCCTCCTATTTCTGCCGAGAGAACAGAGAACCTGCCAAAGCCCTCTTGGAGACCATCTGGTCTAAACCTCCACTGATCGGATGTGGTGACTGAATCAGAACAGGGGAAAGACTTGCCCAAGTTCATCCAGCAACTTAACCACAGCAACTGGAGTAGGCCCATTCTCTCAAATCCTCTTTTCTGTTGCTCTATGCAAACAGCTCATGGTGCCTCCCAATGACTCCTAGCCCACATCAAAGACAGCCCCTGAATTTCACTTTATCCAGGTGCTCACTCAGGCTTAGGCCATGTGGACTTCAGAGATGCATGACAGAAGCCACACATGACGGGCAGGAAATTGATCTCTCCCATGTTTTCACAAGTTCTGTTCAGCAGGAAGGCAAACTTCCATTCTACAGACCAGGAGAGTAAGGCCCAGGGCTGTGCCAAGAGGGAAAAGGCAGAAGCTGCATCTTCTTTGTGCTCAGACCCAATGAAGGAAGATGCACCTGATGACCTGAATTAGAGTGGCTCAGCCTCTCCCCACAGGAGGGTGGGATTCAGCATATCCCCCTAGAAGGCCCACCAACAAAGAGGAAGTCTCAGTACTGCTTTGGAGACTAGCAGCCCAGGTGTCCTGGGCAGAGGCTGGAGTGGACAAGAGTCAGGGGCTCATTAAAGCCTAGATAAGAAACCAGGATGCTGGGACCAAAGCAAAAAGAAACGGCCAGAGTGGTGCTGACACCTCTGCCCTGTTATGCCTGCCAGGACCCCACTCACCAGGCCTGAGTCCCCAGAGGCCTCCTTCCTACTCCCTATTTCATTCCCTTGCTCAGAGGCAGGTCTGCGGCTTGGCTGGGAGCTCCAGGGACTGAGGGAGCGAGCGCAGCAGCTGTGGGACAGACCACATAGCTAAAACCCGGCGGGCCATAGGGCCCCGCGGAGGAGGCCCCAGCAGGCGGACCAGGCTGCCCGAAAAGCCTCCCGAAGCTCCCAGCCTGTTGCTTATTCATTCAGAGTGGGAAAGCGCCAGCCCAGCGCGGCCAGCCACAGCCGGGCTGGCCATGTAAGGCCCCCAGGCGGCCCTGCCTGCCCGGTGCCCTACAGAGAGCCTCGTGCAGCCCTGGGCACCGCCCCTGCCCTGCCCTGACCCCCTTGGCCTCGAAATGCTGTCATCGGAGGAGCCGTCCCGCTCGGGACAAGGCCAGGATGGACAAAGCTAGAGCTGGGGCGGGAAAGGAGCCGTCCTGTCCTCGAGGCCGTGGGAAGAGAAGCACGCACGGGGGGCCACTCCTGAGAGCCTCTCGGTCCACCAGGCCTCAGCAGAGGGGCCACCATGGCTCTGGCCCTAACTGGCTGGCAGCTGGTGTGGGGCGCCTGCGTCTGCGTCCTGGTGCACGGGCAGCAGGCGCCGCCAGGGCAGGGCTCGGACCCGGGACGTTGGCGGCAGCTGATCCAGTGGGAGAACAACGGGCAGGTGTACAGCCTGCTCAACTCGGGCGCGGAGTACGTGCCGCCGGGGCCTCAGGGCTCCGAGGCTAATTCCCGGGTGCTGCTGGCGGGCGCGCCCCAGGCCCCTCCGCGGCGCAGCCAGGGGGGCCTCCGGCGTCGGCAGGCCCCGTCCCTGCCCCTGCCCGGGCGCGTCGGCTCGGACACCGTGCGCGGCCAGGCGCGGCACCCCTTCGGCTTCGGCCAGGTGCCCGACAACTGGCGCGAGGTGGCCGTCGGGGACAGCACGGGCATGGCCCGGGCCCGCACCTCCGTCTCCCAGCAACGGCACGGGGGCTCCGCCTCCTCGGTCTCGGCCTCTGCCTCTGCCTTCGCCAGCACCTACCGCCAGCCGTCCTCCTTCCCGCAGCAGCAGTTCCCCTACCCGCAGGCGCCCTTCGTCAGCCAGTACGAGACGTACGACCCCTCGACGCGGACCTACGACCAGGGCTACGTGTACTACCGCAGCGCGAGCGGCGGCCTGGGCGCGGCGGCCGTGGCCTCGGCGGGGGTCGTCTACCCCTTCCAGCCGCGGGCGCGCTACGAGGAGTACGGAGGTGGCGGCGGCGAGGAGCAGCCCGAGTACCCGCCGCAGGGCTTCTATCCGGCCGCCCCGGAGAGGCCGTACGCGCCGCAGCCCGCCGACGGCCTGGACCGGCGCTACTCGCACAGCCTGTACCACGAGGGCACCGCGGGCCTCGAGCCGGCCTACCCCGACCCGGGCCCCGACGCTGCGCAGCCCAACGGCGGCGGGGGCGGCGGCACGTACGGCGGCGGCGGGGGCGACCCCCGCCTCGGCTGGTACCCACCCTATGGCAACATGCCGCCCGAGGCCTACAGCCCGCCGCGGGTCGTGGAGCCGCAGCCCCCCTTCCGCGTGCTGGAGCCTCCCTACCTGCCGGTGCGCAGCTCCGACGCGCCCCCGCCGGGCTCCGAGCGCAACGGCGCGCAGCAGGGCCGCCTGAGCGTGGGCAGCGTGTACCGGCCCAACCAGAACGGTCGAGGTGAGTCCGTCCAGGCGCCCGGGGCTTCGTCCATCCTTTACAGAATGCCTCCCCCGCCTGCTAAGTCAAGACCCCCACCCTGGCCCCCATCGGCAGCCCAAGTGCTTCCCAGGCCTTCGCCACCGTCCACACATCCCCATGGCGCCAGGATTTGGCCAGGCAGGCCAAGGCTCTGACCTGGGGGGTAGGGGACGGAGGGGCTGGATAGGCTTTGGAAAGAGACGCTTGGGTCATCTGAGGACACATAAAGGAGCCCCTCTCCCCGCCTCTCCCTTGTTCCCACTGGGGCACGTCCTCCCCTCTTGGAGGTGCCCCTCTGCCAGCCTCACAGGGTGAAACACGGAGCATCCGGGTTAGAAAGGCCTCGGGAACACCTCCGGAGGTGTGACAAGTTCCCGGTCACTGGGCATAGGTGGGCTTGGCGTGAACGAACAAGAGGTTAGAAGAGACGGTCTGGCCTGACAGGAGAGCAGATTGGACCTCCCGGGGTTCCTTCGCGGGACACTGCCAGGCCCGGACTAGAGAGGCACTGGCCTGGGCACCAGAAAACTTAGTAATCTACTTAAGTAATATTTCAGTGCATTTTTAGATCAAAAGTCATGCCAAAAAAAGATGAACAAAATATCAAATTTTGAAATAGAATCAGTAATGGTGCCATGCCAAACTGTATTCAAGCCAGGGAAAAACTGAAAATTAGCAATAGCAATCTGTCTTTATATGAAATTTTGATATTTTCTTCATCAGATTTCTTTTTTTTGCAGTACTGCTGATTTTTTTAAAATATTGCCTCAAATATTACTTCCCTTAGTTACTGAGATCTTAGATGCCCTCTTAAGTTTTGCACCCCAGGCTGGGATGCAAAAGTCCCTGGAGGCAGTTGTGGACAGGGATGGGGGGGAGGTTGAAGATATGACCTAGTCTCGGGAAAGCTGTCTGCACACTGGAAGAGGCGGCCTTCCTTCTTCAGATGAGCAGCTCCACACATGCTGTTCTAAGGCAGGCTACCTTGGCTAGGGCCCATGAGTGGTCTGGCCAGGGCTGAACGGCCATTGACCTAACCTCTGCCCTCCTAGAACTCCCTTTCCTGCTTCTGTCTCTGCAAGTCTGCAGTCAGCTCTGGTCAAGGTTTTCCATTCAAACTCCAATGTGTGTGCATTCCACGTCAGCCTTGCCTCTTTCAGGTTGCGATTAATATTCCTGATTCTTTACTTCTGCTTCTCTGCTTCACACCAGGGTGGCTGTGCCAGGCCCACCAGGTGAGGGCTAAGCCCTGAGGGGCTTAGGGACACAGATACTGCATCTCCAGCCTTTGTTCCTCTGCCTCTGTCCACATGGGGATGCATCCTTGTCTCCAGCCATACTGACCTTGGGTGAGAGGCTGCTGCTGGGTTGCAGGGGTGGGGACTCTTGTCTCTCTGTGGGCTGCTGGAGCCCAAGGCTAGGGGAGGGACGTGTCCCCAATGGTAGTACTCGCTCCCTCACATTCAGGGGCTTCCCGGGTGGTAGTAGTGGTAAAGAACCTGCCTGCCAATGCAGTAGACGTAAGAGATGCGGGTTCAGTCCTTGGGTCGGAAAGGTCCCCTGGAGGAGGGCATGGCAACCCACTCCAGTATTCTTGCCTGGAGAATCCCATGGACACAGAGCCTGGTGGGCTACAGTCCATAGCGTTGCAGAGTCAGACACGACTAAATCGACTTAGCTTCAGCTCTCCCTCACATTCAAAGCATAGCCTTCAACTTGGGATGCTGAATCCCACTTTGAGAACCTTCAGGTGCTCCAGACAGGAGCTAGAGGGAGGGCCCTTCTATGATGTGATGAAGGATTTCTCGGCCTCACCTGCATCTGATTCTCAGCAGGACTCGCAGCAGCCCTGCAGTGGTGTGTGGTACCACCCTGCATCAGCCCCTGCTAGAGCTCCGTGGAGGAGAGCACGTTTTATCTATAGGCTAAACTGTTGTGGTGAATTTTCTTCGAATGCAAGACCGCGGAGTGGGGCTCAGCCAGAAGCGCTCCACCTCTGGGCGGAGGAGAAAACCCAGGCCTCAAATAGCAGTACTGGCAGAGCCAGGCCTTGGACTCATCGTCTGTGCCCCGAGCCAGTGGCTTTTTCTAAGGCCTTTCTGTGGCTTGTTAGATCTTAAGGTTCAGAGGGAGACTGACCAGGGCAAGGCTGTGTCTGGAGTGGAGGTGCTTGGTGCTCAGGAGGGCCTCTGGCCATTGCCCCTGATCCCCAGTGTTCATTTGAGATTAAAGACAATTCTGCCCTGAAGGAGATGCCAAGCTGAATCCAGGCCCTGCCCTGAGGGAGGCATAGAGGAGGGGGCATCTCAGGGCTGTGATCAGGCAGGCATTGGGCGGGTGGGGAGAGGGTGGTGGTGTAGGGGAGCCAGAGGAGGGGCCTCCCCAGTCAGGGACTAGGAACCAGGGAGGACTTCTAGGAGGAGTAGGTACCCAAGTATTGCTGCAAGTTGTCAGCACCCTCCAGGTGCCCCTTCCCTAATCCTGGAGGGGATGGTGTGTGGGTGGGGGATACAGGCAAAATCCGGGCTCACAGAGAGGCCAGAGAGGGAGCAGTACCTTCTCCCCCATCATTTGTTCCCCTTCCCACCCTGCTAGGCTGGGACCATGGAAAATCCCGGCTCGGGGAAGGCCAAGCTTTGTGCTTGAGATCAGACCCCCAGGCCTGGTGTGGGAGTCCAGGGCGGATTCTCCGAGGCTGACCTCATTCCTCCTGGCCGCACACCCAGGGGTCTGAGGCTGGGCGCTGGCAGCCTGCGCGTGTACGGGCGTGGACATGTCCTCACAATACCAAACACATGTGCGCACCGCCCACGGCCTCCACGTTTGGGCGGTTTCCAAGCGCCTGTCCGGAGCCTGGTTTCTTCCTTGGGTGCCTGTACCCGCTTCCCTCCCACCCTGGAGGGGGGACCCAAGGGTTCCTGCAATACCATTGTCTCTGAAACATGTAGCTGGACGGAAGGCAAGGAAACAGGGGCCCAGGTCACATACCTGGCCTGACTGTCCCAGCAAATCCAGGCAGAGGCCTGGGGATGGGCTGCCTGCTTCCCAGGCCCTGCTGAGACCCCTGAGCTGTGCCCCTCCCTCTCCCACGGCCAGGCTGTCTCCTCCTAGCCTCCTTGTCCCTGTTCCTGCCTCCCCACAGCCTCAGCTCCTCTGATCTGCTGATATTTGTGCGGACTAAGATGACTCCAGGCCCTGGAAAACCATGCCTCTTCTCCCAGGGCTCCCCCTTACACCCCTGGCCTGTTTCACTGGTTCTGGCCACCCTGTGAAAATAAGGTGGAGCAGCTGCCCTGGGAGGATGGCCAGTTGGAGGGCATCCTCCCAGGGCACCTCTGATGGCTGTGCCAGCCCTGCCTGGCACGGTTCCTCCAGCTCTATCCTCACACAGCCAGTTGGAGCTGTGACTGCCCCCTCCCTGGTTTCTTCCAGTCCGTCCTACATGTGAGGTAGATACACCCTTGCATTGCTGACCACATTACTCTCCTGCTCAATGAGGTTCTGGGGCTCCCAAGGCCTTCAGGACAGAATCACAAATGCCTTAGCCTATCGCTCCAGAACCTGAGGCACCTCCTCCCGTCCCCTCCTTCTCCATCTCTCAGGCCTCCACAGCCCCCAGGGATGGTCTGGGCCTAGATATTTCTAGGGTCCGCTCCTCTCCATCCAGCCTCCTGCGCCCAACAGTCCAGATGGGACCCCTTAGTCCCTGAGAGCAGCCTAGGCTCCCTGCTGCCTGCCCTTCTCCCCACCAGGACCTGCCTGCCTGACTCAGGTCACGCACCCACCTCCACAAGGCTTGAAGGAGATGCAAGGGCAGACAGAGCAGGCCTCCACCCAGCAAGCATCCGGAGTCAGAGCCCCCCGGCAGGAATGATGATCACAACTCCAACCATTTGCAGAGGAGCACCTGCTGAGCTTAGTGGCCTCGATGTGCAATTTCATTCACCCCACAGCCTCCTAGAGAGGTGGGGATTACAGGCCAGTGGTGCAGATGAGAAAATTGAGACCCGGGAAGGTCTCACAGCTGGATGCGGCAGAGCCAAGACTTCACACTGAGCCTGTCGTGTCTTCATGACTCTGAGAGGACCCCACCCTCAAGCCACCTGTGAGCCAGGCCCCAGTTCTCCCAGCCACGTCCAGGGGGAATAATTCTGCTAGCATATGTTGGACACTTTATATTTATACATCACCTCTCTTTATTCCCATAGCAACCCCACCAGCCAGATGCTGATAATCCATCCCATTTCATAGATAAGGTGGTGGGTTCACTTGCTGATTATCATATGACCTGTTAGTAGTGAAACCAGAATTTGGGTCTGTATGACTCCCCATCCTGGGTTCTTAACCCCCACGCATTATTTCTTTCCTAAATCTTCATGTATGGAGGCTTACCTCTCACATCCATTTGGTCATTTAGCAGATACTTGACTCCTACTGTGTTCTGGGCAGTGAGCACTGGTTGTGACAAAGTGAGATGAAACAGAATGTGCACAGATTTAGAAGCAAAGAACACCTTCCCAGTGTGGTGTTAGCATGAAGCCCTATCATTTCCACTCCAGACTCCAGAATATTTAACAAGCACATGGACAGCACCTGACACTGTTCTTGGAAATTTACAGTTAGAGTCGTTTAATCCTCCTAACAGGCTTCCCAGGTGGCACTAGTAGTAAAGAATCCACCTGCCAATGCAGGAGACGTAAGAGACGTGGGTTCGATCCCTGGGTCAGGAAGATCCCCTGGCGTAGGAAATGGCAACTCACTCCAGTGTTCTCACCTGGAGAATTCCATGGACAGAGGAGGCTGGCGGGCTACAGTCCACGGGGTTGCAAAGAGTAGGACACGACTAAGCACACATACCATCCTCATAACAACCTTTGTTGTTACTATTACTCCCATTTTGCAGATGAGGAAACTGAGGCCCTCGGAGGTTAAGCAACTTGCCCATGACTGCTTCAACTGGTGACTGGTGGAGGCAGAATCGCAGCTCAGCACTCCTTCTTCCTTCCCTGAAGTTGTCCCACGTTGCTCCTTTAGAAAGAAATGGAGTCTCAGGCCTAGGAAGTTGGAGTAAAGGGTCAGACAGCTATGGAGACAGAGGGGCCTGGGTCCTCTCGCTGCTCCCCTGTTTGGCAATCGGAGGTCACTGGTGTCAGAACAAACAAGTTGTGTCGGGGACAGCCTCCTTGCAGGCAGACTTCCTGTCTCCTCTCATATCTGCCAGTTGAGGGCCACAACCTCTCCCCCTGCTCTCAAACTGGACTGTCCCTGCAGGAAGAGACAGCTCCTGTTTTAAATAATTATAATTGCAACTGATATTACTGAACCCTTAATGTGTATCAAGGACTTCCCTGGTGGCTAGGACAATAAAGAATCCTCCTGCAATGCAAGAGACCCAGGTTCGATCCCTGGGTGGGGAAGATCCCCTGGAAGAGGGCATGGCAACCCACTCCAGTATTCTTGCCTGGAGAATCCCATGCACAGAGGAGCCTGGCGGGCTACAGTCCATGGGGTCACAAAAAAGTCAGACACGAATGAAGCAACTGAGCACCCACAGTATGCCCCAGACACTATGCCAAGCATTTTATTTTTGTTTCTTCCTTTAGTCCTCCCGGCAAGCTTGTGAGGTATTATCACCCCCATTTTACAAAGGAGGCAGCTGAGGCTAGAGAAGTTCGGTAACTCATCCAGGGTCCCAGAATTCATCAGCAGCCAAGCTCAGATCCAGGCTGACTCCCCTCACCAAACCTCATCCTCCCCTTCTGCTCCTGCCCCTCAAGGAAGGGTATGTCTCCACCTTCATTGTTTCTCTCAGATCTAAACCCCATTAAGACACACAAAGTTGGATTTTTTTGCCTTGAGTTCACAGGCCCCACAGAGCTTGTTGGGGTGGTGGCCCAGCAGGGCGCTTCAGGCCCTATAAGTGCCAGTCTGCTGCCACACTTGGCTGGGGCAGGGGGGTTGGTGTTCTGGCCTTTGGCCCCCTCTCCTCCTCTCTTCCACTCTAGGTGCTCCCATCTCAATGCCCTCTCACCTCCGAAGGGGCATTTCACCTCCAAAGGGGCACTTCTCCCCAGTAGTCCCAGCCCAAGTCCACGCGACTCCTGTCCAAGCCAAGAACACATGGAAAACTCCCCAGGGCAGTGGCTGGAAAGGCAGGAGAGGAAGGGCGGGGGAGGAGCCGGTGGCCGGCCCCAGCAGCCCACACCTGCTTCCAATTCTGTGCCCGGCATTCCTGCGGAGCAGCAGCCCGCTCGGGAGGGAGGGAGGCCGGAAGGAGAGGCTGCTCCCATCCCTCCCCTTCCCCAACCTAACAGCCTCCTCCCCACAGGCGGCTGGAGCCAGAGGGCCTTGCTGTCTGGGTTCTGGAGTGCAGGGCCAGGCTGCACCTGGGTCCCTCTCCCCCTTACTGATGGGCACCCAGAAACCGGGCATCTCAGCATCACCTGAAAATGGAGCAAGGGCATCAGGACACCAGAGCAGGAAGGTGCCCAGAGGGGGAAGTCGAGGCCTGAGGAGCGTCAGCCACCCGAGTCTCAGGAGACAAGCCGCCCTTCCTCCCTGTCGTGGGCTGATGGGAACCATGGTTTTCCAGCCCCAAAGCTAATCCTTTCTGAAAAGAAAGGGCTTTTGGAGTCAGTCCTAGCCTCTACGTGATAACGAAGGCTGTGCTCCCGTAGGTAGTGCCAGCAGACCCTTTGTGGGATACCGGTGTTTGTCCTCAGGCTCACTGAGGGCATGCAGGTGCCAGGCCCCGAGCTGGGGTACAGGGAACTCAGGGGCACCCTGAACCCATCCCTGTTCTCGCCGGGGCCTTAACCCCGGCAGGCAGGATGCCATGGTCCAGGTCCACTTCCTTCTCTTGCCAACTCGCCAGCTCTCAGAACACTCCGTGCACAGACCTGGGCCACAGCGGGGTGGCAGCAGACAGGTGGTGGAAGAGGGAAGAGGGAGGGGCACCGGGCGGTGGCAGAGGAGGGCTAACAAGGTAGGCCTTGGGACCTCAAGACTGTACCCCGATGAAGGGGGGGTGTGCGTGTGCCTGCACAGCAAGGAATTCCAGGGCAAGGGCACTATGGGATCAGAGATCAGTGGCAGAAAAGGTCAGTTGTGCTAGGAGCTGCCTCCTGCTCCTTGGGGTTAAGAAATCTGGAAGGCCAGGTTAAGGCCAGACCACAGAAGGCTGGCTGAGGAGAGCAGATACCATCTCGAGGAAATGCAGCCATTCCACAAATATTCATGGAGTGCCTTTCTCTGTGCTGGTCTAGCGCTGGGTATTCATGAGTTTAAGAAAAGAGACAAAGTCCCTGTCCTTGTAGATCTTGTATCTTCATGGGTGAACATGATAAGTAAATAATAGAAGGTGGTAAGTACTGTGGAGAAAGCAGAGAGAAATCAGGGAGCTCTGAAGTGTTGGGAGAGCTTGCAAAGGCGTCAGGGTGGGCTTCATGAAGGTGACTTTTGAGCAAAGAGTCAAGTAAGTGAGCCAAGCAGCTATCTGCCAGTAGAGCATTCCAGACAGAAGAGCCAGCCAGTGCAAAGGCCCTGAGGCAGGAATTCCCTGAGCTTTCAGGTGTGTTCCAGCGTGGTGGGAACAGCACAGCATGGGTGTGGGGGCCTTATAGGAGACAGGTAAGAGAGGTAACGGGGTCCAGACCATGGAGGTCCTGTAGGCTACTGTGAGGACTTTGACTCTCCACTCATGGGGGAGCCACTGCTGCTGCTGCTGCTAAGTCGCTTCAGTCGTGTCCGACTCTGTGCGACCCCATAGACCGAAGCCCACTAGGCTTCTCTGTCCCTGGGATTCTCCAGGCAAGAACACTGGAGTGGGTTGCCATTTCCCTCTTCAATGCATGAAAGTGAAAAGTGAAAGTGAAGTCGCTTAGTCGTGCCCGACTCTTAGCGACCCCATGGACCCTACCAGGCTTCTCCGTCCATGGGATTTTCCAGGCAAGAGTACTGGAGTGGGGTGCCATTGCCTTCTCCGGGGGGAGCCACTACAGTGACATTTAAGCCGGGTCTCTTTCTGCTATGCTGGGAGTGGACTGTGTGGAGGCAGACAGCAGGAGTTTGAGAGGAGGCTGGTACAGAGATCGAAGCTGAGGTATCAGCAGCCGAGCCAGGGGGATAACAACGAGGTGGGGGGCAGTCAGTTTCAGCATATATTTTGGAGATAGAGCCAATGAGCTTTTCCTGATGAATTGGATGTGGGGTGTAAGAGAAAGAGAGGGGTCGGGCATGATAGAAAAGGGCTATGTCCTGTGCAGCTGAAAGGGTGAAGTCACCATAAGCTGAGATGGGCAGTTTTGTAAGAAAGATAAAAAGTTCAGGTCACTGAGAAGGGTCTGAGGGGCAGCAAGGGAACCTAGGAGACCACGGGATCTGCAGAGCCTTCTAGAGGTGGGGGCAGGGCACTAGACAGGGCCTGCAAGAGGGGAACCGTGGGTGGGAGGGTGGGCATGCTCACACTGGGAAGAGTGTGAGTGATGGAGGGGTGTGAGGAGGCAGCAGGAGGCAGAGGTAGCTCACCTCCCTGGCGGCCTCCTCCAGCTCTGCCCCGGCTATTTCTGGGTGGTTTGCTCAATTGAACAAACACTTACCCTCCTCTGGGTCTGCAGCTGTCACCCAGAGTAGCGAGGCCATCGCTGCCCTTGGACTGCCTCTCCCCGTCTGGTGGGGGCAGCAGTCTGTAGGTGATGGGGAGCCACCAAAGGTTCTGGGCTAGGCTCAGTGACCATCCTAGCTCCTTTGCCTGGACTGTATTGCCCTTCACGGTGGGCCACAGTGGATCCTGCAGAACCTTGCCTGCCTTCTGGTCACCCAGGTGTGGCACCGACAGTTTAATGTCCTGATTATTAGACGATCATTTCCTAGGACCCAGAGCTGCCAGCTCCCGCCCCCGAGGCCCTCCCGGCCCATCCTTATTCCAGGCCATGCTCTCTGAGCTTCCTGCTCTCCCCACCGAGGGGCTGCTCTGGAGTCAGGCCACTCGGGCCAAAACATCCCTCTCTCTACATATTTCACAACCCACTGACCGGTTCCTGCCGGACATTGTTTATCCTCCAGCTCCAGGCTCAAGAGATTAGGGCTCTTTGGCATTCCATTTGCCTTCAGCTGCTTCGTGTGAGCAGGAGGCTGGGGAGAAGGATTTCAAAGGAGACGAGGTTTATGGAACTCACAGGAAAGAGGAAGCCAAGAGGAAAACAGGTGAGGTGTAGGCACGCGGAGGGAATGTAACCTCAGACCCTCCGCTCTGGGCGGCCGCCAGGAACCACTGAGCAGGAGGGAACAGATTCCTTCTAAAGCAGGAAGGATTTAGGTCAGACGGTGGGAGAATTTCCTGGCAGCTAGAGTATCGTCTGCAGAGGTTGTGAGAGGTCCTGGGCTCTTGCCCAAAGCTGGGGAATGGCCTGAATAGCTCCTGAAAAATATTTTAATCTCCAAGTGTTTATGGAGCCATCAAACCTGCTCTCACGGGACGGTTACTCTAATCTCCCCGTCATCCACATGGGGAAACTGAGCCTAAAGAAGGGCCGGGACCTGGAACATGAGGCGCAGGGCGAGATGGCAGATATCGCCTGCTGGACTCTCTCCCACCAGAAGGCCCCAGCTGTGTCCTGCCAGGGAGCAGGAAGACAGTCCTCAGCCTTCCACAGGCTGGTGTGGGGGCCAGCCGGCAGCTCCAGGCCCAGCCCAGGTGAGGCGGGAGGACATCAGACCCCCAAGAGGCAGTGTGCAGGGAACCTGGGTCCCACTGAGAGGAAGCCCCAGAGGCAGAGCAGGAATGCTGAGTGCTGGCGCTTGGCCCCCACTCTGTGTCCTCCCAGCCCTGGAGGGTTTAATGGGGCCCCCGAGGCTGAGGGACTTCCTCCAGACCAGAGGCTGCCTGCAGAGTGGCCTTGGGACTGGTTCACTCACACCCAGCCCCTCCCCAGCCGAGCAGCCTAGCTTCAGTCATCCCCAGGGCCCTTGCCCTCTGACTCAGTGTCCTCCCAACCCTAGTCCAAAGTGTGCAGCCTGACCCCGTGTGGCCAGCACACTGTCTCTGGGGAAGAGTGTTCACCGGGGGTCAGCCCCAGGCTCCCAGCCCTCAGTCCGTGTTAATGGAAGCAGTGAGGCATAGACAGGGGCCAGACCCACCCAGGGCCTCACAAAAGGCCTGTGACAGAAGGGTAAGAAGCCAGGCTCCTGCCTACCCCCTGGGCAAGGACGGCAGGCCGCTGAAGGTGACCAGGCCTCCCTGGGTAGCCTGAGCATGCCCATCGCCCAGCCTTTGAGGGGGCAACCCCATCCCCAGGAGACTGGCTAGATCGGGCATGGAGGGTATAAACTGTGGAATCGTACTCACAATGACAAGCAATGAACGACATATCTTAAAAGTTAATATTGACCGGAAGTCAAGAAATGGAATGAGACCCATAAGACAATATCATTCATATACCTCACGGATACATAGCCACTTCCAATTTTATACAGAGACACAGACGTTCAAAGACATGTCTAAGGGTCAGGGTAAGGATGAAAAGTTAAAAAAACGTAATTATGAGAATGGCCTTGCACAAACCAGTGATAATGGTTGCTCTGAAATGATAATTCATTTCTCTGCATTTATAAAAGTTCTCTGCGTTTATAAAAACAAGTGTCTCCAGAAAAACTTCCCACTACACTACTTTATAATGTCTCCAGTGTGAGGTCCACAAGCTGGCTGACTACATACATTCTGCATAAGACATCCCAGCCCCGGCCCCCCCACAAAATTACATCCCATGACTGATGGTTCTCCCTGCCTTCTGATGACCTGATGACCAGGATCTTCCTTTTAAAATGCACATTTCTTGGGATGGTAGGGAAGAGAGGTGAGCACAGGTCTTGTTGGAACTGAACTTTAACCAACATTGGCCACTCTGTCTGGAGGGCCTGGATGTGCCTCCACAAGCCAGAGGTAACAAACCGGCACCCCTACCCCTACATCCACAAGTGCCCACTCAAGCTTTCCCTCAGCCCCCTTCCAACACCACACAGCCCACCCACACACCCAGGCCCCTGTGGAGAGGCTGAAGCCCAAGCCTGCAGGCCTGGCTGCTGATGGAATGCCTCCTGGGAGAGCAGCAGAGAAGGAGGCATTGTTCTCCCTGGGAAAACATACCAGCTGAGGGAGGGGGCCTGCTGTTCCCAGAGACCTCAGTGGGGGATTTTAAGGGGGGTTGAGGGGACCCAGCCTAGACTCTGTCATTTCCAGTAGCTTACCCCATGGCAGTGAAGGTGGGGAGTCACAGGACCCCCGCGCTGGTCAGAGATGCAGAACAAAGAACATAAAATAATGATCAGGGTGATTCCATTTAAGTTCTAGAAAAGGCGTAACCAATCTAAAGTGATTAAAAAGCAGATCAGTGGTTACCTGGGGAGGAGGGAGGGAGGATTTACCGAGAAGGGCCAGGGAGGAGCTTTGAGGAATGATGGGAACAGACCACAGCAGGACTGTGGTGGCTCTAACACCCTGTGTCCATTTGTCAAAGCTTATCAAACTATGCCTAAAATCTGTGCATTTGACTGTGTAAATTGTAACTTTAAAAAAATCGTCTTTATACAAAGAAGAAATAACACGTAAGGTCCTAGAAGGAGAGGTTGGGACCTGGAAGCTCTTCCTGGGGCTTCCTTGACTTGCTGTGTGACTGTGGGCAAATTCATTGCCGTCTCTGAGCCTGCTTCCCTCCAGCACCACTGTGTGCCGTGGTTTCCTAAGGGAGACAGGCTGAGGAGCACGCTTGTGGATGAGTGGAACAGTAAAGTGTGAAGCCACAAATCAGTAAAGAAGCTTGCCTGACAGAGACTGAGAGCGTAACAGTCAGCCCTGAAGCATGCTGAGGGGGTGAGTGGGGCGTGAGCCCTGCCCTCAGGGAGTACAGACTGGAGGGGAGCAGACACAGGTGACTATGATGAAATCTAGTAGTGAGGCAGAAGTGTGAGCAGCTTGGAATGTCACTGCCAATCAGAGAAGCCTTCCTGGAGCAGGAGGCACCTGCCTGAACCTGAGGTTCCTCAACAGTAAGAGGAAAAGGGTCATCTTTGGCTCAGCCTAGGACCAGGAGCAAGCTTCAGTGTGTGGCCAGGATCAGAATCCAGTACGTGATCAGAGTCAAGGCGCAGTCAGAGGCCGGGAGCACACCCGCCCCGAGTACCCGCAGCCTCTTAGCTGGCTCTTTCAGCTTCTCTGGACTGAGAGGAAGGGTCGGGCCAGAAAGCTTTGTAGAGTCATCTGTACAGTGTTTATTGAAACCGAGCCTGGAGTGGGGGTGGCAGGCTGCCTCGTGCCAAATGTGGGTCTCATGCAGCTTCAGGCCCAGCTGACCCACCACCACATGTTGCTGAGGGAAAGGCTCTTTGATAATGGGAAGGGAGCCATTCCTGGCCATTCACCCCCTTCTCCCCCACCCACAAGCTTCTATGGACCAGAGAGTGAGAAACAGCTTGATTCGGAGGTGGCCCTTGCTTTCAGGGCCTGACGCTCCCTGGGGAAATGACTGCAAGCATTCCTAGGGGCTTGAGTAACGGGGCCGAGGCTGGCCAAGACAGCCCCCATCAGCCAGGAGCCACCTCATCCTCACCCACCCTTGTGCTCCGTGCTTCCTCTTCATTCCTAGCAGGTGAGATCACACTGGCTGCTCCCGCCTGAGGCCTGGGCCCCAGGCAGGCAGGGGTGAGGTCTGGGAGCCCCAGAGATGAATTTGTGAGGGGTGACAGGCAGGCAGAAACCTCTGGGAAAAGCTCAGAAGCCAGTGTCCCCCTCTTCTGACTCGTCTTCTGGACCTGCAAGCTGACAAGAGGATTTTGGCAGCAAGAAGAAGGGGCTAGAAGCCTGTCCGTATGACTCAAGCCCCCTCATTGTGCCTGCCCCCCAAAAAACAGAGGGCTTGAAAGAAGCTAAGAAGAGCTTACAGCTTCATTTTATCATTTATCTGCCAGAAGCCCGGCAGCATGAGAGAGATGGGGACATGGAGACCCAAGCCCATTCCCCTTTAAGCTGGTGGCTGAGCTGGGATGGAACCCAGGGCTCTGGAGGCCCCCCAGCCACCTCCAACCCTACCCCTTCCACATACCCAACATCAAGATCTTTCCTTCTTTATTCCGGGTGGCTAGGGTCTGGACACCTGAGTTCAGCTTCTGCTTAGTCCTAATAACTTACTGGGATGAAGGTATGTACGGGATGGGGAGCAGAGCGGACAGACCCTTGGCTGCAGCCTGACCGGAGGAACAAGTGATCCAGGGACTGGACCAGGCTCCAGACTTCCCCTGGGCACTGGGCCCCAGGCCCTCCTCAGACTGGAGGCCAGAGGCTGCAGACGGGAAGGTGTGGTCCACTCTGGGGGCCAATGACAGGATGAAAGGAATCCTGAGCGAGGCGGGCTGGGCGCCCAAGCCGAGAATCCTGCCCTGTCAGCAGCCTGCTCCGGGGACGTGTTTTCTTGTGAGCCCCTCCCTTCCTGGCCACCCTCACTTTCGCCAACCGCCACTCACCTGGCTCTGCCCAGGAGCCTCTGGTACCCGCTGAGGGCTGGAAGCCTAGGGTTCGCTCTTGGCAGTTCACGAAGAATGCCAGCTGCAGAGGAGAGACGAGCAGAGAGTGTCTGGGGGCTGGTGCCCTGGGAAATAAGGATACCAATGGGAGTGTCTGAGTCAGGAAATTGCTTGGTTCATTCGATCCTGCCCACAGGCCCTTGTTCATGCTATGCCCCCTGCCGAGAGCACTCTTTTGTCTTCTCCGGTTCTCCAAATCCACCCCCCAAGTCTCCCAGGAGGCTCAGTAATCCCCACAGCATGGAGTTCCAGAGGTTAGCCCCTACTCCCTGACGTCCCTGACCCCACACCCGAGCCTAGAGAGAATGATTCATGTCACACACCTCGCTTACACACATACTGGGAGGCTTCCAAGAGGAAGTGACAGCCAGTGTAGAGAACTGAGAACAACCAAGGACATTTGGGGTTGGGGAGGTCTCTGAGCTGTAAATTTAACTCTGGTCCTCCTCAATGCCAAGCTATTGCTCCCTCCTCTCTCTCCTTCCCACTCCTCACTCCAGGTCTCCCTGACTTGGTCCCAGACCCCAACTACGTGCAAGCGTCCACTTACGTCCAGAGAGCCCACCTGTACTCCCTGCGCTGTGCTGCGGAGGAGAAGTGCCTGGCCAGGTAAGGAGATGACGTGTGGACAGTCACTGGGAGTCACCCAGAACCTGCCTGCAGGCTGCACCACCCTGGCCTTCTCATTGGTGAGCCTTGTCTGCCCCCAGGGTTTCAGGTGGGGAAGGGAATGGGGAGATCCAGCTTTTATGTATACATCACCCTGCAAGGAACTTAATGACATTTCATCTTCACACCCGCTAGTGATAAAGAACCTGCCTGCCAATGCAAGAGACATAAGAGATAAGGGTTCTATCCCTGGGTGGGGAAGATCCCCTGGAGAAGGAAATGGCAACTCACTCCAGTATTCTTGCCTGGAGAATCCCTTGGACAGAGGAGCCTGATGGGCTACAGTCCATGGGGTTGCAGAGTCAGACACGACTGAGCAATTTAGCACGCCACTTCACATCAGTAACTGAGGAGCAGTGAGAAGAACTGAAACCCTCAGATCTGAACTGCGTCATGAGAAGGTTCCAGGAAAGTCTTCTAGCTGCCGTCAGGACAGAGGGCAGGATTGTGGAGCCATCTCCACAGAGGACAGGTGGAGGCTGGCCAGAAGGGGCCAAGGGCACAGGCAGCAGTGAGGCCTCCATCGCGTGTTGCCCCCAAGAGCGGGGAAGGCCATCAGCACTGGAGCCCAGGAGGCCAGCACAGGGACTCTCCATTACACCTGGGTGATTCTGCCTCTCGCAGAGCTTGCTTCTCAGTTTGACGGCGAATGTTCTGGTCAAATATGTATGCGTTGAGGACATCTCCCCGCGCCAAAACAACTAGTTAAAGATTACATTGACTTACTTCTTTTGTTTACATCCCTCTATGTTGAAAGCACCTTAATTATTTGCTTTCTTAAAGCAGTTGAACTCTTGTTTCACTTTCGAGTATCTGGGAAGTGCTTGGGGATCTCACTGATCAGCATTTTCTCACTGATGGAAAATGTGAGAAATTTTCATTCTCTGCCTCTCATTCACTGCCATTCAGAGTAGCTGACCGCAGACCGTTATCTGTCTGTAGCAGGATGAGGGTGCTTGCAGTGAATGTCACTCAATTCACCACTTCCTTCATCGAGAAAGTCTTGCTTCAAAAAAAGAAGTATCAGCTGAACTAGTGTGATCAGTGATGTAGCTGATTTACATGTTGGTGGAAGTTCCTTATCTCCTTACAGACTGGCCACAGACAGTGTGAGAGCTGGCAGAGGTCCAGGGACCACATGTGAGTCCCCTCAGCGGGCCTGCCCACTCAGGTCTTGTACCTGGGAACAGAGCATCATAGTACTGCTCTTACTACAGTGGCTTCAGAGAATAGGAATTCAGTCTCCATGGCTGTCCGTTGAGGCTGAGTTTTGAAGAGTCTTGAGTCAAAAACCAAACTGTTACTCCATCTTCATGGAACATCCCGTGTGCTCACACCTGGGCCCCCAGGGGGCCTGGGGAGGAGGCGACCAGGGCTCTGTCCAAGGGCTCTTTTGATCTAGCTGGAGAACCTTGGTAGCCGCTCACCCAGATCCAAGCGACAGGGAGTGGAGGAGAGCTGGAAGGGGTGGTTGGCAGGCTGGAGCTGCGCGAGGCCAGAGGAGGGGGCGGTTGGCAGGGGCTGAGGCATCCGCGGAGGCTGGCTGTGGGATTCAGACCTAGAAAATGCAGCAGGACCAGCGCCCTGGAGCGGCAGGGCCTGCAGAGATGGCCGAAATCGCGGCCGCAGACCAGTGCCAGCCCACAGACGGCAGGCGGGCCTCAGACGAGGGAAGGGACTTGCGCCAAGCCTCACTGCGGGCTTGTGGCCAAGCTGGGCCTAGAACCCAGACCCTAATGGGTTCCCACGGTGTGCCGAGCCCAACAGAAGGGCAGGATTTAGCTGAACAGAGGGAAGGAGGATGTTCTGTTCCAGCGCAGACAGAGACAAATTCCAAGCCTCCCTCAGACAAGGCCAAGGGACTTACGTCCTGGCAGACAGAAGCCTGCAGCGCCTGGTGTCCAGACATCTTCTCACAGAGAGCTAATCCCCATGACTGGCCATCTCCTGCCTCTGGCCTCAGGGCCCAACCCTTAATGATTGCTAGGGAAGTGCCCCTGAGGCTGGCCAAGACAGCTGTCCACAGTCAGCTGAAGGGGGGACGCCTGCAGTCAGCCCTTTTTCCTACCTACGGGGGGTGTGGACATGTCCCCTCACTGCCGCCCCCCCAGCTTTCTCTCTTTTCCCTTCCCTCCTCACAAGGCCCATCTCAGTTGGCAACCGGGGGACAGCAAGTGAATTGTGAGCAGGCAGTTTGCAACCAGTGCTCCCTCAAACAGGTCAAGTAGCTGGCCCTGAAGCCACACAATCAGGGAGAGGTGGCCTACTCACACAGGCCCAGCTCGGGGTGTGTGTGGTATCAGGGTGTGTTGGAGGCAGTGCTGTTAGATCTCCCAGGCAGTTAATATCCCCGTAAGTGGGGCAATCCCAGCAGACTTCTTGGAGGAGGGGACCTGAGTTGGGGCTAAGAGGCTGGTTGGGTTCTGGGTCAAGTGAACAGAACAGACAAAAGTACAGTGAACGAGTTAAGTCTGTTTGGGAAACAGTATTTGAAGCTAGAACCCAGGGTGTAGGGGGAAGGGAGAAGTCAGAATCTTTTGGACAAGGCTGTTTTTAAAAAAGCCCTCCAAAGATTTTGATGTGCCCCCACGCTCAGTTGTGTCTTACTCTTTGCGCCCCATAGACTGTAGCCCACCAGGCTCCTCTGTCCATGGGATTCTCCAGGCAAGAATACTGGAGTGGGTAGCCATTCCCTTCTCCAGGGCATCTTCCCAACCCAGGGATCAAACCCAGGTCTCCGGCATTACAGGCAGATTCTTTACCATCTGAGCCACCACACTCAGGGACTGTCCCCAACTGAGAGTCATAAGCAGGCATCAGGGATCCTCAGAGGGTCATTATCAGGCCCTGCTTTAGAGCATCCCCACCAGCAGCTTCCAGCCACATGGCAGAGGGGAGGGGGCGGCCAGCAGAGAGGAGCGGAGGCCTGAGCCTTGGCTGCAACGCAGGGGTCAGCTGTGAGAACCTTCAGGGACAAGACGGCCCGCGCGGGGTGTCTCTGGCTGGTACCTAAGCCCCGTCTCCCACCTGTCCCCACAGCACAGCCTACGCCCCTGAGGCCACCGACTACGACGTGCGCGTGCTGCTGCGTTTCCCCCAGCGTGTGAAGAACCAGGGCACAGCGGACTTCCTCCCGAACCGGCCACGGCATACCTGGGAGTGGCACAGCTGCCACCAGTGAGCAGCCGCCCCGCTTCTGGGCCCGGACCCTGAGCCCCACGAGCACTCTGGCAGGGGCGGTGCTGGGGGGGATGGGGGGCCCATGAGGTGTTTTCTGCCAAGAATCCATCACTGGGACAAGGACTTTTCAGCGGAGCCTTAGCAAAAGCTGGGCTGGAAGATGGGACATAGAAGGATCGGCCTGGATAGGAGATGGAAGCGTCTAGAATGCAGGGCATCGCCCAAGGGAGGAAACCAGGGAGGAGTGAGAGGTCCTGAGGAGGTGCCCTCCTGGGGTGCCTGGCTCGGTGGGGACACCAGAGATGCTGCCTGTGGGACACAGGGGCCCAGGCTGGTCAGGAGGCAGGGTCACCCAGGCCGTCTCGGGAGGGAGCGGGCTGGGCAGGGCCGACTAGGCCCTCTCTCCCGCTCCTCTCCCGCCCCAGGCACTACCACAGCATGGATGAGTTCAGCCACTACGACCTGCTGGACGCAGCCACGGGCAAGAAGGTGGCCGAGGGCCACAAGGCCAGCTTCTGCCTGGAGGACAGCACCTGCGACTTCGGCAACCTCAAGCGCTACGCCTGCACCTCGCACACCCAGGTCAGGTCAGGTCGGGCTGCAGAGGCGGGGCCGGGCTCCGGGGGCGGGGCAGAGCTGCCTGGAGACGGCAGGCTGGGTCACCCTGAAGACAGGCTGGTGCCGAGGCTCCTGGCCACTCGGCTCCTCCAGAGTGCGGGTCTTCTCGCCAGTCCTGAGGCCACCACAGGGCTCCTCGGGGCCTACCCTGCACCTCCATTTCCAGGGGTGTCCACTCATGGAAGGAAAAGGAACATTCCAAGGAGTCCGGATGGCTTAATGTTCCATTTGCCTAGCTGGGCCCCCAAATCCATCTTTCTATCGAGAGTGTCCATCTATCCTGCCTATCTCTCTCTGTCCATTCATCCATGCATCTCTCCCAGGCATTCCCCCACCTTCATTTCACCCCTCCTTCTGGCTATTACATCTCTCATTGCTCCGGTCCATCTGCCCAGTGAGCCTAGTACAAGGCAGAGCCATGCTGAGCAGCTACTCAGGGCAGGGAGGGCAGGGTCAGGACAAAGCACAGAGGAAGGAGGCCCCAGGCTGCTGAAGTGGGCATGGGGTGGCTCTCTGAGGAGTGCACAGCACCCCAACCTCTGCTCCTGTCCCCTCTCCTAGGGCCTGAGCCCAGGCTGCTATGACACATACAACGCAGACATCGATTGCCAGTGGATTGACATCACCGACGTACAGCCCGGGAACTACATCCTCAAGGTAGGGCCCCCTGGAGGCACTCCTCCAGCCTGATGTCCTCACCCCTGACATAAGCTGCACATTCTGGTGTACACCCTCTGGGTGTTAGATCTCACAGGCAGTCACGAGCACTCTAAATGGGGCAATCACGGTAGACTTCCTGCAGGAGGGGACCTGAGTTGGGTCTAGGAGGCTGGGTGGATTCTGGGTCAAGTGAACAGAATGAAAGAGTTAAGTCTGTGTGGGAAGCAGTATTTGAAGCTGGAATCCAGGGTGTAGGGGAAAGGGGAGGCCAGTATCTCCAGACTAAGGCTCCTCCTTCACACTCCTGTTGCTCTGCAACCAATGATGTCCCCTGAGGTCTGCACTTCGCATCTGAAGGTCTTAGTCTCAAGCAGACACAGCCTCTTCCCATAAAAAATGCCCAGGAAACTTCAGCCCAGGTGTGGTAATGCCGGAGGAGGGGGTGACTCTCCTCCCTAAGTGACAGAGGACTTGGAGAGCCTTCTGGGAGAGGACACTGCCTTTCCCTGAGACACAGACAGGACCCCCTGCAAAGCCAAGGGCTTTATCCCCTCTGGCCTGAACCCCTCCTCCACGTCCGATCATCCCAATGCCCCTTGGTTGGGGGCACAAGTAGAAAAGCACGTCAGGGACACAGAACCCAGCATGGTGCCTCCATGCAGGCTGGGCAGGTCATCACAGCCTCACCTGGGGAAGCCAAATCTTAGCCTCTTTCTTGCAGGTGCAAAGCCAGGGTGGGGCTCACGCTACTGGGCTCCTTGGGCTCTTCTCCACTCTGGAGTAAAATAAGAGCAGAGAAGGTGGGCCTGGAAAGCAGCTTTAACCTGCACAGAGATGGGCTGCTAGGCGGCTGCCTTCAGAACCCAGCAACCCAGAAGCTGTTGGTTGCAGCCCTGTCCCGAGCACCTCTCACTGGGCTTGGTGAGGCCTCTGCTCAGCCTCACCCAGGGGCCAGCATTGTTCAGGGTATCTTTTTTCTTCCCTCATTCATCCACTCAACAGACTCACACAAAAGCTCTTCTGAGTTCTAGGTTCCAACGATTCGTGACATGTAATGCCCAGTTCCTGCCTCTAAGAAATGTAACTTAAAGACAACATCACTGCATCTCTTCTTAAATGCTCTGCAGATAAGGCTGGGTGTGGCCTAACTCAATGAAGCCCTCCCCTGTCAGGCCAACATTTTAAAGACTTCCTCGTGTCCCAGCAGCTCCTCTTCAGCCAGGTTATGCTTGGCTCATCATCTCAGTTGAGTGTCAGGTGCCTTGGGCTCCAGGCCAGGAGATGCCACCTGGCATCAGGTAGGCCATCAGTGGATCATCTAGATGGGCACACGTGGTGAAAGGGTGCGGGCTTCGTAGTCAGGGAGACCAGGCCTGGGATCCCTGCCCAGCCCCTCACTCGCTGCTGGGTTCCCTGGGCGGTGGCTCTGGACGCCCTGTGCCGGGCCCCCTGTCCTGAGCTCTGACTGAGGAAGCCTCCTGTCTTCCAAGAAGGGTGATCTGATGGTGCTTTCTTTGACTGTGAGCTGTCTCTCCCTTCTCTGTCTGTGTCTCAGCCTCTTCTCCCGTCTCTGCATTGGTGCGTCTCTTGGTCTGGCGTGGTCTGTCTCCGTTGCCCTGTCTCCCTCTCTTCTGTCTCCTCTGTGTCTGCCTGTCTGCCTCTCCACCTTCCTTGGCGACCAGGTGAAGCACAGCCCCCTGATCAGACCCCTTTCCATCTGTTCCCTCCCTTCTTCAGGTGCATGTGAACCCAAAGTACATCGTTTTGGAGTCTGACTTCACCAACAATGTCGTGAGATGCAACATCCATTATACAGGTCGCTACGTTTCTACAACAAACTGCAAAATTGTCCAGTAAGTGTTCGGCCGCCCCACTCGAGGAGCAGGCAGGGCCACCTGAAACACAGAGGATACCTGCCCTGTGGGTCACCTTGATGGCCACACACGGCTGCAGCTGGACCAGCCCACAAGCTGGGCAGGAGGAGGCTCGTCTGTGCCCACCCCAAGCCCAGTGCTCAGGATGGGGGTGGCGCTCAGGCTGCAGGCGCTGATCTGGGGCGTGGCCCCCCATCTCTCAACTGGAGACTAGCAGGGGGCGTCGAGGAGGTGCAGGGCTCTGCAGGCCTTGCTCTGTGACTCCCTCACTCTGACCTCAGGCAGCTCACCTCACCTCTCTGATCTTTTCTCTTCAGCACTTCCCACGCAGGCTTGTGAGGCGGATTGAAAGGCCTGACAGATGTCTCTGCGTATTCCAGAACCCTTACACTGGTGCTCAGTGAATGGCAGCTGTGTGAGCCTTAGGGTCCCTGTAAGGTGGATTGAATGAAGCAGTCCCAGATTAGAAGGGATTCTGGCTAGAGTCACTTCCAATCGGTCATCAGCCCCTGGGCCCCCTGGTGGAGGGAGCTGATGAACTCTGCACCCGGGCCTTTGGCACATGACTCCTCAGCTGCCCGGGCTGGCTGTCCTCAGCCTCTCTCCTGATTCCTCACGTGAAGTACTTTGCAGAGGGACTGCCTGCTTACAAACTCAATAAGAAATGCAGTTGCCTTCTGTGTGAATTTTAAATGCTTGATCAGGTCAAAGCAATTCCCTTCCATTTAAAAACTAAAGAAAAAAAGAGTAGTCTTCTAGAGCTGTAGTCCATCACCTAGGGGACAGCTGGCAGGGATTCTGAGGCCCAGAGAAGCACTTTTCCCCAAACATGCCTGCTTATTAATGGTTCACAGATATGAGAGGCTTAGCCTGTCACCAGCGTCAGGGCTTAGCGTGTGACCAGGATTGGGGCTCAGTGTGTGACCAGGATTAAGGCTCAGCATGTGACCAGGGTCAGGGCTTGGTATGTGGTGCTCCGTGTGTGTTTACAGATAGCCGCTTCACCCTTGGCTGCTACCACTAAGCTAACTGTTCACAGCCCCCCACCGCACTGTGAGAAAAGTAGCCTCTGGTTCAATTCAGAGATTCTGTTCCTCATTAGTGGAATTAGATCAGAATTATCCAGGTCACGGAGTGACCTGGGAACGACTGACTCCTGCTCCATCCCTAGCCCTTTGGCAGGCCTGGATTTCCAGCACCTTCTTGCTCCTCAGGGCTTGTCTCTTTCAGCCATTAAAATTCCAGGGATCACCTAAACAGTAGAGGTTTTCTGGGAAGCAGTTGAGGGAAGGAGTAGCAGGGGCGGGCGGGAGAGAGGCAGGAGCCATACAAGAGGAAAGAGGGCTGAGGGAGGAGCAAGGGAGGCAGGGAGCCCACACGCCCTCTTGTCGCTCCTGCTGCTGGGGAGGGAGCATCCAAACAGCCCCCTGTTTTCCGGAGGCACCCTGAGCTGGGCCCCTCAGCAGGGTGGACAGAGCAGCTGCCCACACCCTCTCCAGCTCCCCCGGGGCCCTGCGGGCACCGGGAATGCCGAGGCCCTTCCTTCCGAGCCCTTTACATAAGTGCTTGGAGAGGCTCAGGTCTCATTAGCGCGTCTCCGCAACCCTGACCGCAGGCAGGCGGCTGGGCCAGCGCACAGGAAGCTGGACGGAGCCTTCCCAGAAAGGCCACGGGACTGACGCCTGTGGGTTTCAATCATGTTTCTGAAGAGGAAAAAGGAGGCCTTTTTTTCTCCCCCCCAAAAGTACTGAGTTAGAAGAAGTAAGAAAGTATTTCCAGACAGTAGCTAATGGCCTAGAAAACAGTCTGGAGCTCAGGGCATGGGGCAGTGTGCTGCCATGACCATGCCCTGGGTGGGAGCCCATGAAACCCCTCTTCTTAGAGCTGGGGGTGCAAGGCCCCTTTCCCTGAGCCCCGATGACTGAGGGGAGTGGAGGGGAAGCGCTCAGCTGGGGAGGTGGTGGGGGCCTGGCTGACAGTCGAATGAGGTCTCCCTGCCCCTCAGCCTGCCACTGACCTGCTCTCTTTCTTTCCTTAGATCCTGATCCTGGGGAGGTGTATACAGCCGGCCCACCTCCCCACCTTCCAAAGCAGGCCCTGCTCCCCAGGCAGCCTCCCACCAGGACGAGCCCGGCCGGAGGGGCCCAGCCCCCACTCACAGGCAGGGGCAGCTGGACGCGCGGGAGCATCCTTCCCTGCCCGCCTCAGGGAGCGAACGGGGGCCGAAACCACAGGGACTCCGGATGCCAGGCCCCACTGTGTACTTAACTCTCCCCTACCACGTTATTTTGTTGGTTGTTGGTTTTTGTTTTTTATATTTTGGCCATACCACAGAGTAAGATTGCCCAGGCCTGGGCTGAATAAAACAAGGTTTTTCTACTCTGTGGTTTTCTGCATGTGGCCTGCCGGCCGGGATGACCAGAGCTAGGTTGGGCTCAGGGGACACGCTTGGGATCCATCCTTGGCAGCAGAATGTGGAAAGGGCAGCCACCACCTTGTCAGGACCACAGCTTGACCGAGAGGGCCTCGAGCCCCCGGTGGAAGCCCCATAGTGTCTTTCGGCACCAAGCCCTCTGCGTGGGGAGAGGCCCACGACACACTGGGGGAGGGGCCCCCGGCATCTCATCCTCCACCACCACCCACCCCCCCTTGCTCTCAAACAGTCACCCCCTCCACCAGCCACCTGCCCCCTTCTCGCATATTGAGCGCCTACTGAATGCCCAGCCTATGGTGGAACAGAGTGCACATTAGAGTCAGAGACAGTTCCTGCTCACAGGGGCTGGAGGGGGTGCACCCCCCAACATGAAAACATTCCCTACCTAGTGAGACAGCCTCTGGGGGCAGTGGTGGAGCCCAGGAAGGGAAGGGAGAAGAGCTTACTTGGCAGAGGCTGGTGGAGGCGGTGGCCCGTTCGCTCCTGTCCTGGCAGCAGTACCCTGAGCTTCTGGACCCCAGATCCGGGCCGGAAGGAGCAGAGGAAGGCACTTCCCCTGCTCGTCTCCTCCCACAAGCCCTTGGAACACCTTTGCACCCATGCCTGCCAGCTCCCTTCCTTCCCAGGGCAGTGACAGTAATGACAAAGGGAAAGAAACTTGGCCCAAGAACCCGGGCTGGGAGTTTCAGGGCCAGTTCTCCTGCCCACCGGCTGTGTGACTTTGGGCAAGGCCTGCAACACCTCTGGGCCTCAGTTTCCCCGTCAGTAAAATGGGAATGCTCTCCTGCCTGGCCCACATGTGGCATGGAGAGCCCGTGAGCTACTCCTGCAGGTCAGCCGCAGGGTGTTAGGCCACGTCCAGGTCCTTGTGGTCTCTCCCACCTGCTGCACTCAGAGTCCTCCAAGGAGAAGGGGGTGCCCCCTTCTGGCTCTCACACTGGTCATGCCTCAGGACCCCCGGAGCAGGTAGGCGCTCCAACAGGGTGGAGAGGGCCATCTTCCTGGAGCCATGCTGTGCTTCCAGAAGGCCCTGGCCCCAGCCCACTGGAGCCCTTGAGCCATTCACCAGCCCAGGCAGAGGACAAGTGGAATGTGGCTACAGCCCCTCTTGCCTTCCCTCACTAAGTCTTGCTAGGGTTCGACTCTTTCCCGACTCGGGGGGAGGGCTGTGGCCCTGCCGCTCTCCATCTGGAGCTGGATGGCAGGACTGAGAGGGGGTGCAGGCAGAAGCCTGCCTTCCAGGGGTCCCGTTCTGCCACAGCCTGTACCCCTGTGTGCCTCCAAGACTCTCTCCTGACTCCAGCCCCACCGCTCTCCTTCCTAGGTGCCCCCAGGACGGCAAGGAGAGTTCAGACAAGGTCACCAAATTCCAGACTGTCAGAAGGTCCCAAGAGGTAGAGTCAAGAGTCCCCAGTTGCCAGGTCAGAAAGCTGAAGCCTAGAGGAGCCTGTCTGAGGCCACAGGCTTCAGCCGATGCTCAAGGGAGGCTCCTAGGGCGGCCCAGTGCTCCTGGGGAATGGGGACTGGGGGGCTAGAGGGTGAGGATGAGCGAGACTGCGGCAGGAGGAGCAGAAGGGGAGGAGGAGCAAACCACCTTCAAGCCTGAACCAAAAAAACGTTATTCCTTGGAAGCCGCTTTCCAAGAAAACAGTGTGGGGCTTGCTGGGTGGTAAGGGGCTGGGTGCCAAACAGGTTCCCTCTTGGTCCATGGCAATGCCTGTGTGCCAAGCCCCTCCTCTCTGCGTTGGGGGTCCCTTGGCATCTGCGCTGGCCGCACACCTGATGCCCGCCCCTGGGGCCAGCCTCCTGAGGAAGGTTCCTGCTTGCCTGCTGCTTCAGACTGAGTGAGGTTAACGACGCCTGCCCTTCCAGCTCGGGGCAGGGGCATCACTCCTCAGCTCCCACCAAGCATCTCCCCTTCATGGTCAAGATACCAAAGCCCCGTTGGCCACCCTCCAGACCTCTGAGCCCTGCTGGTCATGCCCAGGGATGGTCCCAACACAGCTACTCCTCACTGTGGCCAAGTTGGGTACACACCCAACTACAGCCTTTGTTGGGAAGCCCCACCTCCCCATAAACTCCTTGCTGCCCCCCAGACTGAGTCCTATAGGCAATGCCCGTGGGCAGGATGGGCACCAGTCAGCTAAGGAGAATGAAAGGCACTGCCCACATCCTAGACACTTCACTGGGGAACCTCAAGGATTCAGGTCAAGAGAGCAGCCAGAACTCAGGACCCAAGGGCTCATCTGACACACATCACCCTGGAAATTGCAGCAGAACTTTCTAAGAATGAGAAAGTCCTAAAAAAGCTTCAGCAGAGAAACTCAAGGCATGGAAGACAGGGGAAGCAGGTATGGACTTTGGTTCCCATTTGCCCTAGCTAAGTGAAATCATTCTTTAAAAAAAAACAAATTAATGTAATCCACTTTGAGCCCCTGGTTACCAGGTGGGAAATTCAATGCTCTGAGCCATTTTACTCTCATCCTAGAAGCCTCAAAAGGCCCAGAACATCAGAGAGGGGCCTGTGGTCTTCAGTCCCCTCTAGTCATGGCATGCAGGCTTGATGAAGGAACACTCGAGGGCAGGTATCTCTGCTTCCTGCAAAGCCTAGGCACAAGGACCCCACGCAGCATGTCCCTTGAGGTTCATACATCCTCAGGGCATCGCCAGTAGCAGGACATTGTCCTTGCTACTAACTCCTCCCTCGTTTCCTCTTCCCATTTGGGACAAACTTCCATCACCCCAGGACTTGCCTGGTAGCTCAGACAGTAAAGTGTCTGCCTACAATGCAGGAGACCCGGAGGTTCGATCCCTGGGTGGGGAAGATTTCCCTGGAGAAGGAAATGGCAACTGACTGCAGTAATCTTGCCTGGAAAATCCCATGGACGGAGGATCCTGGTAGGCTATAGTCCATGGGGTTGCGAATAGTCGGACACGACTGAGCGACTTCACTTTCTGTCTTTCCATCACCCCACGGTGTGCCTTGGCTCACAGAAGCCCCCACAGATCTGGACCTTGAGGTGGGGGAAGCACAAGGACCTTCGGGGGTGGAGAGAGAAAAGGGCCCGCAGGCGGAGACCACTAATGATGAGGGTGATGACGCTTAACTTCCTGAACTGTGAGCCACTGACAGCGGTGCCAGCCGAAGTGTGAGAGTACGAGTCGCTCTCGTACGAAGTACGAGAGTATGAGAGTACGTGTCGAACTCTGCGGCCTCATGGACTGGAGCCCACAAGGCTCCTCTCTCCATGGAATTCTCCAGGCCAGAATACTGGAGTGGGTAGCCATTCCCTTCTCCAGCAGATCTTCCTGACCCAGGGATCAAATCCAGGTCTCCTGCATTGCAGGCAGATTCTTTACCATCTGAGCCACCAGGGAAGCCCTAGCCATGCGCCAGGCTCTCCCACAAATGCTATACAAAAGTTATGCTACTTAATCCTCACAATGACCCTATGAGGAAAGCACTGTTATTATTCCCATTTGGGAGATGGGGAAGCTGAGGCCTAGAGAATCACATGACTCACCCCAGTTCCCTCAGCTAGTAAATAGGACAGCCAAGATTCAATTGCAGGCAAATTTCTGGAGGCAGGGGTGTGGCTTCCATCAGATCCTCAAGGCATCTGAGACCAGACAGAAAACCATATGCCTGTGCTTTGAAGCAGAGCCAGGGCACCGTTCAAACCTTCATCGCCTTCCTCCACAGCTCTCTAGATTCATGACTCCTAGAAACAGCAGCTCAAAAAGTGGCTGGGCAAGAACAAGCATAATTCCTCTTAGAAGTAGTGGAATTCATGTCTAGATTGTTCTTTATGGGAAGGGGAAGGCATAGACAAAATAGACAACCCACCAACTGGTCTAGTCAAGAAAATAATACCAAATACGAGGTTAGAAAGGAAGTAATAACACAGCTATGAAGATGACTTTTGAAATTTAAGAGAATAGTACATGCATTTTTCATGCTTATTAATAAGTGTTTCACCATTAAAAACAATATTCTAGGAATATATTTGTAAATTGCCAAAATGGACTCAGTGAGTGAAAGACCTATAACTACAGAAGAAATTTTACAAATTTCTCTAAAAAAGATACAAGATGTAGAGAGTATTCTTATGAGTTCTTCCAAACTAGAAAAAACAGGTCATTTCTATTTCTCTATTTAAACTTTTCCAGAGCATATGGGGGAAATGATGGATGGGTTTTATGCATCCAAATGGATTTTATAAAGTTCATGTACTCCTGACACTCAAATCTGACAAAGACAAGTGTCCTCCCTACTGACCTTCATGATGATAACCACAGACAAGTTTTACTTCGGCAGTGTATACAAAACCCTGGATAAAAGGCCAGCAAATGAAATCCCGTTATGGTGTTGCCTAAAGAGGTTAGAGGCGCCCACAATTGTCCAACACCCAGTGTTTGGAATGCTTTCCTGGGCCCCAGACTTGTGGTGGGGCAAAACTGGGCCCGATATCTGGCTCCAGGCAGTTTGGACCCAACATTCCCTTTGTACAGTCCTAAGTGCTCCTCTCAGGAAGCAGAGAGAATAAAATGGAGCAGGTGTGCAAAGCTTGCAAAAATTTGGCTACAGTTTGAATATTGCTGCTTGCTAGAACCTTGAAGTCAGCTGAAATACCACATTAAGTTGATAATTTGTCACTTCTTTTCCTTTTTGAGAAGTTCTCAAGTGTTTGTTTGTTTTTAAATAAGTTACTGTCTTCTTTTCTCCCTGCTGGGGTTGGCCACATCTGATTAAATAGTCAAGTCCTGGTTGGAATTCCTTCTTTTCTGTATCAACATGTATACCCCAAAAAAGCCTGGGGACAGTGCCTGTGGTGACCAGGGCAACAGAATCCTGGATTCAAGGTACTTGATCCAAGTGGCAGGATATCCACGGCAGACAAGAGAAGGGACACCTTGGCCTCTGTCTGGGGTTCCAGAAGGCTAGGAGCTTCTCAGCCAGCAAATAGGACTGTCACTGCCCTAGGAAGCCACTAGATGGCGCAGGACTCTATTTCCAGGATGTGATGTGCTAAGTTGCTTCAGTCATGTCCAACTCTGCGACCCCATGGACTGCAGCCTGCCAGGCTCCTCTGTTCATGGAATTCTCCAGGCAAGAATACTGGAGTGGGTAGCCATTCCCTTCTCCATGGGATCTTCCCGACCCAGGGATCAAATCTGGGTCTCCCACATTGCAGGCAGATTCTTTACCAGCTGAGCCATCAGGGAAGCCCCATTTCCAGGATATGTGACATCAAAGTCCATTTCTGACTCACAGCTATTACATCTTTCACTTTTAAAATATAATTCAGATATATTAAAGAATAATCCACCTACAGTAAAATTCACCCATTTTAGGCATACATTTTGATGAGTTTTGACAAGTATGTGTAGTTGTAGAAACCCCCCACCCGAATCAGGATGTAAAATATTTCCATGACCCTTAAGTTTTCTTATGCGTCTTTGCAGTCGATTTTCTACCTCCACCCACATCTCCCGGCAACTGTTACTCTGCTTTCTGTCCCTACAGTTTTGTCTTTCCCAGAATCTCATATGAATGGAGTGATTCAGTATGTGGCCTTTGGTATCTGTCTTCCTCCACTTGACATAATGCTTTTGAAACTCATCCATGTTGTATCAACAGCTTGTTCCTTTTTATTGCTGAGAAGTATTTCATTGTGTGGACCACAGTTTGTTTTTCCATTTATTTCAGAAATTATGTATTTGGGTTGTTTCTGGTTTGGGGCCATTACAAAAAACAAAAACAAAAAAACTGCTGTCAATATTCACATACAGGTCTTTGAGTGGGCATACTTTTTTTTGGGGGGGGGGGTGAATACCTAGGAATGAGGCTCTCAGTCATATAAGTGTATGTTTAACTGTACAAGAAACTGCCAAACTGTTTTCCAGAGTGGCTATTTCTCCACAAAGTAACTACTGCCAGCACTTCATACTGTGTGTGTGTGTCTGTTTTTAAACCATTCTAGGAAGTAAGTACTGTTATTTCATTGTGGTTTTAATTTTCATTTCCCAAATGACTAATAATGTTGAGCATCTGTTCACATACATATTTTCCATCGTATCTCATGTCTGATGAAGTTTCTGTTCAAATCCTTTGCCCATTTTTAATTGTCTGTCATTACAGAGTTGGAAGAATTATCTGTTCTGGATACAAATACTTTATCAGTTAAATGTTTTGCAAATATTTTTTCCCAATCTGTGGTTTGTATTTTTATTTTCTTACTAGTAATTTTGGAAGCACAGAAGTTTTTAATTTTGATGAAAGCAATATAATCAAGAGTTTTTTTCTTTTATGGATTGCACTATTTATTTTATCTAAGAAATCTCTACCTAAACAAAGTCATATTCTCCTCTATTTTCTAATATAAATACATAGTGCTATAACTTCCAAGTGCTGCTTTAAATTTTGATAAGTTGTGTTTTCACTTTCAATTAATTAAAATATTTCTAATTATTTTCATTTTATTCTTTGAATCAGTTATTTAAAAATGTATTCTTTAATTTCCAATTATTTGGGGATTTTCCAGATATCTTTTGGTTATTGATTTATAGCTTAATTTTATTATGAAGAGAGAACATACTTGCATGAGTTTAATTATTTTTAATTTGTTGATTCTTGTTTTATGGCTTAGCATATGGTCTAACTTGGTACAGTTCCATATGCCTTTAAAAGAATATATATCCTGCTGTTGTTAGGTGGAGTCAACCCTATAAATGTCATTCAGATTAAACTGGTTAATAGTGTTATTCAAGTTATCCATATCCAAGTGGATTTTCTGTTTAGTCACTCGTTCTATCAAATATTAAGATTTGCCTATTTCTCTTTTCAAGTCTATCAGTTGTACTCGTATGTATCCTGATGGTCCATTCTACAGGTCATCACTTTGAGGCCCTTTTTATTCTTGATGAACTTGACCTCTTTTTCATTATGAATTGTCCCTCTATTCTTGGAAATATTCTGTTTCCTAATCTACTTTGTCTCATGTTAATAATGTTCAAACTACCACACAATTGCACTCATCTCACACACTAGCAAAGTAATGCTCAAAATTCTCCAAGCCAGGCTTCAACAGTATGTGAACCATAAACTTCCAGATGTTCAAGCTGGATTTGGACAAGGCAGAGGAACCAGAGATCAAATTGCCAACATCCACTGGATCATCGAAAAAGTGAGAGTTCCAGAAAAACATCTATTTCTGCTTTATTGACTATGCCAACACCTTTGACTGTGTGGATCACAGCAAACTGTGGAAAACTCTCCAAGAGATGGGAATACCAGACCACCTTACCTGCCTCTTGAGAAACCTATATGCAGGTCAAGAAGCAACAGTTAGACCTGGATGTGGAACAACAGACTGGTTCCAAATCAGGAAAGGAGTATGTCTGGCCTGTATATTGTCACCCTGCTTATTTAACTTATATGCAGAGTACATCATGCAAAATGCCGGGCTGGATGAAGTACAAGCTGGAATCAAGATTGCGGGGAGAAATACCAGTAACCTCAGATATGCAGATGACACCACCCTTACGGCAGAAAGAGAATAAGAAGTAAGAGCCTCTTGATGAAAGTGAAAGAGGAGAGTGAAAAAGTTGGCTTAAAACTCAACATTCTGAAAACTAAGATCGTGGCATCTGGTCCCATAACTTCATGGCAAATAGATGGGGAAACAATGGAAACAGTGTCAGACTTTCCTTTTGGGGGCTCCGAAATTACTGCAGATGGTGAGTGCAGTCATGAAATTAAAAGATGCTTGCTCCTTGGAAGAAAAGCTATGACCAATCTAGACAGCATATTAAAAAGCAGAGACATTACTTCATCAACAAAGGTCTGTCTAGTCAAAGCTATGGTTTTTCCAGTAGTCATGTATGGATGTGAGAGTAGGACTACAGAGAAAGCTGAGTGCCAAAGAATTGATGCTTTTGTTGTGTAGGAGAAGACTCTTGAGAGTCCCTCAAATGGCAGGGAGATCCAACCAGTCAATCCTAAAGGAAATCAGTCCTCAATATTCATTGGAAGGACTGATGCTGAAGCTGAAACTCCAATACGTTGGCCACCTGATGCGAAGAACTGACTCGATGGAAAAGGCCCTAATGCTGAGAAAGATTGAAGGCAGGAGGAGAAGGAGACAACAGAGGGTGAGATGGTTGGATGGCATCACCGATGCGACGGACATGAGTTTGAGTAGGCTCCGGGAGTTGGTAATGGACAGGGAAGCCTGGCGTCCATGGGGTTGCAAAGAATCAGACACGACTGAGCGACTGAACTGAACTGAATATAGACACTTGAGCTTTGGATCAGAGCATGTCTTCTTTTTTTTTTTTTTTACTTTTACTTTTAACCTACCTAGGTCTTTATATTTAAAATGGAGTCCTTGTACTTCAGGTGTTCCACAGAATTTTCGTCCCACTGTTTGCTTTCAAAGGTCCCTGCCTGCCTCTTCCACGGAGTGGTTCCCTCTGCGTGCTCTTGCTCGCCCCCTAGTGGTACACTGCTGTTGCTGTTTCTCGGTCCTCCCGGGTCCAGCCTCACTCACTGAGCCTGTGTACCTGGGACCCACAGGGTGCCCCTTGGCAGTGTTCCTGACCCTCGCCTTCGTCTTGGGCAGGAGAATCTTTCCTGCCCGCCCCACAGGGACGAGAGGGGGCGCTGACTTTTACCCTCCCAGAAGCAGTGGATCTTAGTTTCTGCCTCTCCTCCAGCAGTGTGCTGCGTCCCACCATCTCCCCCCCAACACCCCAGAGGCTTTTAAAATTATCTTTTATTGAAGGATAATTGCTTTACAGAATTTTGCTGTTTTCTGTCAAATCTCAACATGAATCAGCCATAGGTATTCATATATCTCCTCCCTTTTGAAGCTCCCTCCCATCTCCCTCCCCAAACCCAGAGGCTTTTAGAGAACTTCCTCTGGGAAGGTAAAGCCTGCCTTCCCGCAGCAGCCAGTCACTTGCACACGCGGGCCACCAGGGGGTTCTCTTCCCTCTCCCACTACTGCTCTGCTTCCAGTCGGGTTCTCTTCCCTCTCCCACTACTGCTCTGCTTCCAGTCTTCCTCCCGGGAAAGAGTTGAGCGTGGGGGTGGGGCAAACTCCCCCGCCCTCCAGCATGCTCTCCCCAAGGCAAAACCGTTTGCCTGTTTGGAATTCAGTTCTCTTGGTTGCCTATGATGATCTCAGTTCTCTCATGGGTTTAAAAAATTACAGTTTTGCAGATTTCTGGCTTCTTGTCAGAATGGGAGTGACATTTTCTTGCAGCTTTCTTCATCCTAAGAAGAAGTGAAACCCCTCTTTCATTTTTACATGCAAATAATCCAAGGGGTTTCCGGACACTAAATGCCCTCTGACTCATTCCTAACCTTTTGTCAGGTACTTTTTGTGACTTGTGTCTCACAGGCTTTCTCATTTCCCCACAGCCGTGTTTGCTGTCACTTGAATGGCTGGCATTTACTGAGCCCCTACGATGTTTCAGTACCAAGTGCCTTGGCCCATTTCGAACCCTGATTCGTCTCCTTTACTCTCACACCCACGTCCAGTCTATCAGGAGATTCTTTGGCTCTATCTATAAAATATCAACTTCAGTTCAGTTCAGTTCAGTTGCCCAGTCGTGTCTGATTCTTTGCGACCCCATGGACTGCAGCACGCCAGGCCTCCCTGTCCATCACCAACTCCTGGAGTTTACCCAAACTCATGTCCATTGAGTCGGTGATGCCATCCAGCCATCTCATCCTCCGTCGTCCCCTTCTCTTCCTGCCCTCAATCTTTCCCAGCATCACGGTTTTTTCCATTGAGTCAGTTCTTCACATCAGGTGGCCCAAGTATTGGAGTTTCAGCTTCAACATCAGTCCTTCCAATGAATATTCAGGACTGATTTCCTTTAGGATTGACAGGTTGGATCTCCTTGCAGTCCAAGGGACTCTCAAGAGTCTTCTCCAACACAACAAAAGCATCATCAATTCTTTGGTGCTCAGCTTTCTTTATAGTCCAACTCTCACATCCATACATGACCACTGGAAAAACCATAGCTTTGACTAGACAGATCTACTTACTAGACAGAAGTAATGTCTCTGCTTTTTAATATGCTGTCTAGGTTGGTCATAGCTTTTCTTCCAGGGAGCAAGTGTCTTTTAATTTCATGACTGCACTCACCACCTGCAGCGATTTGGGAGCCCCCCAAAATAAGTCTGTCACTGTTTCCATTGTTTCCCCATCTATTTGCCATGAAGTGATAGGTGCCATGATCTTAGTTTTCAGAATGTTGAATATTAAGCCAAGTTTATCACTGTCCTCTTTCACTTTTATCAAGAGGCTCTTTAGTTCTTCTTCGCTTTCTGCCATAAGGGTGGTGTCATCTGCATATCTGAGGTTATTAATATTTCTCCTGGCAATCTTGATTCCAGCTTGTGCTTCATCCAGTAAGTGTCCAGGAGTCTCCGGTGGAGGCATGGGTGGGCAGTGGCCTGCTGCAGAGCTAGGGGCACTGAGTGTAGCAGTGCATGCAAGCGACCTTTTGAAGGAGGTCACCATTATCTTCATTACCTCCACCATAGTTTGGCCTCAGGTCAAATAACAGGAAAGGAACACAACCCAGCCCATCAACAGAAAACTGCTTAAAGTTTTACTGAACCCTGCCCATCAGAGCAAGACCCAATTTCCCCCTCAGTCAGTCAGTCTCTCCCATCAGGAAGCTTCCATAAGCCTCTTAACCCTTCTTCATCAGAGGGTAGACAGACTAAAAAATATCAACATACCAGTTAAAACTAAAAACAGACCTAACAAGGGCCCAGCCATTGCATTTATCCCAGAGAAACGAAGACTTACATTCACAGAAGAACTTGTACACAAAAGTTCATAGCAGCTTTACTTGTCATAGCCAAGCCTGCAAACTACTCAGATGTCCTTCAGAGGGGGAAGTGTGAAACCCACTGCGGTGCGTCCACACCACAATACAACACTCAGCAAGAAAGAGGGTGTTATACCACACCCTGTGGTATACTGTTGTACCACAGGACAACAGTCAGCAGGAAAGAGGGTCAACTGCGAACACATCAACACCTGGGGTGCATCTCTAGGGAGTTCAGCTGAGTGAAACAGCCAACCTCAAAAGGATACATACTGCAGGACTCCATTTATCTGGCAATCCTGAGGAACATAATCATGGAGATAAGACTACAGATTAGTGGCTGTCAGAGTGAGCAACAGGAAGGAGGGGTTTGACTATAAAGAGGTGATGCCAAGGACAGTACCATAGAGCATCTTGATTGCTGTGGTGGTTACTCATGTATAGCCTAGATGTGATTCAATTGTGTAGAGCTATACACACACACACACAAATAAGCACACATATAGCCAGTGAAATTTGAATAAATCTGATTGATTATCCCAATGTCAACTCCTTGGTTTTGATACAGTTTGGTGGTTATATGAGATGCTAGGGTGGCTCAGGGAGGCAGACATGGGACTTCTCTGTGCATTTCTTTGCAGCTGCCAATGAATCTATAATTTCAAAATAAAATAATAAAATACACGTAACTATAATCTAATTCCTTCTAATCGCCTGCTCTGCTATCAGCATGGTCCAAGCCACTATCATCTCTTGTCTGGATTATTACAATGGTCTCTTAATGGGTCTCCATACTTTTCCATACAGTTTATTCTCAACAGAGCAGCTTTTATACTGTTAGGCAGTTTTTGTCATTTGTGGAAATAAATGAAGACCAGCCAAATGGGGGAAAAAAAAGGTTATTTTTTCAGAGCTTGCTATAGAGCAAGGGAGTCAGCCACCATCGCTTTGTCCTGGCAGAGACTCAAAGACAGGCAGAGGACTGGAAAGCTCTATAGTGAAAAATGGAAGGAAAGCTTCAGGTGTGTACTGATTAAGGCTACTGGCAGTCTCCAGCTTTCAAATTGTGCTGGAGCTGAAGAATTGATGCTTTCGAATTGCAGTGCTATGGAAGACTCTTGAGAGTCCCTTGGACTGTAAGGAGACCAAATAATTCAATCCCAAAAGAAATCAACCCTGAATATTCATAGGGAGGACTGGTGCTGACGCTGAAGCTCCAGTACTCTGGCCACCTGATGTGAAAAGCCAACTAACTGGAAAAGCCCCTGATGCTGGGAAAAAGATTGAAGGCAAAAGGAGAGCCACGGAGAATGAGATGGTTGGATGGCATCACCAACTCAATGGACATGAGTCTGAGCAAACTCCAGCAGATACTCAATGGACATGAATCTGAGCAAACTCCAGGAGACAGTGAAGGACAGGGGAGCCTGGTGTGCTGCAGTTCACAGCATCACAAAGAGTGGGACGCAACTTAGCAACTACTCCGGCACCTAAGACATTGCTTGGTCTAATGTAAGGTGAGTGCCCAAAACAATTTTTTAGAATGAATATGGGATTATGTGTGTACGCAGGTATACTTAATGACATCTCTTGCTTATTGGGTGCTTGGAGTTTACTGGACATTGTGCTAAATGCTTTCATATATTGCTTTCATATATTTTTAATCTTCATAGCTCTCCAATAGGGTATTGGGTTGGCCAAAACGTTCATTTGGGTTTTTCCATGAGATCATATAGAAATACTTGAATGAACTTTTTCACCAAATCAATACTACCAGAGCCACTTACTGTTCAGGTAAGGTAATCCCAGGGGATATAGTGACCAGAGTCCCAGAACTTCTCAAGAACCTACATTAAATGTTTAAAACCTGAAAGTCTGGCTCTAAAATGCAAAAACTACAGAACAGCCCAAATTAATAAATGTTTTAATCAAATGTCTAAAAAATGTCATCAATTGTTAACTTATATCATTAATTTGTGTCAACTTCTTTAATTATTAAATGTGTAGTATTCATAAGAATTTCATTCTATTTGTAAATAATTTGTAGATTTTTTTTTAACTCCACAAGTACTTTCAGAATGTAAATGAATGCCCACGGAGTGCGGAGAACCCCAAGGAGTGCTGAGAACATGCAGATAATTACACCGTGAGTGAATTACTCTTAGTCAAATAATTTCCAAGGCAAACTTACAAAAATCACTTTGTGTTATTTTATGGTAATATGTTATATTTGACAATTCTGTGCATTTCAATAATTGATTTGGGGGAGATACCTCATCCTAGAAAGGTCTTAAACTGCCCTTTGATATAATTGGCTCCATTTTGCAGATTTAGCTCCATGATCTGCAGTTTCCCTGTTCCTCTCTCTGGTCAATCTCCCCCAGTTCTCCTGGCCAAACCCTCACATTATCCGGCCTCCCACATCCCTCCTGACCCCTCATCCCTGCTTCACCAACCCTGGGCCTGGGTGCACACAGGGGTGGGTATGTGAGTGTGTATGGGAGCAGTTGGGTAAGGTGGGCATCTCCCAGGCCTGCGCCCCAGGCTCTGGTTCTACTCTTCACTTTCTCTCCACAGCAGCAGCTCCTTTGCCCCCAAGATCCTTCCCAGCCTTTGAAAGCACTTCCAGGAGAAAACCAGCTATCCCCCAAACTGCCACAAGACGGTGCCACAAGCTCACGACTGGGCTTCTGCTAGCTCCTTCAAGGAGAAAAAACACAGAACAGGACAAAGTGTCCCAAGAGACAGCTGGGTGCCCCCACCGCAAGCATCTTCTGTTCCCCTCAGGTGTGACTCTGGCCCCTCCAGGGTGACCCTCAGGGCCCTGTTTTCGCCCCTGTGGCAGGTACCATGGTTTGGCTCCTACCTCCTTGCTGTCCGTCTCCCTGTTGCTTTGTCTCTCCTTGTTCATCTTCCAGCATCCCTCTCCATCTGTCTGTCTCTCCCTGTCTCCCTTGGTCTCTCCTTTCTTCCTAGCTTCACCTGTGCTCTGTCTGTCTTCATCTTTCTCAGCAAATCTAATGCTGCTTCATCTTACACAACAAGTCCATTAAAAAAAAAATTAATGTGTGTTTATTTATTTGGCTGTGCTGGGTCTTAGCTGAAGCACGCTAACTCTTAGTTGTGGCATGCGGAATCTAGTTTCCTAACTAGGGATTGAACTCTCGCCCCCTGCATAGGGGGCTTGGAGTCTTAGCCACTGGACCACCAGGGAAGTCCTGCAACAAGTCCATTTTAAAAACCAGTTGCTGGTGCCTGTTATACGGTGGACACTGCCAATCTCTGGAAAGTCAGTGGAAGCACACTGGAGTCCCAGTCCAGGGGAAGAAGCTCCAGGCTGAGGACTGTGGTGGGCAAGTCCCTTTGATCCTCAGTCTCCTCCCTCTCCTTTTCTCCCCTCTTCACTCCTTTCCTCTCTCTCTCTCCAGCCTTTCTCCTGGCTGAGTGGCAGAGGATCTGGGGCAGCAGATGGGGAATATGCCCCCCTCTGCCCACCCCCACACAGTCCACACCCATCCCCACAGAGTGGAGCCAGGCTAAGTGGAGCAACACAAAGCCAGAATCTTAAGACCCTCTTTATTCCATGCCAATCCCACTGCCCCACAGTCCCCACTGATGGAAGAGGAAGTCATGGGCTGGAGCCATGAGACACAGGTTCTGGGCCCAGTCCTGCCACAAATCCCTCTGGGAAGTCCTTCTGGGGACCTGCTGGTGCTCAGTCATCCCATCTGTGGACCAGTCATCTCTTGCTGTCCTGGTTGGGGGAGCTGGACTCCACTTGGCCTAGGATGGGAATCAAGAACCACTCACCAGGAGGAACCAGAAAATTTCTCCTCCCAGCTTCCACCCCTGCAATACACAAACCTCCCCAAGTCCCCACCACCTCATCACTCTCAATTTCATGATTTTTGGCTTGGAGGCCCCACCAAAGGGCTAACTCAGTGAGGCCTGTGTGAGTGACACAGTGACCATGATTTACCACTGGCACTTCTCTTCCTTGCAAACTGTTCAGTTAATAAACACCCCGGAGCTGCCGCCTACCCCAGCCCGCCCCCATGCGCACAGGAGTGCCAGAATCCAGGTCCCAGCCTTACTTCTTCCTTTCTTTCTCCAGGGCGAGGTGTCAATCTTTGTCCAGAGCTAATCCCATCAGGGCTCAGGATCCCATTCCCTTCTCTTCCTCTACAGTCTCCCTCTGCCTCTCTCTCTACTGGATCTTTCCCCATAATATCCTCTCTCTTTCACCTTAAAAATACCCACCTCCACGCTAGCCAATGCAATTATAAAAGGGAAAGCACTTTAAAGCACTGATATGAGGTGAGTTGTCAACATCCGACTGTATATTGAAGATGAAGTACTTTGAAGTACTATGAATAAAAATACAGTTAGTAAGGTAAGAATTAAGTTAGTAAGGTACAGAGCCCCTACAGAGCAGTAAATTGCACAGTGACTGGATAATATAATGAAGGGAAAGCCCCCGTTTATAGTAGTATCAGAAAAGATATAGTACCTGGGAATAAACTTTAAAAAAATGTTCAAGACCGTATGAACACTGCAAAACTTCTGAAGAACACTAAGAGGAAAAAAAAAACACATAAAAACATGCCAGTTCATGGACAGGAAGACTCAGTACCATAAACACTGTAATTATTTAAGTTATTTCACACATTTAATACGGTCTCCATAAAGATATAAACAATTTTTTGACCACTCCACTGGCAGGCAAGATCTTAGTTCCCCAATCATAAATGGAACCCAAGTTCCCTGTGTTGGGAGCGAAGAGTCTTAACCACTGGACCACCAACAAAAGTCCCCTAAACAATTACTGCTGCTGCTGCTAAGTCGCTTCAGTCATGTCCGACTCTGTGCAACCCCATAGACGGCAGCCCATCAGGCTCCACCGTCCCTGGGATTCTCCAGGCAAGGCTAGGGTAATTCTAAAGCTTATTTTAAAACAGCAACAAGAATAGGCAGGAAGAATTTCTTTCTTTCTTTTTTTTTTTTTTTTAATTTGGCTACGCTGGGTGGCGTCTAGGATCTTAGTTCTCAGACCAAGGAGTCAACCCACATCCTCGGCAGTGAAAGTGCTGAGTGGTTAAACACTGACTGCCAGGAAATTCCCAGGAAGACTGTCTTAAGAAGTATTAAAAAGAATTAATCTTATAGATATTCAACATTTTATGAAGCCTCAATAATTAAAACCACGTGGTCTTAGTGAACAGACAAATGGAACAGAACAGAAAACCCAGAGATAGATCCCAAGGCAAACAGAAATACACAGCACTGAAAAAAGTGTGGTTCTGTATATTTTATGCTCATTTAAATCCCAGGGGCTTTGTCAAACAATTACATGTAAAAAATAAAATAATGGAAGTACATGGAATTCCTTTATGATCTTAGAATGGAAGTTTTTCTTATGACTTAAAACCTAAAAGCCATAAAATAAAATATGTATTATTTCAAATACATCTGTCAAATTTCATGGGAAAATATCATAAGCAAAGTCAAACTACAAACAACAAATTGGGTTAAACATTTTTACAACTTATATCAAAAAGAACTAATCTCTCTAGTATAAAGAGTTCCAGATGTCAAAACAAAAATAGAAACAACCAACACTAAAAAAAATATACATGAAATAACATTTCACAGAAAAAGAAACACAAGAGCTCCTAAACATATTACAAAATTTCAACTTTACACAAAATAAGAGACATGAAAAATTTCAAGTTTTGAGGTAATTCAATGGGGAAAATATACCTTTTCAGCAAGAAGTGCTGGATACCCATATGGGGGGCGGGGGGGTGGGGGGTGGGGAGGGGCACCGGGGGAAACATCTCAGCCTTTTATCTCATACCATATACAAAAAGTAACTCAAAGTGGATCAGGCCTAAAAGTACTAAAAAAAAAAAAAGTACTTCTAAAAGTTTATAGATTCAGCTAGTACTTTAAGGACTGTGGCTAAAAGTACTAGAAAACACAGGGGGAAATCTTCAAGACCTTCAGCAAAGATGAGCAAAGACTTTCAGGAAAGGATACAAAACCTCTCACCATGAAAAAATTATAGGCATTTCCCTGGTGGTCCAGTGGTTAAGAATCCACCGTGTTATGCAGGTTTGATCCCGCACACGCTTTATGGAGCAACTAAGACCACGAGCAGCAGTTACTGAAGCTAGCCCACTCTGGAGCCTACACCCCACAACCACTGAGCCTGAGTGCCATGACTAAGGAGTCTGTGCCCTGCAAGGACCCCCCATGACAATGAGGACCCCATCCCTGTGTCCCAACTAAGAGCTGACACAAATACATATATAAATACTTAAAAAAGTATAGACTAACTTCATCAAAATTAAAATCTATTGCTTTAAAAAATAAATCATTAAGAAGTTAGAAAGCCGAGCTACAGTCTGGGAGAAAATATTTCAAATACCTGCTGAAAGACATGTATCCAGGATTTACTAAGAACTCTTAGAACTAGTATGAATATTATACCAATAAGATAAAGCCAGATTTTAAAGTGGGAAAAAAATTTGACAGATACTTCACAAAAAAAGACATATACCCAATGAGCACCCTAAAAGGGCTCAAAGTCATCAGGCAGACCCACTGGAAATGACTGACAACACCAAGTGTTGGCACAACCATCCTGGAATTGGTTTGGCAGTTTCTAGAGCCAGAAGTTTTACTCCTTAGTATTTACGCAAATGAAAACATATATCCATACAAAGACTCATACACAGATAGATGTCCAGAGAAGCTTTGATAATCAAAACTGAAAACTACTCAAATGTCCATCAACAGGTGAATATGCAAACTGTACCTCTATCCATACAACAGAGTATCACTAACAACAGAAAAAGAGCAAACCATGGGTACACATAATAACCCAGACGATTCAAAAGCTCTACAGAGAGAAGCTAGACACAGAAGGATATACATGGCATGTTTCACTTGTATGAAATTCTAGAAATGTGAAATTTAATCAGTAGTTATTAGAAAGCAGATGGATCAGTGGTGACTGGGCCTGGGGGTGGGGGTGGGGGTGGGGAGACTGAGATTGAATGGGAAGGGATACAGGGAACCACGTGAGTTGATGGAAACGTTCTATATCTTGATTCTGGTGGGTAGTGGTTACATGGTGTTCCATTTGTCAAAGTGCATTTAAAATGGGTGCATTTTATGCACCAACCAAAAGACACAGACTGGCTAGGTGGATGAAAACATATGTATGTATACCCCCCAAACTGTATGTAATTATTTTACATTCTTAGATTAATCATGTTTCCATATGGCTTGCAATATAATTATCATTTATCTGGCTACTTAGTGTGAAAAATGGTAAACATCTTTTACCAACAAAAAATGAATTCATTTTATCCTATTACCTGTTAAAAAGGTAAATTCTGTGCTTTTTATCTGGTACTGAAAAGAAACCCTGTGCTTTTGCTGGAATGGAAAATCCAAACCTTAAAAAGCAATAAACAATTGAACAACTTTTTAAAAAGTTGAACTTTTTTATTTACTTTTTCACTGAGATGAGCTTTTTCATTTACTGGACTGTCAAAAAATTCCAGAGTTTAATAACACATTGTGTTGGCGTGGCTGCGAGGAAAAACAGACTCTCACTTACTGATGATGGGAATGTAAATTAGAATAATCCCTAAAGAAGGCATTTGGGCAATATTAAACTATAAATGCTTTGACCTAGCAATTTCCTTTCTAGGACTTTATCCCACAGATGAACTTCAACCACAATAGCATATGTGAAAGGTGCATGATTGTTTGAAATAGCAAAACACAAAAAAATAATCTGAATGTCTATCAATCCAAACCAGGTAAAATAAACTATGATACACCCATACAATTGAATCCTATGTAACTATTCATATAAAACTGAATGGGGAAAGTCTAGGTATGCAAATATGGAAAGATTCTCAAGCACAATGTTAAGTGAACAAATTAACATTGTATTTGCTATGCTGCCATTTCTGTAAAAAAAAAAAAAAAAAATCCCAGAGAATAATATATGTGGATTTTCTTGTAAGTGTTATGTTTTTAAAACTCCAACTTCATTTTTTTTGGCTGTGTAGCACAGCATGTGGGATCTTAGTGCCCTGGCCAGGGGCTGAACCTGCACCCTCGGCAGTGGAAGCACAGAATCTTAACCAGTGGGCCACCAGGGAAATCCCCAAAGCCTAGCTTCTGGAAGAAGAACTTGGAGACTAATACCAGAGGATATCTGTTTGAAACTACGTGGATGGAGTCAAGAGTATGAGGAACAATTTTCATAGCTTGCCTTTTTAAACTTTTCTCTTCAACATTAAATACTTATTTAAAAAATAATATCAGAATAATACATTATATATAGAAAAGCATCACGTAACTGTTTTAGTTATCATTCTTCTTCGGGTTACCTTGGGGAAACAAATACAGGAAGTGTCTAATGCAGTAGAGGGGCATAGCTGGCAGGCAGTATCAGTTACTACTACAAAATCCCTGCACACATCCCCGCCTCAGACTTTAGGTCCCAGTTCCCCAAATCGGAGGTGTCTGCTACCCTTCCTGTGGCCTCACAGGGACTCTCCCCTCTGCCAAGTGTCTCCCCCATTTCCTTTCTTCTCTCATCTCCATGTAAACTGTGAGTCTTGGGCATCAACTCCTCAGAAAGCTTTCTCTGATGGACACCCTTTCCTCCCCCGCCCCCTCACACCCTGGCCCCATTAGGTGCCCCTCGCTGCACCCCAACCCCCAGGGACTGCAGAGTCTGCTGGGTCCTCTGAAGCCCAGAGGCCTTGAGCCTGTGGGCTCCCTGTCCTGGAGCGCTGGCCTCGCCAAGGAATGAGTTCCCCTCGATGGGATGAGGGCATTAACAGCTGGCAGCAGATTCTGCTCTCCACCCACACAGACATCTATAAGTTTCAGTTTCCCCTGGTGATGCTGCTCCTCTGACACACACAAAGAAAATCTGAGTTTCGATTTCCCTTAAGCTCTCACGAGGAAGGCGCCTGGGGCTTCCCCTCTCATCCTGTGGGGTGCTGTGTGCAGCAGCAGCGGAAGAACAACGATGGATGGCTCAGGCACGAAGCTCGAGGTCCCGCAGGGAGGGCGGACACTCACACAAGAACAGTAACAGAAACAGTGGGGAACGGGCACGAAGACAGCCCCGAAGCAGTGGGGGAGCCCAGGCCCCCGGGGCTCATGGGCGGTGGGGATGGGAGGGAAGGCTTTTGAACGGGCGTCCCCAGCTGGGCGGCCTCCAGAGCGGTGGAGAGAGGGACAGGGAGGGGTCAGCAGCCTGGGCTCTGGCCCTTCAGGGAGGGGCCCTGGGGCTGAAACCTGAACCCAATGGCAGCTTGGTCTACTCCAGGAGGACCTACAAGAGGAGGGCCAAGGCGGGCACTGGCAGGAACCAAAGGGTAAACTGGATGGAGCCTGGTGCCAAGGCAGTTGGACAGGGCCCTGTCAGGGAAGGCTTGGTGCCAGAGGACAAGCCAGAGGCTGTTCCTCAAAGAGGAGGCTCGAATTTCTGTGGGTTTCTTTTTCACAAGCCTCTCTAGGATGTGAGATTCATTCCTTAGAACTCAAGATGTCTAAGGCCCTCATTCTCTGGGGTCCCTGGGGTTTGAGCCGGACCAATGGGGAAACAGCGACCAGGCGTACAGCAGGAGGGGCAGGTGATGGCAGCTCCATCTCCCCTCGAGTGCGACAGGAGGCCCTGCCCTTCGCTGGATGAACAGTTTGCCCGACACCCACATCCTTCCTGCAAACCTCTCCCCAGACTATAAACAGGAACAGAGTGCCTGCTCCTGCCTGCTTTCAGGCCCTCGTCAGGAAGGGGAACTGTGGGTGATTCCAGAGCACTGTTGGGGCTCGGGTCACCCTTCAGGGCCTGGGTCCCAGGCTGGCAGCACGGACATCACCTCGGAGCCCTCTTCCCCACCCCCATGACCCCTATGTCTCTCCAGATACATTGTAAACAGCACATTTATTTGAGGTTTTCAAACCTCTGGTAAGAAGCACAGGAACAGCAGGGCTCTCTGTCATGCTGCCCTGGCCCCAGCCCATCGGGCATGCAAGACTGAGGCTGGGAGATGAGTCAAGACACCCTCAGGAGCAGGGCCAGGGAGACGCCGCCCTGCCCCCCTTCTCCCCCCACCCTCCCCCACCCCAGTCTGGGCCTGGACTGCAATCAGCAAGGCAGACCGAGCCCAATCTCAGATCCCTCCCAATGCAGGGACCTCTGCTTGGTCCCTTCTCTCTCCCTCCCCGAGCTGCTCTGATCCCCCTCTCTAACCCCCTCTTCTGGAACTTGGAGCCTGAGTCACATGCAGAGCTCCCTCAAACCAGGACCAAACCAGCTGCAGTTGGGTTGTTTCTGTCAGCCCCTCCTCTCCAGCCAGGTTGCCAGAGGAGCAAGGCAGGCCTGGCTCTCCTGTCACTGCCTGTGTACCCAGTTCAGGCAGGGCACTCGGCAGGGGACCAGGATAGCAAACACTTGCTGAGAGAACCGCTGTGGATGAGAAGGGCAGGGCTGCCTGACTCAGCCTCTCCTAGCTCCAGTGTCTCCCAGCCTCCACTCACTGTCTCCCACTGGGTCTGACACTCCTCAGGGCTTCAACAATCCAAGGTGCAGTGCCAGGGCCTCCGCCTCCAAGATGTCTCCCTGGCTTGGTGCCCGGCTCGGGGCCAGGCTACTGACAGGCAGCCAAACCTGCTACTTCAAGGCCTTGAGGACAGCCTCCAGCTTCATGGCCATGGCCAGGTCGCCCTTCACCTTCAACCGCCCACTCATGTAGGCCCCCAGGGGCCGCAGCTCCCTGCACAACAGGGACCGCAGGTCCTCCTCAGACAGCTCCACCACCACGTCGGGGATGACATCAGGCACTCCGTGTCCCACCCTCCCTTGCCCTGTGGGGAGAAAGAAAAGTGAGAATCAGTGGGGGGACAGCAATGCTACAGTGGGTAGAAGAGGTCAGCACGTCCCACTGGGAAGGGTGGGAAGAGTGGCTAAGAGCTCAGGTGCTAATACCCAGGGTTCAAGTCCTACTGACTGTGTGACCACTCAGAGCCTCAGTTTCCAAACTGGTGAGATGAGGATGCTAATAATCACTAAGTCACGGGTTTATGATGAGAAGTAGGTGACATGATGCGCAAAATGCACTCAGACAGAGCCTGGCACGAACAGGCCTGCAACGCGTGCAGGGCTCTTAGTCCAGGCAGCTGGGCCAGCTGGGCGGTCCTGCTCATGGGGATGGGACAGGGAGCCCAAGGCCTGGGCATCACTGCCTGCAGATGGCATCTGAGCTCCTGACAGCTGTGGGTTTGCCTAAACTGCTGGCAGGAGCAGGGCCTGGTCTGAAAAGGACCACAGGTGGTGGGGCTGCGAGCAGCCCCAGCGGGGAAGGAGAGGGCAGAGAGGGCAGCGGCACCTGCAGTGAGATCCAGGAAATAGATGCTCTGGGGGCCGCTGGGCAGGATGACGTTGAACTGGTAGCAGGCCCCGACCTGGCTGACCAGGGCCTCGGACAGGATGGGCTTCAGAGCCATCAGCAGCCCCTCGGCCACAGGCTGCTTGGGGCTGGGCCCGGCACCCCCGTGAGGGGCAGACGGCTCAACCTCGCTCACCATCTCCAAGGTATCTGCTGGTGGTGGAAACGGGATGGGGGAGGGAGGCAGAGAGAAGGAAGTCAGTGCGCTGCCAAGGTCAGGATGATGGTGGCCCCCGTGCCTTCACAGCGCTCTCTCTTATATCCCCTGCAGCCTGCGTTCAGTTTCCTCCTCTGCTAAGAGGCTGCCCTTGAGTTTCTAGCCATAACCCCAACCCCCTTCTCTAAATCACTCCAGCCTTGAGTCTTAAACTCTCTTCCGGATGCTGTTGCTTCCTCCCATGGAGGCTCCCAAAGGCCTCCGCATGCTCAAGACTCTTCTCATTACCTTAGTTCTGGTCAGCTCTAGAATCGGGGTGGCTGGAACAGCCGGGCAGGGTGTGCACTGCACAAGGCGCTTGGTTAAAGGAACAAGAGGCAAAGCTCAATCTGTGCTGGACACGAAGCTGAACGCCCGGCGGGGGGAACCACCCTTTCCCTGAGGCTCCTCACCTGGTCCAGGGCGCGGGGCACCTCCTGCCACTGAAGGCACACTGCCTCCCAGGAAGTGGAGGGCCAGCTGCTGCAGGGTGCTGTCCAGGCTGGGCCCTGCTGGGCTGTCCTGGGGCGGCTGGAGCACGGCCTCCACTGCCAGCTCCACACGGTCCACCTCCAGCCCCCAGGCCCTGGTCACATCGTTGATCTCCAGCTGGAGGAAGTGTGGGGAAACATGGCACTCATTCCACAAAGGTCCCATCCAGAGCACCTTCTTTAGGCAGGTTGGTAGTATGGCCACGGTGACTCATGAGGTACCAGGCCAGCCCTTGAGAAGTGCCCAGCCTGGACGGAGGCAGAGGGCAATTACAACGCAGCCATGGGAAGTTGTAGTGTGCACCAGGGGAGGGTGTGGGGCAGGGAGGAAGGGGTGATGCTAGGAGGAGGAGGAGGAGTTATCCAGATGAAGGGGCATGAAGGAGGATCCTTCCAGACAACAGGAACAGCATGTGACGAAGACCAGAGAGGAGCACCTCGAACCTTTGGGGAACTGCGAGTAACCACAGCTCCACGCAACCGGACCCTCAAGTGCGGGCTGGGACACTGGAGACAGCCAAGGGGGCAGAGGTGGCTGCTCTCTCTCATTTGGACTTACTCGGAGGCACAAGGGGCCCCCGAGAGGAGTTTAGCAGCAAAGTGACAGAGCAGTCTTCCTAGCTGCAAAGATTCTCTTGGCTGCTATGTGGACGCTGGACTGGAGGGGTTGAGGATGGAGGGAGACCAGGTAGGGTGGTGTTTCAAACTGCAGGCAAAAGTTACACAGACGCAGTGTCAGGCAGAGGCGGCTTTGAGCCGAGACACATGGCGGAGGGGCACAGCTCTTAGACTCTAAGCTACAGAGGACACCAGAGAAAAGGCACCACTGGGCTTCTCGGCTGCCTGAGCGTGCGAAAAGAGGAAGGGTGGTGAGGAGCTGGGGGAGCCAGGTTTCTGATGAGGGTTCTTGCACAGATCATGAGTGTGGGCATTCACCCAGAAAGCACACACAGAGGAAGGCACAGATGTGGGGGTGGGAGGGAAGGAATGATGAGCATTCCTTTAGGGAAGGAATAAGGTATTTTTAAATACATTAAGCTTGAGGTGTCTATGGGACAGCCAACTACAACTGGGAAAGTAGGTCCAGGAAGCAGGACAGAATGGGACTGGATCAGAGTGTCGTGAATAATTAGTGTCCAGAAGTAGCAAACAGCCCCAGGGGGATCACAGAGGAAAAGAGACCACTGAGGGAAACCCGGAAACAGGAGGACAGGGAGTAACCAGGAGTGTGGAATAACGGAATTCAGAGGAAACAGGGGATCCAATCATAAGACAAGGACGCGCCCATCGAGTCCAAGGCCGCCTCCAGGTGACTTGAGGAAGGACTGAGAAGTGCTCCCGTGCTGGCAAGAGGGAGGTCACTGTGGGGTCGGCAGTGACGTCAGTCTTAGGAGCCTAGGGGAGCCTAGAGTAACAACAGGAAAGGAGGAAGGAAAGGGAAGAGAGGGGTGAAGAGCTAGAAGGGGTGTGGGACAAAGGGAGAGCATGCAGAAAGGCAAGAAGAGGATGAGCGGAGGGAGGGAGCCGAGTCCTGGGCCCCGAGCACTGGGCAGTGCAGAGGAACCAGATGCTTCCAGGAAGGCAGGAAAACAGCACAGAGGTAGATGAGCTTCAAGGGGTGACCACTGGAGGAAGCTGGAAGAGTTCTCACCCTAGAGCGTTTTCTCCGAGGATCAAGAGAAAGGCCTGCTGCAGAGGGCTGGGTAGGGGTGGGGCCGGCAGTAGGGGCCGGGAGGAGTAAAGCAGCAGGCACAAGTGGGTAAGCAGCTAAGAGGGCCCAGCAAGGGAGAGGTGGGAAGCGTGCAATCCTTCCAGGTGCAAAACAGGCAGATGGAAGAGTGAAAATGAGAGACGGATGTCTGAACCAGGCCTCGCCGAAGGTGGTGGATTTCCTGAAATTTGATTTTATCCAGGTGCTGAATCCACTTTGCCAGGAGCTAAGTCAGTCTGGGTAATGGCCCTAAAGGACTCTAATGCCCTGGTATGGGACTCACACCCCCAAATGGCCTCTCTTGGCTTTGTTGTACCAAAGTAATGTGCAGCAAGGCCAAGAACAAAGGCCAAGAACAAAATCTGATTTGTGTAAGACCAAGCAGAGGACTGGAGGGCAGGGGCAGGTGATCTGGCTCTGGCCCAGCTCTGCCCTTGACCACGGCTCTTAGGGGCAAGTCAAATAACCTCTGAGCCTTGATTTCCTTCCTCCAAAACAAAAGAGTGATACTAGCCTTTGTGCAGCAAAATGCAAAGCTGAGATACACTGAGGCAGCCAAAATGCTATGCGTGTAAGAAGTATTGTTACTATCACAAATAGAATTTTCTTGGGAATTTCAGCCAGTTGATTTATTTCCTGAAGGGACTGGAACCTCCAGGAATGGCATTACCCACTCCCTTCCCTGCCCTCTAACCCTGGGGAAGGCAGAGCCTAGGGGAACGAGGAGAAACTTCACCCACGGTCCCCTGCCAGGACATGGGAGAAAGCCTGAGGTGAGCATGGGAGCAGGTGACTTGCCGTCACATGTGTATTTCAACCCCTCTTGTCACAGGAGGGATCTGAGGTGAATTCCAGTGTAACTGCTCACACTCAGACAAGAGGCAGCAAAAAGACCCAGAACAAAGAACACAAAACCACAAAAATGCACATGCTGCCTTGGGGAGCATGGAATTCCCCAGAAGGTGACTGGGCCAGGAAGGCCCCTGCTCCTGTCACCCACCTGCCTGCCCAGGAGGCCACTCAGAGCCCCTGAGGCCCAGCGTTGTCATGGCAATGCCTGCAGGGCAGTGAAGAGTGAAACCTCGGGTAGTCAATGGCAAGACTCAAGGCCACTCCCCTGGCCCAGCCCCTTTACTTCTCAGGCCAGGTTTGCCCAAGATCGCTATGGTCTGTGCCCATCTTCCATTCCTCAGCTGACAGTCCCACCAAGACCACTGACTCTTCACAAGTTATTACACTCTTGGGACACAAGGTAAACTAAGGCCCAGAGTGATCTGGTGCTATGCTAAAGTGCCCCAGCAGGCAGAGCCCGGCCCGTGTGCCAGCCACGGAACTCTGCCTGGTGCAGAGCTGCCTACCAGGAGTTGGTCGCTGATCTTGAGCTTCTCCATCTGGATCTCTCGAAGGGGCCTCTTGAGCAGGGCCTTGGTCATGGCATTCTGGGCTGTCATGCGTGTGGCTGTGTTCAGGTCCTTCACCGTCATCACCGACAGTACTGGGTCCCAGATGCGGAACTGGACGTCGGCCCCCACGGACAGCACAGCCCCATCCTTAGAGGCCAACTGTTAGGAGAGGCCAGGAAAGAGGGGCAGGGGCTGCAGGGAGGCCAGGCCCACTGAGACCACCTAACCTGACCCACTTGCCTGGCCACTGGCTCCTCGAGAACAAAATGGTAACCCCAAGTGCAGGGGTTCGATATATACAGCAAGGATGTCCTCCCAGCCTCCCTCCTCCTTTTTCTGGTGTCTTCCCCACCCCTCAGCCCTGATGGCTACTCGCAGGCCAAGGTACTGACATCCACAACACACCCAGCACAAGCTCCCCACTCCCTCTATCCAGGGGAGCCGAGAAGCCCCTCACCTTGCAGGGAGGAACACTGAAGGCTCGTGTCCTCAGATCTACCCTCTGAAAAGAGTCGATGAAGGGCAGGAGCAGAACCATACCGGGTCCTTGAGGGGTGCGGATCCGGCCCAGTCGAAACACGATCATGCGCTCATAGGTGGGCACGATCTGCTCGTAATAGCAAGGGAAAGGGTCAAAAGCACTGAGCTGATGCTGACAATTATGTCTGCCCAGGTCTTTCCCCCACGTCTCTCCCCCAGGTTCAGGGTCAGGGATCCTTAGCTCTGTTTCCAGATGAAAAAAACCAAGCTCTGAGAGGTTAACTGACTTGCTTAAAAACCACAAAGCCCCCAAGTGAAACAGGCAAGATTTGAAAGCAGTTCTGAGTAACTCCAAAAGCCATGCTCTCAACTACGATACTGTACTGACTTGATTGTCTGTGAAACCTTTTACCTATGTGGTCTAAAGCTAAACATAACTCAAACCAGGAAACTGTCTGCCCTTGTCTTAGTCAAGGGATAAGCTGGGCTGCTCTAATAGTGACCCTGAGGGAAGGGCTTTGCCAGCTTCAGGTTCCTGGAGTCCTCAAGGAAGGAAATATACCCAAATTGAGAAATGAAGGCTGAGAGAGGCAGTGACTTGCCTAAGGCCACATGATATTTGTTTCAGTGGCAGCTTTAGGATTAGGATTTAGGGCCTTCTAAGGAAGGACTCCCTTGCAGACCACCCAAACCCTAAACTTTCCAGAGACAGTGACTGTTGTCTGGGGCTGCATGAGGGTCAGCTTCCACCTCCACTGCAGCTCTCAGGTGTGAGCATCTACTCTAGCTCATCCTTTCCCTTCTGCCCCATCCCTTGCTGAAAACAAGGCTGAAATTCCTTTTACTCATCACTTGCTGGGCCAGGTTGAGTGTTTTTCATTTCTAACTTAGCCTAACCCAAAAGGAAGAAGATATTTGTGTGTACCTTAACACCTGTGTTCAGAACCCTAAACTTGGGCATTTGGGAAGACTTGTTTCTGTCACTTACTGGCTCCCAGTAAAGTTGAGCCTCAGTTTCCTCATCTGAAAGCTGAGAATGAACAATTCTTGTCCAGCCCATTTCACAGTGTTAGTTGCTCAGTCATGTCCGACTCTTTGCGACCCCATGGACTGTAACCCACCAAGATCCTCTGTCTATGGAATTTTCTAGGCAAGAATACTGGAGTGGAGTGCCATTCCCTTCTCCAGGAGATCTTCCCAACCCAGGAAATGAACCCAGGACTCCTGCATTGCGGGCAGATTCTTCACCATCTGCGCCCATTTCACAGAGGTGTGATAATACTTAGAGGAAGCGGGCAGAGGATGGGAAATTCATGCACCAATGTTAAAGCTCTCAGTGTGGCCCAACCACTCTGGGGACTGACCCAGCCGGCCTTACCTTCAGGGCAAACCAACCAGAAATGGGGAAGGTGATCAGCAGCAGCAAGAACCCCAGGAAACTGATAAGGCCATGGCAGAAGCAGGAGGGCCAGCTCTGAGGTGCATCTGGGGACAAGAGAGCAGAGACAGTCAAGAAATGCCAACTGTGTCTGGCATGACAGCTGCCGGCTGAGTGAACTCAGTCAAGTGCACCTTTTTGCCCACCTTCCCTTTCAGTGGCTCCTTCCTTCTCAGAGCTAAGATGTTCTTTCCTAACTCAGTGTTTCATTTCACTGGAGTGCCCTAAAGACCATCAAATACTTGCCTTGCCTAATACTAACTCCGTATCTGTGGGCAGGAGCTAGTTAAGGGCTGTTCCTTCCTCCCACATATCAGAATCAATTTGTTCCAAGTCCCAACCTCACAAAGCCCATTCTCTGCTAGGCAGCAGTCATTGGAACTGAGAAGTTAATCACAGGACAGCTCCGCTCTCCTCACTGGGCTGAGCAGGAGTCAATCCTTTTGTCTGATTTAAACCGCCTCCCACTTCTGGTAAACCCAGGAGGAACTCAGCATCTGTAAACAAATGCTAGGTTGAACTGAATGCTGCTGGCTTAACACCTCCTCCACTATTGGCTGGAAGTGTGCTTTCAGTTTGGAGGTAATGCGTTAACCAAAAGAGGTAAAGCGTCAATGGCTCTTAAACAGATGCCAGAAATGAGGGCTAAGATGTTCTTTCTTAGCTTACAATTTATTCTTCACCACACTTTAATGTTCTAATGACCGTCAAAATGCACGCTTCACTTGAAGCAGCTTCAGAAGAGAGGTGGGGGAGGGGGACTAGGAAGGAAAGACTTGGCTGAAGCACAGGTCCCTGCTCCTGGTGAATGAGAACCCCAGGATGGGGTTGAAAGCTGAGAAAATCCCAGGATCTTGGGGATCCTCTCCCAACCCTGAACTGGAAGCAGACAGAATCCTCTGCTCCACACTTCCAGGAACACCACACCCTTTGGGTTCTCTGAGCACCGGAATACTAAATCTCTTTTCCTGCTTCTTTCTGACCCATGTGGCCCCAGCAGGAAAAGAACTCTTGGATAGGGGCAGCTCTCATTACAGGGAGTCACAGAAGGGCCGAATCCTCTGGGGTTTGGTTGTCAGCCTGAGGCATGTGGGATCTGACCTCTGGGTCAAGGGAATTACTCAAGGCTTTGGAGAAAAACAGGGCCTGGGAAGACACGACAGGCATCTAAGGGCCTTCCTTTTTGGCCTGCGCATCTCCACCAGGAAACCGGCAGATACTCAAGTTTGAGAAATCTAGGTGTCCCCTGAGGTGAAGATTCTGCCACTTCTCGGCGACCAGGTGCTCTTGGCGTGCTGGTGACCTCCTATATCTTGACCTTAGTTTCTTTCTGGGCAAAATGGAAACCTGAAACCTTTGGGCTGATAAATGCCAATTAGAAATGAGGTGGGGCGAGGCTTCTTTGAAGATGAGAGAGCTCCAGTGCTGCCGCCCCGTAGCTCTAAGAAAGGCGGATGGGCGGTAGTGTCCCAGCGCCTGATCCAAGCCCTTCTCCACATCGTGGAAAACCCCTCTCGGTCCCTCCTCTTAGGCTGCGAGGACGCAAGACACGCTGACTCCCGAGAGGCAGAGAGTTCGGGGGTGCCTGCTGATCTCCCTCGGATCCGCTGCGCTGGGCGGCCACTCACCGGCCCCCGGCCCCACGCCGCCCGGCTCCGGGGACAAGCAGCCCTTCTGCGAGCCCAGGAAGCCGAAGCTTGATTGCTGGAAACGGTCAAAGTCCCCCAAAGGCAGCGCCCGATACCCAGACCTGCTAAGCATGGTTCCCAACAGAGGGCACGCCCCGCGCCCCAGGGAAGTGCGGGGCTTGACCAGCCAGCCGCTACACTGCCCCGCCCCCGCTGGCCGCCGCTTCCGGTTTCTGCCGGGGGAGGGGTGGAGGCGGCCCGAGTGCAAGAGGAGGCCGACTGAGCCCGGCTCGCACCGTTTGCATAGCGCCCCCTGCGCTGGGAGGACTGAACTGCGATCGCGGGGCTGGGAGGAAGGGTAGTCAAGTGTTCCTGGAGGCCCGCAGCGGTCCGCTCCTCCTACACCTTTTCCCACTAGGTCTTAGAAAAGGAGCAGGAAGAGAAGCTGAGCTTTGTAAGAGAGTTTTCAGGAGCTGAATCTTCTCCAGAAGCAAAGAAATGCTACCAGCCTTCTCAGCATAAACTAACAAACTCTGGACGGATTTGGGGAAGGTTGCCTTTAGGGTTTCTCCAAGGCATGATCAGCAAATTATCCCTGAAGCTCCATTACTTTGGTCACCTGATGCGAAGAGCCCACTCATTAGAAAAGATTCTGATGCTGGGAAAGATTGAAGGTAGTAGGAGAAGGGGACAACAGAGGATGAGATGGTTGGATGGCATCACCAACTCAATGGACATGAGTTGGAGCAAGCTCCAGGAGACTCTGGGAGATGGTGAAGGACAGGGAAGCCTAGCGTGCTGCAGTCCGTGGGGTTGCAAAGAGTCGGACATGACTGAGCGACTGAACAACAACAAAGCCCAGCAAGCAGGGCCTGGCACAGAGAGGATGTCAGTGCTTATCTGTTGAATGAAGGGGTAACCAGGTCATTGTGGGTCAACCTGGGGCAGAAGGGCCTGAGCTTCAGCACAAAAAGAAAGAAATTCTGTGTGCAGATCTCAGGGAACATGGCAGAGTAAAGAAGGGGATTGCATAGTGCTATCCCAGGGCAGCCCTCCAGAGCATCACAGACCCTCAGTCTTACAGATGCTGAAATAGCACACCCTACAATCCAGGTACCCAGAGGTAAATTGCTTCTCCCTGGCTTGAGAAAACCAAATGCAAAAGGTGAATTTACTCTGTATACCAACAAATATTAATTTCCTACAAGGCAGGCTGTGTTCCAAAGTGGGCAAAGAAATTAATAAAGCTTTTATTGTTCCACACATGCCAGTCCTGCCTCCAAAGGCCCCTCAGCCATTGTCCACTTCCAGGTCCCTTCTGCAAATGGCTGCTTACCATCTTTGGCTTTTCCTAGCTTCATAGCCTGGTTCTAAAGCCCTGGGGGCACTAACCAAGCAGCAAGGTGCATGCAGTAGGCTCTTGAGGTTTTTGCACTGTCCCTAGGAAGTTAGTTCTCCCCTATCCTCCCACCCCCACCCTGAACTATAAGTTCACCCCACCCCCAACTATTAAGGTTTTACAAGCGCAAGGTCCTGTCACCGCCCTTCTAATCCGTCCCAAGCTGGAACTGAACACAAAATGGGTCCGTGGAAGTCACCACAATGATTGGAATGCACTGAGGTTTGAAGACAGGAGCACTGGCCCAGTGATGCCACCTGGAGCTGTACCTTCTCCCCTCACCAGCTGAGAGCTGGGGCTTCTCCTTTGACCCATTGCTAACTTGCTGTTTCCTCACTTTTCTCATACCTGCCCACCAGCTCTCCCCATTCCCTACTGCCTCAGATCCACCAGCCCTTCCAGCTGTCACACTAGGCATCATCCTGATACCCTCATCTCCACTCAGAGTCCTCCCAGTGTCTGACTCAGGTCCCTCCTCTCATCCCACAGCCACTGTCCCAGACCACCTGGCTCTAGGTTGTCAGAGAGACTGTCCCAATATACACAATGGACATGGTTCCTTGTTTTCAAACCCTTCACCAACTCTCTGTTGTCCAAAGCCCTGGTCCATCTCCTTAGTATCATCTTGCCCAGCCCATCTTGGTCTGACATCATGCATGGGTCCCCTCTTGAATCTGAAAATAACCAAAACGGGTTGCTCTTTTCAAAACTAGTTTCGAAACACCTTCTGTTTCAAATCTCCATAGCTTTGCATATGCTGTTCTCTCGGCTTAAAGTGTCACCTACCCATCCCCAGCCTCTGAATCCCTGGCAAATTCCAACCATCACTTCAAATCCCAGCTGAGTGATCTCCTGTCCAGCCAGTCTCAACACTGTGAAAAACTCCCTTTGGGGGCCTGCTCCTCCATTAGATCTGGGGTGGTTGAGACAGTAAAGAATCTGCCTGCAGTGCAGGAGACCTGGGTTCCATCCCTGGGCAGGGAAGATCCCCTTTAGAAGGGAATGGCTACCCACGCCAGTATTCTTGCCTGGAGAATCCCATGGACAGAGGAGCCTAGAAGACGACAGTCCATGGGGTCCCAAAGAGTTGGACACAACTAGAAGACTAACGGCAGAAGACTAACACTTTCACTTTTTTTCCAAAGTAGGAGCCACGCGTGGCCCGGCTGTGTGGCTTTTGCTCCCAGCTGAGGGCTGGCACGAAGCTGTGCCAGTGTGAGCTGAATGAAAGATTCCAAGCCGAGGGCAGGGACGGCCTCCATCCTGCACAAACATCAGTTCTGCCACTGTCCTGCGTGTGACTGCTCTTTTCTCCCTCCTCACCGCTCTGGGCGTGTCTTCAGGACCCTGGGCCAGCCTCTCCGACCCTAGAACCGCCGGTAGCTAGTGTCTCACTTCCTCTGGGAGGCGGGCCCTGAGCTGGCACCTCCTCTTTAGGGCTGCCCCGGGAGCTCAGTGTTCTGGCGCCTGCCTCCGGTTCAGTTTCTCCGCTCTCGAAGAGCGAAACAGAATCGAAACTGCGCTGGATTCCATGCAGCAGGATCCGGAACCTGCTGGATCTCCGGGGCCCCAGCAGGACCCCGCACTGCCCCATTCCCCCAGCATGCCTCCCCCGGAGTCACTCTCCGAAGGCCACCAGTCCAGCCACAGCGACAGCCCCACAGAGGTACTACTGCGTTTGGGGAGATGGGGTTCGGGCTTTGTTAATTAGGTATGGTCGGTGGAATGGGGGGACTGGGGAACTTGACCAAGTACCTTGAAAAATGACGCAAAGAAGGGAGACCAGGTGCGAGGGTCCTGACCTTTTCGGCTGGGTTAGGGGTCGTGGAAAGTAGAAAAGGGGACGAGCATGAGTTTGAGGGGAGAGGTCTCTCTGGGTTGCGATTCTCCACGAGCTGCAGGGTGATCCTGAGAGTGAGTGGCACTGCGTAACAGACTCTTCCGTCCAAGCTGGTGACGTGCCTCTTATCCCCTACCTCAGATGAAGGACCACCTGTTAAGGAAAATGGAGGTAGTAGTCTTATCGAACCCTCCTGGCAACCCCGGACATGGCGCCAGGTGTGGAAAAGCCAGAACCCTTGTTCCCAGATCACAAAGTGGGAGAGAGGTGTTTTGGCTAAGGCTCAGGGTTCCTGTGGTTTCTCCTCTAGGAAGCTTCTTGGATCCTCTTCCTGGAGCACCGTGCTCCCTTAACCCCCATCCGGAGGGGTTTTTAGAGGTTTACTGGTCTTTTCCTGCACAAACTCCCCACCCCCAAAGGAAATGCTTAGATCACTTGCTCTGTTTTCTTCCAGGCCCTTTTTACTGTCCTTCATGAAAGCACAAATAATACCATATTGCATTAACTTTTATTAGTTGCGTTATAACACCTAGAAATAATATTTACAATACTAGTTAACATGTTTGAGTATTTCTCACGTGCCAGGTACTGTATTATGTTATGTATGTTTTATCTGTTTCTAGGTGTACAATTCAGTGGCATTAAATGCATTCCACAATGTTTGTAACCATCACCACAGTCTGTTTTCAGAATTTTTTCATTGAAACAAAATCTGTACCCTTTAAGCTCCGCATTCTCCTCTTCCCCCTGCTGCTGCTGCTAAGTCGCTTCAGTCGTGTCCGACTCTGTGTGACTCCATAGACGGCAGCCCACAAGGCTCCCCCATCCCTGGGATTCTCCAGACAAGAATACTAGAGTGGGTTGCCATTTCCTTCTCCAATGCATGAAAGAGAAAAGTGAAAGTGAAGTCGCTCAGTCGTGTCCTACTCCTAGCGGCCCCATGGACTGCAGCCTACCAGGCTCCTCCTTCCATGGGATTTTCCAGGCTAGAGTACTGGAGTGGGGTGCCGTTGCCTTCTCGCTCTTCCCCTTAGTTGCTGGTAACCTCTAATCTACTTTCTGTCTCTGAATTTGCCTAGTCTAGATATTTTATATAAGTGGAATGCTACAGTATTCGTCTCTGTGTTTGGCTGTTTTACTTAACATGATGTCTTCAAGGTATTTTCATGTTGTAGCATGTATCAGAATGTCCTTTTTAAGGCTAAATAACATTCCATTGTATGTATAAACTACATTTTGTTTATCCATTCATCTGTTGATGGACACTTGAGTTGTTTCCACCCTTCGGCTACTGTGAGTAATGCTGTGTACAGAATAATGGATGTACAAGCATCTGGATCCTTGTTTTCTGTTCTTTGGGGTGTATAGCTAGGTGTAGAATTGCTGGATCCTATGGTAGTTCTATGTTTAAGTTTCTGAGGAACCATCAAAGTGCAGTAAGCATTTTATGTGAGGTTATATGACACACATTTAATGAATCTCCTTTTTTAAAGTCCCTTGAAGGCAGGGGTTTGTCCTGGAATCAGGGGTCCCCAAGTTCCAGGCCACGGACTGGCACTTGTCCTGGCCTATTAGGAACTGGGCTCACAGTGGCAAGCAGCCAGCAAGAGAGCAAAACTTCATCTGTATTTACAGCCACTCTCATCACTTGCACTACCGAATTATCACAGTGGAAACGGAAATAAAGTGCACAGTAAATGTAATGCATTTAAATCATCCCTACATCACCCCACCTGCAGAAAAACTGTCTTTCAAGAAACGGTAACCTGGTCCCCAAAGGGTTGGGAACTGCTGCTATACATCCGTGTATCTTGGGGCCTGGTACTGTGTCTTATGAGAAGCAAATGCTCAGTAAATCATGGGGTGAGCCTGGGAAGGCCTAAGTCAGTGGAGGATGGGCATACTGATAAGCCTGGGTTTTTGTGTCATCCAACGACAGCCTGGTATGAAACAGGAAGTGCCACTCTCAGCGTGCAGCCACAGGGTGGGTGTCCGGTTGGGTGGGGACTCCTGGGACTTCACGTCTCACCTCCCTCTCTGATTCCCCAGCAAGCCACGGAGGAAGAGTTCCAGTTCTTGCGCTGCCAGGGCTGCCGGGCAGAAGCTAAGTGCCCCAAGCTGCTGCCTTGTCTGCACACGCTGTGCTCAGGATGCCTGGAGGAGTCCAGCATGCAGTGCCCCGTCTGCCGGGCTCCCTGGCCCTCAGGTGCCGGCACCCAGGCCCTGGACAACGTCTTCTTCGAGAGCCTGCAGCGGCGGCTGTCGGTGTACCAGCAGATCGCACGCGAGCAGGCATTTTGCACCCGCTGCAAAGAGCCGGCCCACTACTGGTGCTTCGAGTGCGAGCAGCTCATCTGCACCAAGTGCTTCGAGGCACACCAGTGGTTCCTCAAGCACGAGGCCCGGCCGCTGGCGGAGCTCCGCAGCCAGTCGGTGCGGGAGTTTCTGGACGGCACCCGCAAGTCCAACATCATCTTCTGCTCCAACCCCAACCACCGCAGCCCTATGCTGACCAGGTGAGCAGGCCGGCCGAGGGTGGGGTTGTGCATCTAAGAGCCAGGTAGAGGGTGCCGGGAGGAGAGATCCAGAGCCTCAGCTGGGGTGTGGGTCAAGGAGCTTCTGAGGTCTTGCAACTCACAATGTGGTCCACACACCAGCAGCATCAGTAGCGATGACCACAGTTTACACTCTCCCGTGCGAATGGATGGATAGTAATAGTTAATTTTCCCTCACGAGAAAATAATGCTGCAGAATCATCTTTTCACCCATATCCAGTCATTTCTTCAGGATAAATTTTTTAAAACACCGTGACTCGGTGAAGGGACATGAAAGTTTTACATTTCGATACATGTTACCAAACTGCCCTTTAAAAACTCTTAAAGAGGGGAATTTTCCATAAGCACTGCCACTCAGTCTCCCTGTAGCTAGATTGTAGAATGAGATGTGGGTAGTTAGTTCCTGGCTCAAAAGCACTCCCGAGCTTCCTGGGAGGATCTGTATGAAGAAAGTCAAGTCCCATTTTAATTATTTTTACCAAGCAGCACAGGAATTTAAATTCAGGTTTTTTTTAGACAGATAAAATACATTAATACAGTTCAAAAAATTGCTAACAAAATTTATAGAGAGAACAAAATCTCCATTCCATTTTGTCCCACATCTGCCTAATACCCATCCCTTCTCCCTTCCCAATCCAAGGTTAACCATTGTTACCAGCTTTAAAGAGCTTCCCTTGTGGCTCAGCTGGTAAAGAATCCGCCTGCAATGTGGGAAACCTGGGTCCCTGGATTGGGAAGATCCCCTGGAGAAGGGAAAGGCTACCCACTCTAATATTCTGGCTTAGAGAATTCCATGGACTGCATAGTCCATGGGGTCACAAAGAATCAGTCATGACTGAGCGACTTTCACTTTCACCAGCTTTAAAGCTTTCCAGAGTTTATGAATATACACACAGATATAAGTATATAGTCTTATGGGACTTATTTTTCCCTTTTTTAGCAAAAAGATAGCATACCTGTGTGAACTTTTAACGCTCTCCTCTCACCCACCTACAATAGATAGCTGTGTAAGATTCTTGGGGATCAGCTTACAAAGTGAAGGCATTCCTTGCCTATAAAGGGCACACTCAGACAGAGCTCCATTTCTGCTAAACTATAACTTGTTTGCTTCCTGCTAGGAGGTTTACCACCTGTACTACCAGATTCCACAAGGGCTGATATTATTGTTTGAGTTTGGATTTCTTTATTTATTATTGAGGTTGTCTAGTGGCTTTTCATGTGTTTATTAGTCATTAGCTTCTTCATTTGTGAATTGCTTACTGAGGTCCTTTGCTTGTTTATTTGTTTACTTTTAGGAATTACTCTTTAATTATAAGAGCTTGTTATAGTGCAGACATTTTTCCTGTGTTGACCTTTGTCATTCATTTAATATGAGGTGTTGTGTTCAAGTTTTTAGTTCTATATAGTCTAATCCATTAATCTCTTCCTTTATGGTATCTGGCTTTGGTCATCCTAGAAAAGATTTTGCCTATGCCAATATTGAAAATATTTACTTATACTCTATTTTAATAGTTTATTTTTATTGTTAAATCTTTAATTTAATCACAAATCTTTGTGTGTGATGTGAGATAGGAACACTCGCTTCGTATTTCTCTCCAGATAGAAAGCCACTTCTCTCAACAACTTTCATTGAATAATCCACTCCTTTTGTTTGATTTTTCCCATTTTTTAAAAATTGAAGCATAGTTGATGTACAATATTCTATAAGTTACAGGTGTACCGGATAGTGATTCACAATTTTAAAGGTTATACTTCACTTATAGTTATTATAAAACATTGGCTATATGCCCCATGTTGTACAATATATCCCTCTAGCTTATAAATAATCTGCTGTTGGCTTTGATCTGAAATGCCCTTTTAATCTTGTACTACGTGTCCGTGTAGTCATGAATATGTTTGTAAATCTCTGTTCTGCACCAACAGAGTGGAGAACCAACTCCTATGCTAATCCTTACTGCTCTAAGGAATTCAGTAGCTTTATATTTAGGAGAAGGCAATGGCAACCCACTCCAGTACTCTTGCCTGGAAAATCCCATGGACGGAGGAGCCTGGTAGGCTGCAGTCCATGGGGTCGCACAGAGTCGGACACGACTGAAGTGACTTAGCAGCTTTATATTTGGTAGGGTGAATTCCCACTCTTCAGAAATAATTTTGATTTTACAATTTGTGCAGCTTCTTTTGCTCTTACACTTCAGGCAGCTTCAGAATTCACATATTCTTTGGGATTTTGATTGAGATGGAATTAAATCTTGGATGAATTGACCTCATCTCTGGTTACATCTTTTGGGTTTGAAAGAAAATTCCATGGACTGCATAGTTCATGGGGGTCACAAAGAGTCAGTCATGATTAAGTGACTTTCACTTTCACCAGCTTTAAAAGTTTCCAGAGTTTATGAATATATACACAGATATAAGTATATAATCTTATAGGACTTATTTTTTCCTTTTTTAGCAAAAAGATAGCATACCTGTGTGAACTTTTAACGCTTTCACAAATATCTTGAACTTTTAAATTATAGTTAAATTTACAATATGTAGTGAAGGTCCCTGGTGGCTCAGCAGTAAAGAATCTGCCTGCAGTGTAGGAGACTCAGGAGACATGGGTTAGATCCCTGGGTCAGGAAGATCTCCTGGAAATGGCAACCCACTCCATTATTCTTGTCTGGGAGATCCCATAGATGGAAAGAGTGTGGTAAGCTACAGTCTATGAGGTTTCAAAGAGTTGGTCACGACTGAACACGTACTGCCTATGAGACAATATGTAATAATATTATGAATGGAATCTTTTCCATTATAGTTTTTATCTGATTATCATTAACATTCACTAATATGTAAGCGTATATATCTATTGGAGAAGGAAATGGCAACCCACTCCAGTATTCTTGCCTGGAAAATCCCATGGACAGAGGAGCCTAGCCAGCTGCAGTCCATGGGGTCACCAAGAGTTGGACACAACTGAGCGGCTAACACACACACACACACACACACACACACACACACATGCTATATCTAGCCATCCTATTGGGCTCTTTTATTCTTGTAAGTTTTTCCGTTGATTTTTTTTAGATTTTCTAGGTGAATAGTCATATCACCTAGAAATAATAAAAACTTTTTTCTTTCCAGTATTTATACATATTATTTATACATATTACCTTTTTGTAGCTTTATTTCACTGAATTGGCCAGAACTGCCAGGGCAACTGTGAAGTGGTTAGAAAAGGCAACTTTGCTTTGTACCTATCTTTCATGAAAAAGTTTCTTATGTTTTCTTCTTTGGTATGTTGTTTATTGTTGATTTCCTTAGGTGACTTTTAAAAATCACATTAAGAAAGTTGCCTTGTGCTTCTAGTTTACTAAGAGTTTTGTTGTTGCTGTTGTCTTAACTCGGGGATGGGTGTTCTTTGGACTCTGAAGGTGTCCTTTCACTGTTTAGTATAATGAATGATATCACTAGGTTTCTTTATGTTGCACCATTATTTTAATTCCCAGGAGGAAAAACTCTATTTGGTCATGACATACTATTATATTAATTTCTACCTCGATTCCATTTAGTACTATTTTATCTAGACTATTATCTATATTTATAAATGTGATCAATTTTATGCATATGTATGATTTCCTTGTCAAGTTTTTATATCCATTTGATACTAATCTCTTTCAATGAGTTTGTAAGCTTTTTTGAACATGATATATATAAATTGCTTAGTATAGTGCCTGGCACGTATTAAATACTCAATAAATGTTAAAATACTATTCTTGTAATTTCTCTGTTGTAGAATAAAGGACATAAGCAATCCAAGCTTGTAGAAGTTTCTTGAAAAGCTATCTGAGACAAGTGCCTCTTTTGGAGAGGAGATTTTTTCCCCTTTTTGTGGAAGGTCATGAATCAGATTTTCTGGGATGTTTTCTGATTCATCTTGAGTTATCTTACAATTTAAATATCTCCTCTATACCTGTAATTGTGTCCCCTTTCTTATTTCTAATGTTGTATGAATGTTAAAGTGTTAGTCACATCCGACTCTTTGCAATCCTATGGACTGTAGCCCACCAGACTCCTCTGTCCAGGAGATTCTCTAGGCAAGAATACTGGAGTGGATTGCCATTCCCTTCTCCAGGGGATCTTCCTGACCCAGGGATCAAACCCGAGTCTCCTGCACTGCAGGCCGGAGCCACCAGGGAAGCCTCCTAATGTTGTATATTTGTGCTTATTTTAGTGATCTTTTCAAAGCACCAGCTTTTTTTTGGTCTTTTTATTGCTTGCTAATATTAATGTTTTCCTTTTTTCTAATTAATCATTGTATGTTTAGCCTCATTATTTTCTTGGTTGTACTCTTCTCCCATTATTCATCTAATTCGACGGAACATCTAATTCATTTACTTGCTGTCCTCATTGTTTACTGCATTCTTCTCTGAGTAAAACGTGGCCTGCCTTCCATACCTTTGACAAGTAGTGTAATCATAGTCAATCATTTCTCAAATATCTCTAATTTCAGTCTTTTCTCTTTTTAAACATTTTCTCTTTGATAGAAGAGTTTGGGGCAGAAGGTTGTCTAAAATTTTCAAGTGGCTTGTGCTGTTTGATTTAAACATTTGATGTTAATTTCTACAATATGGTCTACTAGTATTTAAGAGTTGTATCTATGACTGTGTTGAGGTTTTCTTTGGTGCCTACCATATTCCTTTCACTAGCATATTCCTCGGATTTTTTTTTTAACGTGTATTCTTTGTAGAGATGTATCTATATCTCCTCTTTCTACTCTTGTTTAAATTTTTAACAAACATATTAGAACATATGTGTGTATGTGTATCTCTCTCTCACCATCAAGAGTGCGTGTGTATGTGTTGTTCGTCGCTCAGTTGTGTCTGATTCTTTTCGACGTTATGGACTGTAGACCCCCAGACTCCTCTGTCATTGGAATTCTCCAGGCAAGAATACCAGGTTGACATTCCCTTCTCCAGGGGATCTTCCCAACCCAGGGGTCGAATCCAGGTCTCCTGCATTGCAGGCAGATTCTTTTCCTACTGAACCGTCAAGAGTAGATTCAGTTTAGTTCAGTTCAGTTGCTCAGTCATGTCCGACTCTTTGCGACCCCATGAACCTCAGCACGCCAGGCCTCCCTGTCCATCACCAACTCCCGGAGTCCACCCAAACCCATGTCCATCAAGTCGACCATGCTATCCAACCATCTCATCCTCTGTGGTCCCCTTCTCTTGCCTTCAATCTTTCCCAGCATCAGGGTCTTTTCCAATGAGTCAGCTCTTCCCATCAGGTGGCCAAAGTATTGGAGTTTGAGCTTCAACATCAGTCCTTCCAAAGAACACCCAGGACTGATCTTTCAGGATGGACTGGTTGGATCTCCTTGCAGTCCAAGGGACTCTCAAGAGTCTTCCCCAACACCACAGTTCAAAAGCATCAATTCTTCGGTGCTCAGCTTTCTTTATAGTCCAACTCTCACATCCATACATGACCACTGGAAAAACCATAGCCTTGACTAGACGAACCTTTGTTGGCAAAGTAATGTCTCTGCTTTTGAAAATGCTGTCTAGGTTGGTCATAACTTTCCTTCCAAGGAGTAAGCATCTTTTAATTTCATGGCCGCAATCACCATCTGCAGTGATTCTGAAGCCCCAAAAAATAAAGTCAGCCACTGTTTCCACTGTTTGCCCATCTATATGCCGTGAAGTGATGGGATCGGATGCCATGATCTTAGTGTTCTGAATATTGAGCTTTAAGCCAACTTTTTCACTCTCCTCTTTTACTTTCATCAAGAGGCTCTTTAGTTCTTCTTCACTTTCTGACATAAGGGTGGTGTCATCTGCATATCTGAGGCTATTGATATTTCTCCTGGCAGTCTTGATTCCAGCTTGTGCTTCCTCCAGCCCAGCCTTTCTCATGATGTACTCTGGAGAAGGCAATGGCACCCCACTCCAGTATTCTTGCCTGGAAAATCCCATGGATGGAAGAGCCTGGAGGGCTGCAGTCCACGGGGTCGCTGAGGGTCGGACACGACTGAGCGACTTCACTTTCACTTTTCACTTTCATGCATTGGAGAAGGAAATGGCAACCCACTCCAGTGTTCTTGCCTGGAGAATCCCAGGGATGGGGGAGCCTGGTGGGCTGCCGTCTATGGGGTCGCACAGAGTCGGACACGACTGAAGCGACTTAGCAGCAGCAGCAGCACTCTGCATATAAATTAAATAAGCAGGGTGACAATATACAGCCTTGACATACTCCTTTTACTATTTGGAACCAAACTGTCGTTCCATGTCCAGTTCTAACTGTTGCTTCCTGACCTGCATACAGGTTTCTCAAGAGGCAGGTCAGGTGGTCTGGTATTCCCATCTCTTTCAGAATTTTCCACAGTTTATTGTGATCCACACAGTCAAATTACAACTGTTCTTCCAGATAGGATAAAAGTTTTAGCATACTTTTTCTTCTCTCCTTCCATTCCCACATTCAGATGTAGTTGGATTAACATGAAATTTTATCTCTAGATTATTACCAAATTTTCTATGTCTTTTCTATTCTAAGCATCCTTTTTTGGCAGTTAATTATCACGTTATAACCCACTTGTTATTTATAATCTTAGATTCTAATTGGTGTTGGTGCCCACAATAATTTTTTTCTATAATGTATCTTCCTCTTTCTTCAATTATTTAATGTTATTCATTTCCCAGTTGACTGGAATACTTCAAGTAAATTTTTTGGTTGATTTTTGGAGCTTACTTTCCAGAACCTTGAGTATCTTAACTTGAATGTTCTTTTGCTGTCACGTTTATGTATGTGTAATGTTTTTTGGTTGTGCCATGCAGCTTGTGGGATTTTAATTCCCTGACTAGGGATCGAACCCAGGCCTTAGGCAGTGAGACCATAGAGTCACATTTAAAGGAAAATTTAGCTCGTTGTAAAATTCTGAGGTCACAATCACAAATCTTTCATCTTGGAATATATAAACATTGCTTTGTAAATTTGTGGCCTTCTGTGTTGCAGGTGAGAAAGTCAATCATTGTCTATTTTTCCTCTCTGGGTAATCTGTTTTTGTTTGCTAAAGATTGCTAAAAAGATTTTTATTTTATTTTTCTTTGTTGCTGCATGCAGCCTTTCTCTAGTTGCAAAGAGAGGGGCTGCTCTCGGTGCGAGGGCGTCTCATTGCAGTGGTTTCTCCTTGTGCGGCACGGGCTCTAGGCATCCAGGCTTTAGTAGTTTTGCACATAGGCTTTGTTCCCCCGAGGCATGTGGAATCTTCCCAGACCAGGAATCTAACCTGTGTCCCCTGCGTTGGCAGGTGGATTCTTAACTACTTGACCACCAAGGAAGCCCCTGCTAATGACTTTTATGTAATTTTTCTTTATTCTTGAAAATGATTCTTCAAGCTATAGGTCTTTTGTTTTTTCAATCTTCTCTGACATTGTTGAACTGAAAATTCAAGTCTTCTTTCTTCAGCTCAAAGAAATTGTCTTCTACTTTTTTTAATGTATTGATCTCTATTCATTTGCTTATGTTTTTCTTTTTACAAGTATTTGTGTGTGGGGGGGGCTTTTTTTTTAATTAATTTTTTATTGGAGTATAGTTAATTTACAATGTGATATTAGTTTCTGCTGTATAACAGAATGACTCAATTATACATACACATATATCCACTCTGTTTTAAATTCTTTCCCCAAATAGGTCATTACAGAGTACTGAGTAGAGTTCTCTGTTCTAAACTGGGGGTTCTTGTTAGTTATCTATCTTATATGTAGTAGTGTATTGATGTCAATCCCAATCTCCCAATTTATCCCTCACCCATGTTCCCCCTGGTAACCGTAAGTTTGTTTTTTACATCTGTACCTCTATTTCTGTTTTGTAAATAAGTTCATTTGTATCATTTTTTTTAGAATCCACATATGAGTGATAACATATGCTATTTGTGTTTCTCTGTCTGACTTAACGTCACTCGGTATGGCACTCCGTATGCTCAGTCATGTCCAGTTGTGACCCCATGGCCTGTAGCCCACCAGGAATTCCATTAATTCCCTTACTTTGCCTTTTTTCTTCCAGATTCTTACAGGTACTTGAATTGATTTTCTAATCCACCAGCTTTTTTTTGTGTGTGTGTGTGACTTCTTTCCACTATTTACTACTTACGTTGAGTGGTTTTTTTTTGTTTTTTTTTTTTTAAGTTTTTCCCCTAGCAATCATGTTTGTTTTTTTTTAATTGCCAAGTAAGGTCAGTGTTCTCAGGATGCTTTTTCTTGTCAGCCTGTTCTTATTTTCTCAATGTGTATTCTTAAATCTCCCTGACTAACAAGCTTAGAAGTGTTACAAGTTTTATGTTTCCTATATTACCCTTTTTTCAGTATGAGCCAGAAATCAGTTTGGTCCCCATTTTGGCTGCTAATTCTCTTTATAGATCCTGTGGTTCTGTGTTGTCTGCTCCCATGTAAATGTGAACATCTAGCTTGCACAGTTTTAGTAGCTGATGGGCAGCAGTTGTATGAAGCACAGTTTGCATCTCCCACACTGCAATAAGGACAGGACCTCTGCCAGAGCCCCAGGATGGTGGTAGCTTATGGAGTGCTTCACCTTTCATGTGGGGGTGGGCGTGGATTTCTCCCCTGGTACAACGGGCAAGGAGGTCCTTCCAGAAAGAGGACAGGATTCTTTTCCCTTGAGCATGGTAAATGGCTTCAAAAAGCTGACCACATTACTTAAAAATCATACATACACAGCCACAGTTCACATTGATTCACATTTTACCAGCGATTATTAGAAAAGCTCAACTTGTTTCTTCTGCAGAAAACCTCAGCGTCATATATAACCCACAACTTCCTTCAGCTTGCAAGTCAATAACAAACCTTTCCATCCTTTGAAGTTGAGCTCGCTTACGGTTCACACTAGGAGGCAGCATCAGAAATGGCTTCAAACTTTTAAATCCAGCCTGGGAGGATCCTCCCTGGGGCCCTCGGCATTTGGTCGCCATGCCTCTGGAGTCCATTGTTTCAGCCCACCTTCCTACTACATAGCAGGCCCTGTGCTAGGTGCTAGGGTATAAATATAAACAGATACGGCCCTCAACCTCTGAGGTCACAGTCTGGAGAAGGAACCAGATCTGCAGTTAACAATCAAGGCTGCAAAGGGCTTTGAGGAAGCCGGCTCACCTGGGTCAGTCTGTGCTCATAGTTGCCCTTAGGACAGCGTGGTAAGACACCGTCCCCTCCCTCATGTTTTCCCTTGCCAGAGGGCCAACGTCCCACGTGTGCTCAGTCAGTTATTTAGGGGCAGGAGGAAGAAGGAACACTGGGCAAGTGAGCTCAAGAAAGGCCGCCTGCCCAGCCTGGATTGGCTGCTGGTTGGGGACTGCAGCTTCCAAGGGGGTGTCATACTTAGGCTGATAGGTAAGGAAGCAGAAAGGGGAGGGAGCGTGTGCAAATGCAGAGGCTCCAGCATGTCTGCTGCCTTTTAGGAACTCCAGGTAAAGGCTCTGCAGGACGGCAGGGGCTAGAAGGGTGAGCTAGGCTCAAACATGGGGGAGAGGGCTTCCCTGGTGGCTCAGTGAATAAGAATCTGCCTGCCGATGCTGGAGACATGGGTTCGATCCCTCGTCTGGGAAGATCCCACGTACCTCAGAGCAGCCGAGCCTGTGCACTACAGCTTTTAAGCCTATGCTCCAGAGCTGGGGAATTCCATCTACTGAGCCCACGTGCCACAACTACTGAAGCCTGTGCACCCTGAGCCCGTGCTCCACAGCAGGAGAAGCCACCTCAATGAGAAGCCCTCGCGTCACAACTAGAGAGCAGCCCTGGCTCTCCATAACTAGAGAAAAGCTCATGCAGGAACAAAGACTCGGCACAGTCAAAAATAAATACAATTATTAAAAAAGAAAGAAAGAAAAAACATGGGGACATTAGAAGAGTTATGACTCTTTCCTGTAGTTTCCAGGACAAAGAAGGTTCTCAGTTTGTCCCATTTCCCTGCAGTTGGCTCTTATACTAGGGAATATCCTGGAGAACACAGTGTGAGTGGATCTATGGGGGACTCTGTTGGAAAACCCCTAGAGGAGGTAAGGCAGAGAGTGGGAGAGTGCTTGGATCCTCTCTCTGCACTCTGCTGTTTGATTGAAGTGAGCAAGTTTAGGAGCAGGGAGACCAGGATTGGTTTGTTTTGTTTTGGCTACATGTTTATTTACATTTGGAGAATGAAAGTCCCTCAGTCATGTCTGACTCTTTGCAACCCCATGGACTATAGTCCACCAGGCCCCTCTGTTCATGGGATTCTCCAGGCAAGAATACTGGACTGGGTTGCCATTCCTCTTCCATAAAGAATTTGAGATTTACCAATTTATTGTTGGGTATATGACCCAACCTGAAACTGAAGCAAAGAATCTGGACCTGGGGGAAAAGGAGCCGCCTTAGGAGGCTGAGGCCATGGTGCAGGTGGGGCCTGCAGGAATGCAGAGATGGCAGCATGGGGAGAAGGCCAGGGTCTCACAGTGCCATGGACAGCCTGACCTGGAGGTCAAGGTGGCTGCCAGCCTTATCATCACGTGTGCTTGGGAGTGCCTTGCAACTGAGGGTAATGTAGGTTTTGGACTGTCAGTGGAACTGAGACCCATGTTAGGGTGTCAGATCCCAAAGCTTGGCTGGATAGGGTAGGGGAATCAACCTAGGACCGTTAAAATTTGTAGGCAGGAAGAACTTAGTTATAGTTGAGTGGGGAAAATGAAAGACCTATTAGCAGAGACATTGCCTACAAAGGTCTGTATAGTCGAAGCTATGGTTTTTCCAGTAGTCATGTACGGATGTGAAAGTTGGACCATAAAGAAGGCTGAGTGCCAAAGAATTGATGCTTTTGAACTGTGGTGTTGCAGAAGACTCTTGAGAGTCCCTTGGACAGCAAGGAGATCCAACCAGTCCATTCTAAAGGAAATCAGTCCTGAATATTCATTGGAAGGACTGATGCTGAAGCTCCAATACTTTGATCACCTGATACGAAAAGCTGACTCATTGGAAAAGGCCCTGATGCTGGGAAGGATTGAAGGCAGGAGCAGGGGATGACAGAGGCTGAGATGATTGGACGGCATCACCGACTCAATGGACATGAGTTTGAGTAAACTCAGGAGACGGTGAAGGACAGGGAAGCCTAGTGTGCAGCAGTCCATGGAATCACAGAGAGTTGGACATGACAGAGTGACTGAACAAACAAAAAGTAATCAAGTTTGAGAAGTATGGTGAGATGATAAACTGGGAAAAGGGTTCCCAAGACCAGAAGTCGGGATTATTTGCAGCAGGTCCAGGGAGAGGCACCCTGGACAGCCCAGGGAAGGGTTCGGGGCAGAGGCAACATCATGCGGTGGCTGCAGAAAGCAGAGTGCAGGGGACAGGTATGAAGCCAGCCTTGAGTGGAGCTCTTTGACTCCTTGGTAACCGGAGCAGTGCTTTTCAAGTAGGAAATTGTGCCTTTTCCAGTATGGTCAGAGAATGGGATCTGCTGGTTGGATCTGCACTCTTCTTTTTAAAATTGATTTCTGTTGGAGTATAGTTGCTATACAGTGGTGTGTTAGTTTCTCCTGTACACAAAGTAAATCAGCTGTACATATACATCTTCAGTCAGTCAGTCATGTCCAGCACTTTGTGACTGCAGGGCTCCTCTGTACATGGGATTTTTCAGGCAAAAATACTGAAGTGAGTTGCCTTTTCCTATGCATATACATATATCCCTCTTTTTTGGATTTCCTTCCCATTTAGGTTATCACATAGCTCTGAGTAGAGTTCCCTGTGCTGTACAACAGGTTATCATTAGTTATCTATTTTATACATAGTAGTGTATCGGAGAAGGCAATGGCACCCCACTCCAGTACTCTTGCCTGGAAAATCCCATGGATGGAGGAGCCTGGTAGGCTGCAGTCCATGGGGGTCACTAAGAGTCGGACACGACTGAGCGACTTCACTTTCACTTTTCAGTTTCATGCATTGGAGAAGGAAATGGCAACCCACTCCAGTGTTCTTGCTTGGAGAATCCCAGGGACGGGGGTGCCTGATGGGCTGCCGTCTATGGGGTCACACAGAGTTGGATACGACTGAAGCGACTTAGCAGCAGCAGCAGCAGCAGCAGTGTATATATTTGCCAATCGCAATCTCCCAATTCATTCCACCCTTTCTTCCCCCCTTGGTAACCATACTTCTCTTCTCTACATCTGTGTCTATTTCTGCTCTGCAAATAAGATTATCTATACTATTTTTCTAGATTCCACATATAAATGATGTTATATGATATTTGTTTATCTCTCTCTGACTTTCTTCTTTCTGTATGACAGTTTCTAGGTCCATCCACAGCTCTGCGAATGGCACAATTTCATTCCTTTTTCTGGCTGAGGAATATTCCATTGTGTATCTGTACCACATCTTCTTTATCCATTCCTCTGTCAGTAGACATTTAGGTTGCTTCCATGTCTTGGCTATTATAAATAGTGCTGCATTGAGCATTGGGATGCATGTAGCTTTTTGAATTATGGTTTTCCTGGGTATATGCCCAGGAGTGGGATTGCTGGGTCATAGGGTAGTCTGTTCCACACCCTCCTATAAGATTATTGAGAAAGAAAGAATTGTTGCACAAGGCCAGAACATGAATGGGAGCTCGTTCCCAAGTAAGCGGTCTTATCTGAGCAAGGACCAGGCCAGGACACATGATTTCCTGACTGCAGACTCTGTCTGCACAGAGCCTGTCCTGCTGCTCCCAGCCTCCACATGCAGGCAGTCTTCAACTAACAACCAGGCCCAGCTGCAAAAAAAGAATTCTGCAAGTTGCTTGTTTAGAGCTGAGATTGTATTTTCCCTTAGAATTAAATTATTCAAAGGAAGCTTGCTATTTAAGCAATGTTACGTTTAATTTTCCTTGACTTTGATGAAAAAACAGATATTGAAGTAAAACCAGACTTGTTGTTCAGTCGCTAAGTCGTGTCTGATTGCAGTGTGCCTGGCTCCTCTGTCCTCCACTGTCTCCTGAAGTTTGCTCAGATTCATGTCAGTGATATTATCTAACCATCTCATCCTCTGCTGCCCACTTCTCTTTTTGCCTTCAATCTTTCCCAGCCTCCAGAGTCTTTTCCAGTGAATTAGCTCTTTGCATCCAGAGGCCAAAGTTTTGGAGCTTCAACTTCAGCAACAGTCCTTCCAATGAGTATTTAGGGCTGATTTCCTTTAGGATGGACTGGTTTGATCTCCTTGCTGTCCAAGGGACTCTCCTGAGTCTTCTCCAACACCACAGTTCAAAAGCATCAGTTCTTCAGCGTTCAGCCTTCTTTATGGTCCAGCTCTCACATCCATACATGACTACTGGAAAAGCCATAGTTTTGATTATTTGGACCTTTGTTGGTAAAGTAATGTCTCTGCTTTTTAATACACTGTCTAGGTTTGTCATAGCTTTTCTTCCAAGGAGCAAGCGTCTTAATTTCATGGCTGCAGTCACCATCTGCAGTGATTTTGGAGCCCAAGAAAATAAAGTTTCTCACTATTTCCCTTGTTTCCCCATCTATTTGCCATGAAGTGATGGGGCTGGATGCCAGGATCTTCATTTTTTCAACGTTGAATTTTAAGCCAGCTTTTTCACACTCCTCTTTCACCTTCATAAAGAGGCTCTTTAGTTCCTCTTTACTTTCTGCCATAATAAGGGTGATGTCATCTGTATGTCTGCGGTTATTGATATTTCTCCAGCTTGTGCTTCATTTAGCCCAGCATTTCACGTGATTACTCTGCATATAAGTTAAATAGGCAGGGTGGCGATATACAGCCTTACTGTATTCCTTTCCCAATTTTAAACCAGTCCATTGTTCCATGTCCAGTTCTAACTGTTGCTTTTTGACCTGCACACAGGTTTTGCTGGAGGCAGGTAAGGTGGTCTGGTATTCCCATCTCTTTAAGGATTTTCCACAGTTTATTGTGATCCACACAGTCAAAGGCTTTAGCATAGTCAGTGAAGCAAAAGTAGATGTTTTTCTGAAATTCTCTATTTTTTTCTATGATCCAGAAGATATTGGCAGTTCGATCTTTGGTTCCTTTGCCTTTTCTAAATCCAGCTTGAACGTCTGGAAGTTTTCAGTTCATGTACTATTGAAGCCTGGCTTGGAGAATTTAGCGCATTACTTTGCTAACATGTGAAATGAGTGCAGTTGTGCGATAGTTTGAACATTCTGTGACATTGCCCTTCTTTGGGATTGGAATGAAAACTTATTTTTTCCAGTCCTGTGGCCACTGCTGAGTTTTCCATATTTGCTGGCATATTGAGCGCAGCACTTTAACAGCATCATCTTTTAGGATTTGAAATAGCTCAACTAGAATTCCATCACCTCCACTAGCTTTGTTTGTAGTGATGCTTCCTAAGGCCTACTTGGCTTTGCACTGCAGAATGTCTGGCTCTAAGTGAGTGATTACACCATCGTGGTTATCTGGGTCATTAAAATCTTTTTAGTGTAGTTCTTCTGTGTATTCTTGCCACCTCTTCTTAATATCTTCTGCTTCTGTTAGGTCCATAGCATTTCTGTCCTGTATTGTGCCCATCTTTGCGTGAAATGTTCCCTCGGTATCTCTAATTTTCTTGAAAAGATCCCTAGTCTTTCCCATTCTATTGTTTTCATTGTTCATTTAGGAAGGCTTTCTTATCTCTCCTTGCTTTTCTTTGGAACTCTGCATTCAGATAGATATATCTTTCCTTTTGTCCTTTGCCTTTTAGTTCTCTTCTTTTCTCAGCTATTTGAAAGACCTCCTCAGACAGTCATTTAGCCTTTTTTGCATTTCTTTTTCTTGGGGATGGTCTTGATCACTGCCTCCTGTACAATGCCACGAACTTCTGTCCATAGTTCTTCAGGCACTCTATCTTTTAGATCTAATCCCTTGAATCTATTTGTCACGTCCACTGTATAATCATAAGGGCTTTGATTTAGGTCATGCCTTAGTGGCCTAATAGTTTTCCCTGCTTTCTTCAATTTAAGTCTGAATTTTGCAATATTGAGTTCATGACCTGAGCCACAGTCAGCTCCTAGTCTTGTTTTTCTGACTGTATAGAGCTTCTCCATCTTTGACTGCAAAGAATATAATCAGTCTGATTTCGGTGTTGACCATCTGATGATCTCCAGATGTCATTTCTTTAGAGCTTTATAGACTTTGCTGAATTATCGTTCAGCATCAAATGTTTACCAGGAGAGTCCTGAGGACATATTCATTTGCTTTTTCTGTCTTGATACCTAAAGATACTTTTCATTACTGAGATTTATTAATTTAACCAAGCTGTCTTAGTACTGGGCATTTTGTATCAAGTTATTCTAGAACCTGACTTGCTCCTTTAGTCTAGAAGTTCTATTTCAGTGAAAATTTCTTATGTTACCCCTCCTCCTCTTTCTTCCTCTTACTTACTTTCTTCTTGCTCTCTTACCTTTAGTATTACAGTTTTTAATTTATGATTTTATTGTTTTTCAGATTAATAATCTTAACAGTATTACTACAGTTTGGGGGAAATGTGTATGTTTAATGAGTATTGAATGAATAGCAAAGATCAGAACCATAGTAGGCCCTCAAAGCTACATAAAATCATTTTATTATCTTTTTTATAAAAGTAATTGTGTGGTACTTTTGTTGCTAAATTATGTCCGACTCTTTTCAACCCCATGGACTGTAATCTGCTAGGCTCCTCCGTCCATGGGATTTCCTAGGCAGGAATACTGGAGTTGGTTGTATATGTTTAATGAATATTGAATGAATAACAAAGATCAGAACCACGGTAGACATCAAAACTACATAAAATCATTTTACACCCATTTTTATAAAAGTACTTGAGAACGTCAAAGTTGTTTGTCACATAAGGAGTTACTACTTGTTTTCTACGTCCCCAGATTCTATTTACATTTAATGATTAACTTTATAGTCATTGAACTGCGTAATAAATACCTGCTTTGGTATATTTTACAATTTGGATTTGTTCTGTCAAAGCTGTTAGAGTTGGAGAGGTGTTTTGAGATTGGTACAACTAAATAGAAGAGCTGCCTCTGTATCATATGTTCCTTAACGAACAAAGTATTAAGTTACATACATGCATGCACGCTCAGGTGTGTCCGAGTCTGCGACCCCACGGACTGTAGTCTGCCAGGTTCCTCTATCCATAGGCTTATCCTGGCTAGAATACTTGAGTGGGTTGCCATTTCCTACTCCAGGGGATCTTCCAGACCCAGGGATTGGGCCTGAGTCTCCTGCAGCTCCTGCACTGGCAGGAGAATTCTTTACCCACTAGCGCCACCTGGGAAGCCCCCAGAAAGTGAAAGTGAAAGTCGCTCAGCCATATCCGACTCTTTGCGACCCCATGGACTCCATGGAATTCTCCAGGCCACAATACTGGAGTGGGTAGACTTTCCCTTCTCCAGGAGATCTTCCCAACCCAGGGATCAAGCCCAGGTCTCCTGCATTGCAGGCAAATTCTTTACCAGCTGAGCCACAAGTTATTGCTATCTGATCATCAAATATCATTTTTCTTATTCATGGCTTTAGTTAATTGATTGTTTCAGCCATCTCCATCTGTTTTGCCATTTTATTTATTGAAATTCAGTTCAGTTCAGTCGCTCAGTTGTGTCCAACTCTTTGCAACTCCGTGAACCACAGCACGCCAGGCCTCCCTGTCCATCACCAACTCCCGGAGTCCACCCAAACTCATGTGCATCGAGTAGGTGATGCCATCCAACCATCTCATCCTCTGTTGTCCCCTTTTCCTCCTACCCCCAATCCCTCCCAGCATCAGAGTCTTTTTCAATGAGTCAACTCTTCGCATGAGGTGGCCAAAGTATTGGAGTTTCAGCCTCAGCATCAGTCCTTCCAATGAACACCCAGGACTGGTCCTTTAGGATGGACTGGTTGGATTTCCTTGAAGTCCAAGGAACTCGAAAGAGTCTTCTCCAACACCACAGTTCAAAAGCATCAATTCTTTGGCGCTCAGCCTTCTTCACAGTCCAACTCTCACATCCATACGAGAGGATGGCCACAGGAAAAACCATAGCCTTGACTAGATGGACCTTTGTTGGCAAAGTAATGTCTCTGCTTTTGAATATGCTATCTAGGTTGGTCATAACTTTCCTTCCAAGGAGTAAGCGTCTTTTAATTTCACGTCTGCAGTCACCATCTGCAATGATTCTGGAGCCCAAAAAATAAAGTCTGACACTGTTTCCACTGTTTCTCCATCTGTTTCCCATGAAGTGATGGACCAGATGCCATGATCTTCATTTTCTGAATGTTGAGCTTTAAGCCAAATTTTTCACTCTCCTCTTTCACCTTCATCAAGAGGCTTTTTAGTTCCCTTTTACTTTCTGCCATAAGGGTGGTGTCATCTGCATATCTGAGGTTATTGATATTTCTCCCAGCAATCTTGATTCCAGCTTGTGCTTCTTCCAGCCCAGCGCGTCTCATAATGTACTCTGCATATAAGTTAAATAAGCAAGGTGACAATATACAGCCTTGACATACTCCTTTTCCTATTTGGAACCAGTCTGTTGTTCCATGTCCAGTTCTAACTGTTGCTTCCTGACCTGCATATAGATTTCTCAAGAGGCAGGTCAGGTGGTCTGGTATTCCCATCTCTTGAAGAATTTTCCACAGTTTATTGTGATCCACACAGTCAAAGGCTTTGGCATAGTCAATAAAGCAGAAATTAAAATAGCTTGATAATCACTATCTATGTGATAAACTTTGTCTTGTTGTCTTGCAAGATTTACTGACATGTAAATTTAAATCATGTTCATGTTGACTAGTATTCAATACTATATAATTGTAGCGTATTATTATACAACTCAATGAATTTGCACAAGTGATCTAACTTTGCTCAAAACTTGAATCTCCTTCATTAACATATAACTACACGTCACTTAAAATATTTCCTGCACTTGATAACTATTCTGGCAGTACTTCCAAGGGGCATCATTGCAATCACTTAAGCTAATGATGGTAATCACATATTAGAAATACTGTGTGGAGGAAGGCTTGACTGGAGAGACCAAGGAGGCCTACTAAGGGACAGTCTTAAAGGCATCAAAGTCCTAACTGGTGCAAGAACAAAGGCAGTATTGTTGGGAATTGGTATGACAGATCTAGGAACTAGAATTCTGCCTTAATCATCTCTACAGTCTAGCCCCATAGCTGCAACATAGTTGGTATTCAGTAATTATATTTAAGTAAAGGAAGATAGAATTTAGTAAGACTTAAGGATGAGTAATTGTTGAAGCAGTCTAGGAGGGGAGGAGTCTGGAATTCCCCTTGATCTTTGGCTCGAGTGGCCTTTGGATGGTAGTTCCCTTCACTGCCTTAAAGAGGGAAGGGAGGCAGGGACCCATGCAGCAGTGCTCCAGCTGAATGAGTGACATGGCCCAGCAGAACACTGACCACCTCATCTTGAAAGCAGAGACCTACACAGAAAAGAGTGGGGGAGGAAAAGTACAAATTTTCTCTTCCTTTTTTTGGTTGTGGGGCCAGTATAAGGAGACAGTGCGAAATAGACAAGCCTTCCTTCTCCCCTCTTTCCTAACTTCTCTTATCTTCCTAAGACCTCAGGTTTCCCCATCTCTGCCACCACCTCCTCAGCTAATGGCTAGTTAATGGATAATGCTTTCACTCTCTTTGAGCATCTCGGCATCTCCAACTATGCATCTCCTCTCCTGGCTTCAGAAATCTTATTTCCTCAACTGTGTCACCCTGGAGATAGCAGGAACCCAGTCCCGTTAAGTGCATTCATACTGCTGTGCAAATGACTAACAGAGCCCTTTAATTCCCCTCTAGCTAATTATTTGAATTTCCAAAGGAGGCCATTCCTTTCACTACTCCACAGAAGTGAAAGCTCCCAGTCACCTTGTTGAGATGGAGGTGTGACGTGGACGGTTTTTCTGTCACCGTTCACCAAGCCAGGCCCTGCCCTGGAATTTTGCTCTGGGGCCAGCTCTCCTCCACGGGTCCTGATTTCATAGGATTTTTGCTTCTTGCATTCTGAGGGTACAAGATTTAGGACAGCGTAAGTGGCATGCTGCTGTGGTCCTCATGGGAGGTGAGCTTGGTTTAGGGTGGCATGTCCCTACTGGGAAGGGAGCAGTCCAGAGACCACACTCAGTGGTGATATTTCCTTACTGCCCGAGGTTGAGAGGCTCACCCACCAGCATCAGGGCTAGCCCCGCTCCCCACGCACACAACCCCGCTGTGTGCTTAATGCCCTGTCTTCTTTCACAACTCCAGAATGTCCAGTGTGTACTTGGCACTGTGCTGCTTGCTTTCCATACACCAGCCCCTCGTCTTTGTAACCATCTGTGAGACAGAACCTTCATCCCTATTGTATAGATAAGACTCAGAGAGAGAACGTAATTCACTCACAGTCTCATAGGCAGGAATCATGGGAGAGCTCCCGATGCCTCGTCCACTGTCAGATGGCCTCTGGCATGGACGTTTACACGCAGGCAGCTTAGGAATGGGAAGACTGAGAACCCAGGGAACTTATCGGAGCTTCTGTTAAAGTATCCATAGTGCAGTCAATTCACTGCACAGTCATAAAGGAATAAACCAAACAATGTGGCACAAAACAGAAGAGATAGAGCTTTGTTGTAATTCCCAGTTGGAATGTTCTCTGTTGGTTCCCCATTGCTTCCTATTTAAAGTCCAAACTCCTTTGTTTAGAATTGAGTATGGAAACGTTTGGAAAATCTCAGTGCATAAAAAGGGGGAGGGAGGAAGAGAAAGAGGTAACTACTATCAGTATAGAATTTTTCCTTTCCTTCCTACTGTCTCTATAATTATCTAAAACAGAATGAACATCCCTGAGTGTCACAAAGTGTAATTGCCTTAAAATAGGAGCTCGTGCATGTCTTTTCAAAAAATAGACCATTTTGAATTTTCAGGCAACTCCATCTGTTGACTGTATGATTTCTTCCATTTCTTCCTTGGTTATAAGGTCTTTACGATCATGAGAGTAAATAGCCAACTGTTATATCCCCATGGTGTTATTTTTCATATTTAACTCTGATTCATCAAAAATATATCTTGTTGTAGTGTATGAGGCAAAGCTCTAACTTGATTTATCCACCCCCTCTCATAACCAGTTTTCCTGATAAAAATGTTGAAAACCCCTTTAATGTCCATTAGTTTGGGATGCTCTTTTTCATTATGTAAAATGCTGTATTCTGACAGATGACAGGGTCTCTTTCAGGGCTTTCTGTTGTGCTGATCTTTCTCTTGGCTATTAGGGCAATATATTAATAGTGGTAGTTCTATAATGTTGTTGGTGGCACTGAAAATCCCCATCCTTACACGGATTTTTCAAAAAATTTCTAATCTATTTGATCTGTTTACTCCTTCATGTGAAATCTAGAATCAATTGGTTAAGTTTTAAAATCTCATTCTTGGGACTTCCCTCATTGTCCAGTGGTTAAGAATCTGCCTTCCAGTGCAGGGGATGCAGGTTCGATCGCTGTTCGGAAAACTAAGATTCCACATGCTGAGTGGCGACTAAACCCACGTGCCACAGCTAGAGAGCCCGTGCGCAGTACAGCCCATGCTCCGACACTGGAGAAGCCCCCGCTCTGCAACTAAAGAAAGCCCACACACCACAACGAAGACCCAGCGCAGCCAAAATAATAACAATTTAAAAATATTTTGTAATTGCTTTAAAATCTCATTCATAGCTTGCCAAAATTGCTTCAAACCTTTATATTAACTTCAGAAAAATTAATATAATAATAGTCTCGGTAGTTGGGACGTTGATACACTCTTTCATGTTTTTAGACTTTCTCTCTTAGTGGGTTTTTTGTCCTTTAGTCTATATAAGTTCTACATGTTTCTTGTTAGGATTATGTCTAGGTATTATTATTAATTTTTTTAGCATTTTAAAAATGGCCATTGTGAATGGGAACTGGAAAATATTTACCATATTCCCGGGGTCCAGCCCCAGTTGGATCCAGGGATTCCCTCAGGATGATGGCTTCGGCGATTTAAAGGGATAGCGTCAGTGGAGAGAATCAGAGGCCTAATTATAATTGGCTTACATGGGAAATCAATATACCCCCACGCTCCAATTACTTTGGCCTGAGGAAGGAGTAGAGACAAAAGGAAAGAAAAGGAGACAAGAAAGAACGACACGGAGAGACCAAGCTTCGGTGAGCAAGGCCCATAGCTTTATTTTTAGCAGGGACTTTTATACCTCAAGTTGTACATAGAAGATAATGGGGGATGCAAAGTCATGTAAGGTCAGCAGACCTTAATCATGATCGCAAATACAAAGGCTTTGGCTGATTTACATCATCTTCTGGTCAGGAGAACTGCTAACATTTTTATTCTGATAAGAATTAGTCAACCAGAAAAACTTACTTTCTCCAAAGGTGACTTTTCGTAGAGTTTAGTACCACTCCCCGAAAACACTAGACAGGGTTGCATTCCTATAGGGCAAGAGTGTCGTGGGGGTAATCAAGGGAAGAATTTATTAGCTTAGGGGTCCAAGGTTATTATTAACATTAAAGCTTCTACTTATATTTCTTATATATCAGCTATATTAATTACACTCCCAGGAACACAGTGGGCAAGAAATATGGAAACTTGGCAGCAGGCATTAACTCAACCAAGAAATCTTCTATCAGTTCTATTTTAACAATTTTCTAACTCCCCGAGAGGCTCTGCATTGTTAGAATAACTAAGTCTCCTTGTGTATACCCTGGAGACTTATAAACTAGAGCTCTAAGTTGCTTTTCTGACAGATAAGAGTGGTTGGGGATAGCCCCTTGTGACTGTCAGAGGAGTTGGTGAAAGTCATGAAGCAGTAAAACAGACAGGCTCAGGTTTTGGGGTAGATGTTCAGGCAGGCCCACAGGGGCACCCCTCGAGTTCTGGCTCGCCTTGCCCACCAGATCTCTCCGACATGACCTTGTCATGGGGTGGGGACTCCCGGGCTGGCTCCCGGCACCATATTTTCTTTCGTTTTCTTTGCTGGAATAGAATTCAGCTATTTTAATTCTGGCGTATTGATTTGGTGGTGTTTTAGTTCGTTCTTTTGAGTATTCCAGGAGTAAATGAGTGCCCTTTTGCTCTCCAGACCTACACCTCTTTGCATTAAGTCTGAATCCTTATCATGGAGCTCCTGTGGGCAGGTGCCCACCTCACCTCTGTCACCCCTAAAAATGCCAAGCACACAGGAGGTGAAGAACTAAGCCAAAGAAGTCATTCATGGTCTTGGGTGGCAGCCCCATGAGGGATCATTCTGATTCAGAGTCTGCACCTCAGTCTGAGCAGAAAGTTGGGCTTTGGGCCCCAGGGTGTCTGTTGTAAGGCCCCAAACAGAGAGAGACCTGAAGCTAATTGTCTCCTCCCATCCAGAGGGGAGTGGTGAGGGTATCACTCAGTGGTAGAGTATTTGACTGCAGAGGGGGAGTGATGGCTGGTTTCCCTTGGGAGACCGCATTTGGCGCAGAAGGGGCCAAAGAAGAGGACCCAGCAGAGACTGTGATCCACGCAGCAGGTCTTGCTCTCCCTCCAGAAAGGCCACTCTAGGGGTCCCCTTCCCAGCCTGGAGCACTCTTCTTTTTTTCTAAGTTTTTTTTTTTTAATGTGGGTATTTTTTAAAGTCTTCATTGAATTTGTTACAATATTGTTTCTGTTTTATGTTTTGGTTTTTTGTCCACGAGGCATGTGGGATCTTAGCTCCCAGACCAGGGATCGAACATATGCACCCCTGCATCAGAAGGTAAAGTCTTAATCACTGGACCACCAGGGAAATCCCTATGGAGCACCTTTTCTGAGAAAGGGACACTTACCACAGACTCACCCCCTCTCCCATGGACCCAAAGCTGAGAAAATGACAGCTGGTTCTAGTTCTCCCTTTATGTCTATAGCCTATCTAATCGTCCACATGGAGAAGGTGATGGCACCCCACTCCAGTACTCTTGCCTGGAAAATCCCATGGGCGGAGGAGCCTGGTAGGCTGCAGTCCATGGGGTCACGAAGAGTCCGACACAACTGAGAGACTTCACTTTCACTTTTTACTTTCATGCATTGGAGAAGGAAATGGCAACCCACTCCAGTGTTCTTGCCTGGAGAATCCCAGGGACGGGGGCGCCTGATGGGCTGCCGTCTATGGGGTCACACAGAGTCGGACATGACTGAAGCAACTTAGCAGCAGCAGCAGCATTGCCCACATCTAATAGAATTCCGTTCTTTAATTAAAAACATAGGTAATACATTGATACAGTTCAACCAGCAGAGCAAACTCAGAGGTGTACAGTGAAATGTCTTACTCCACCTCTGCCCTGCCCCATCCCATAACTAATAATTTTTAACCTTCCAAGGTTTCTTTATTCAAATGCAATCAAATATGAATATATTCTTATTTTTCTCCATTCATATACAAAGGGTAGCATTCTATATATACACTTCCACATCTTGATTTATTTAAAATATACATCATCATAATTGAATACAGTATATGCTGGTTACTGTTCTAACCTTATATACATGTAACACATCTAATCCTTCTACTACTCCTATTATTATCCTTATTTGCCAGGGAGATTTTCGCCTCTAATGAGCCTCCTCTGTTTTTTCCGGCTGTGTAGTACTCTGTTGCACAGGTGCATCTTAATTTATGTAACTCTTTAAGCAGTGATGGGCACTTAGGTTGTCTCTATTCTTTGCTATTATGGACTGTGTTACATTGTACAGATGTTACCTTTTATGCCTGGAGATAGAGCTGTAGAAAAGAAATCTAGAAGGGGATGTTGCTGGGTCAAAGGATAAATACATTTGTAATCGTGATGAATATTGCCAAATTTCCCTCTCTAGAGTTACTCATTGTTTTCATAATCCTTGGCATTTCTCATTAATAGTGTCATTAGAGAACACTAATATTTCAGTCAATCATAATTATAGTCTTTGTTCAAAACATTCATGACGGACTTATTTGATCTTCTCCAGCACTCCCATATGAGGTGGGAATTACCCGAGGTCTCTGGACCTCGATAAGAAAACCGAGGTCCAGAGAGGTTACGTGACCTGCCAAGGAACGGCACAGAGCTGAGGTCAGATCCGCATCTGCCCAGCATTTTTCTCTGCTCCCCCTACCACTTACCTCAGTCACTGGCCCTGCCTCACAGGCTAGATGAGTCTCTGTTACTTAGATCCAGTGTGCTGAGGCTGGAGGCGTTGAAGGCACATGACCCAGTAGTGACCCCCATTCCCTTTTCCACACATTTTTCTGTTTCCAGAGAAGTTTTGCTAGTGTGAAATGAGTCTCCTCTGTTTGATCAAGAGGCTCAAGCCCTGGGACTTACCACCTTGGGTGACTTGGGAAGGTTGAGAGCTGGTGAAGCTGAGGACTCGTGCCTGATACCTGGTGCCAAGACTTTGGAACTGGGTTGGCCAGCAGGCTCTCTGTTGGCATTTCTGGGACAAGTTGATCTCAATAATTGAGACCAAAGTGGCCCCAGCTAAAATCCATTCTCCTGGCCTTAGATGGGTTTACTTGTTATTCTCATTGCTGGTGAGAGTAAATTACAGCAGTATTTCTAGGGAAGTAACTAATATTTTTCCTGGTAATATTTTTTTAATCTATGATTAATGAACTTCTGGCTATGCTGGGTCGTCATTGCTGCATTGCAGGCTTTCTCTAGTTGCGGTGAACTGGGGTTTCTCGTTGCACTGGCTTCTCTTGTTGGCAGGGCACAGGCTCCAGGACACATGGGCTTCAGTAATTGTGGTACCCAGGCTTAGTCACCTCCCTGCATGTGGGATCTTCCTGAACCAGGGGTCAAACCCATGTTCTCTGAGGCAGATTCTTAACCACCAGATCACAGGGAAGTCCTCCTGGTGCTATTTGAAGAGTAATGTTTAATACAATGTTTCAGAATGTGGACTCTGAGCCAGGCTACTTGGGTTTTAGTTAGTTTCCTATTGTTGCTGTAACAATTTACCACAAATTTAGGAGCTTGAAGATGCTAAAGCTGAAACTCCAATATTTTGGCCACCTCATGCGAAGAGTTGACCCATTGGAAAAGACCTTAATGCTGGGAGGGATTGGGGGCAGGAGGAGAAGGGGACGACACAGGATCAGACGGCTGGATGCCATCACCGACTCGATGGACATGAGTTTGGGTGAACTCCGGGAGTTGGTGATAGACAGGGAGGCCTGGCGTGCTGCGATTCATGGGGTCGCAAAGAGTCGGACACGACTGAGCAACTGAACTGAACTGAACCATTACAGATAGATGGTTATTTACCTCTGGAGGTCAGAAGTCTGCAGTAGGTCTCATTGAGCTACAATCGAGATGCCTGTAGGACAGTGTTCCTTATGGAGGCTCTTGAGGAGAGTCCATTTTCTTGCCTTTTCCAGCTTCTAGAAGCTGCCTGCATTCTTTTCTTTTTTAAAAAAATATTGTTTATTTATTTATTTGACTGCTCCCAGCCTTAGTTGCAGCACATGGAATGTTTAGTTTTGGCATGTGGGATCTAGTTCCTTGACCAGGGATCAAAAGCAGAGTCTTAGCCACTAGACCTCCAGGGAAGTCCCTGCCTGCATTCTGTATTTCATGATCCCCTGCCACCTTCAAAGCCACCAGGGCAGTATCACTGTGACCTCCGCTTCCTCTCCCTCACTCTCCTGCCTCTCCCCTCTTTCCCCTATGAGGTCTCCTGTGATTACATTTGGAGAAGGCAATGGCACCCCACTCCAGTACTCTTACCTGGAAAATCCCATGGATGAAGGAGCCTGGAAGGCTGCAGTCCATGGGGTCCCTGAGGGTCGGACATGACTGAGCGACTTCACTTTCACTTTTTACTTTCATGCACTGGAAAAGGAAATGGCAACCCACTCCAGTGTTCTTGCCTGGAGAATCCCAGGGACAGGGGAGCCTGGTGGGCTGCTGTCTATGGGATCACACAGAGTCGAACACGACTGAATCGACTTAGCAGCAGCAGCAGCAGCAGTGATTACATTGGGTCCACCCAGATAATCCAAGATAATCTTCCCATCTCAAGATCCTTAATGTAATCACACCTATCAAGTCCTTTTTGCCATGTGAAATGAAGTGAAAGTCACTCAGTCAAGTCCAACTCTTTGCGACCCCATGCCCTATACAGTCCATGGGATTCTGCAGGTTAGAATACTGGAGTGGGTAGCCTTTCCCTTCTCTGGGGGATCTTCCCAGCCCAGGGATCAAACCCAGGTCTCCCTCATTGCAGGTGGATTCTTTACCAACTGAGCCACAAGGGAAGCCCAAGAATACTGGAGTGGGTAGCCTATCCCTTCTCCAGGGGATCTTCCCAACCCAGAAATTGAACTGGGGTCTCCTGTGTTGCAGGCAGATTCTTTACCAACTGAGCTATCAGGGAAGCCCTTCTTGCCATGTGACATGTCATATTCAGGTTCCAGGAATCAGTACTTGAATGTACACCATTATTCTGCCTACTACAGAATTCTGCCTACTTCTGGACTCTATCACTTTCTAATTGTGTGACCTTGAACAAGTTATTGTACCTCATGCTTAGTTTCTCCATCCTTAAAATGGGAACAATGATAATTCCCACTCCATAACATTGTTATAAGGATTAAGTGAGTTGATATTTGTGAAATGTTTATAAGTGTCTTAATACATAGTAAATACTATGGAAGTGTCTGCTGGCTAAAATATATTCAATAAAAAATATACACTCTCTTAGCAATTCTATTATTTTGTAATATATTTCATAGAAACAAAAGGATCTATGCATGAGGCTACATAAAGCATTGTCCATATTAGGGGGAAATGCACAAACAGGAAATCACCAGAATGCCCGTTAACACGGAGTTCTGCAACACCCTGGGCTGCAGACCCACCCTGGTCAGAAACCTAAGGAGGCTTCATCTGCTGCTTCACATTGCTCTCATTACTGCCTGAACCACCCCTCGCCACCCCTCCTCCAACCCCTCCCCCTCCCCTGCACACACCCCCGCCACGCACCCTGTGGAAAAACTGTCTTCCACTAAAGTGGTCCAGTGCATTATTAATACAATGACTGAGTCAGTGTGGTCCATCTGGAATGTAATGGAGCTATTAGAGAATACATTAGTCCATCCTAAAGGAGATCAGTCCTGGGTGTTCATTGGTGGGACTGATGTTGAAGCTGAAACTCCAATACTTTGGCCACCTGATGCGAAGAGCTGACTCATTGGAAAAGACCCTGATGCTGGGAAAGACTGAGGGCAGGAGGAGAAGGGGACGACAGAGGATGAGATGGTTGGATGGCATCACCGACTCAATGGACATGGGTTTGGGTGGACTCCGGGAGTTGGTGATGGACAGGGAGGCCTGGGGTGCTGCGGTTTATGGGGTTGCAAAGAGTTGGACACAACTGAGCGACTGAACTGAACTGAAGATAATGCTTGTAGACCTAGATGGGGAGTGTCCTGAACAAAAGTTAAATTAGAGAAGAAAGTTACAAAATAATCGTTCAGCATGATCTGATTTAAAAAAAAAAAAAAAAATCAGCCTGCCCAAAATTGTTGTAGGTATGAGTCAGTTATTTAACCTCTGAACATCTTGATTTCTTCTATCTGTGAAGTGAGGATAATAATAGTTCTCTTAAGAAACTCTACCGAGGATTAAGTGGGATGAAATGTATCAAGTCCTTAGAATTCTGCTAGCAGTCTATGGGGTTGCACAGAGTCGGACGACTGAAGCGACTTAGCAGCAGCAGCAGAAGAGTGTGAATATTTATGTGAAGTGGTTTGAAGAGCCAGAGGTGTGAAGGATGCTCTCCTGGTTGCCTCCGAGGTGGAGAAAAGAAATTCAGAAGTGCTGGGTGCTTCTGATGATGAATAACTCTGCTTAAAAAAAAAAAAAAAGATTTATTTAATTGGAGGATAATTACTTTACAATATTGTGATGATTTTTGCCATACATTGACATGAATCAGCCATGGGTATACATGTGTCGCCCCATCCTGAAACCCCCTCCCATCTCCCTCCCCACCCTATCCCTTTGGGTTGTCCCAGAGCACTAACTTTGGGTACCCTGCTTCACGCATCAAACTTGCACTGGTCATCTGTTTTACATATGGGAATGTACACATTTCGATGCTATTCTCTCAAATCATCCCACCCTCGCCTTCTCCCATAGAGTCCAAAAGTCTGTTCTTTACATCTGTGCCCCTTTTGCTGCCCTGCATGTAGGATCTTTGTTACTGTCTTTCTAAATTACGTATATGTGTTAATATACAGTATTTCACGGATGGAGGCTAGCTATTGCTACTTTAGTAACTTTTTTATGTTCCAATAAGTTTTATTAGTAGTTTGGATACTATCACCATAACCAGAAACACTGAACTGAGAAAAGCACAGATGTAGAAACATACCAGGATTCAAAGTTTTGTAACTGTTTTGAAGAGGCATTTAATAAAGAACATTTAAAGAGAAAAAGAAAGCAGGAATGCCCTAAATCAGCCCAACCTTCTGTGTCCACAGCATCTACTGCCGAGGCTGCTCCAAGCCCTTGTGCTGCTCCTGCGCGCTCCTGGATAGGGGCCACAGCGAGCTCAAGTGTGACATCAGCATGGAGATCCAGCAGCGGCAGGATGAGCTGGACACCATGACCCAGGACCTGCAGGAGCAGGACCGCACCTTTGGGGCAGCGCAGGCGCAGATGCGCTCTGCCATCAGCCAGCTGGGCCGCGTACGCGCTGACACTGAGGAGTTCATCCGTGAGCGAGTGCGCGAGGTGGTAGCGCACGTGCTAGAGCAGGAGCGTGAGCTGCTGCAAGGCGTGGGTGCACGGTACCAGCGCGACTATGAAGAGATAGCGGGCCAGCTGGGCCGGCTGGATGCCGTACTGCAGCGGATCCGTATGGGCAGCGTGCTGGTGCAGAGGATGAAACTCTACGCCTCAGATCAGGAGGTGCTGGACATGCATGACTTCCTGCGCAAGGCACTCCACCAGCTGCGCCAGGAGGAGCCCCAGAGCCTGCGAGCCACCGTGCACACAGACAGCTTCGACGAATTCAGGGTGCGCCTGCAGGACCTCGTCTCTTGCATCACCCGGGGTACAGGTAAGCCACCATCACCTCATGGCTGGCCTGTTTACCCTGGGAGGGCTTGGGCCTGCTACTGCCCCTGGGGAAAGGCAGGTGGAAAAGATCAGCCCCATGTGACATAAGAGGAAACTGGGGGTTTTATTAAGTCTCTTGGGTTTGATCACATCGTAGGTTACAGAGAGCAGGATAAGTCTGGGGGAGCGGAAGCCTGCAGCCACCCAGAAGGGTCACCTCTGACTAATTTACAAGACCCTAAGTATTAGTTGTGATCTTGTGACTCTTAAGGAAGTTGAAAGTGAAAGTCACTCGGTTGTGTCCAACTCTGTGATCCCATGAACTGTAGCCCACCAGGTTCCTCTGTCCATGGAATTCTCCAGGCAAGAGGGACTGGAATAGGTTGCCAGTTCCTTCTCCAGGGAATCTTCCCGACCCCGGGATTGAACCCTGGTATCCTGCATTGCAAGCAAATTCCTTACCGCTTGAGCCACTGGGGGAAGCCCCTCAAGGGACTTAAGAAACTATAAAGCTGAGAACCGTACCCTGTATCATTTTAGCCCAGAGGGGCCGACCACTACCACTACCACCACCACCGCTCCTGCCCCCCACCCCCATCCCCTGGTTGGGTGCTTACCCAAAACCAGGCTCAGTGGAGGGGATCTTTTGCCCCTCGGATGGCCTGCCATCTGGACTAGCTGCCTACCTTTGTGAACCCTGCCTGGGCACTGGGGAAGTGGGGAGACAGGACCAGTTTCTGACCTGGAGTTGTCCAGTCCAAATGGGAGACAAGGTTGGGGCACGTCATGTGGCTGGAGAATGAGAGTGCTTGGCTCTGTAGCCCAAATCCAGGAGTTACAGCAGCTTTCTAGACGCTGGAGGCAGCACAGAGGCTTCCAAGAGACACAGGGGCTGCACAGGAGGGCCTCCGAGGTGGGGAGGCTGAAATGGCTCTTTGACAAAATCTCCGGCTCTGGTGTGAGGATGCCCTTTCACTGAGAAAGGGGAGGGAAGCCTCAGAATCTGAAGGTTCTTGGGCAGATGGCAGTGATGGAGACCTGCCCACTCTTGTCTTCAGAGCTAGTGGATGTGGATTCATCAAAATGCAGTCCTAGCGTGGACATGCGCCTTCTCTGCCTAGGCGGTAACTATTACCGCATGTACAGGAAACAACCTCCATAGAGTTTAAACAGCTTGCCTCGGTGGTGGCAGAGAAAGGAGTTATTTTATCTTCCAGCATGAGAGATTTAGATTTAATAAAAATGGGCCACAGGTCAGAAGAGTGTCATGGAGCTCTCACTGTGCAGAGAAATCAGTGAGCAGTAACGCTGTTAGGATTGTCCGTGCTTTGCCTTGGTGACAGCCCCAAGTTGGAGAGAGCTGTGCTTGGGGTCTGGAGCCAAAGGCAAGCACTCTCCCATGCCACCTCTCTCTTCCTTCTAGGTGAGTTCATGCCCACTGCAATCAGGGAGCTTTCTTTCCAACTACAGCCACTCCATGGAGCTGCCAGAGGCCCTGGAAAAGGGGTCTCCAGGAAAAGCAACAGGAATGTTTCCTTTGTCACTGTCCTAAGACAGGATGTGTCTCACCAGGGATGTCCCTGACCTGCCCATGACCTTCTCTGTGTTCTCCAGATGCAGCTCTATCCAGGAGAGCCAGCCCAGAAGCTGCCAGCACTCCCAGAGACACCTGTGGCACTGACCCGGTGAGATGGACTTGAGGTTTGAAGGGGAGGTGGTCCATCCTGCAGGCCGGGTGGGTTGGGAGCTCCCCTCTGTTGGAAAGGAAACTGAGTCTTGCTGTCCCCGTGTCTGCAGGTGACAGAGGAGAGGGAGCAACTGAGAGAATGACAGCAGGGCCTGGACTGGAGCCTTCAGTGGGAGGGGGCAGAGGAAGGGCTGGCTGGCTCTGGGCTCCTAAGTGCCATCGTAGGTCTTGATGTCATAGTAGGTCTCCAGGAGGTGTTAGGCCCAGCGATGGACAGGAGATAAAGCAGTGGTCCCTGGCAGGCAGGCCCTTGATAGACATGGCAGATGACCCTCCCCTCTGTGCGCCCCACTCCAGATATGTGGCCCTTCCCCCACATAGGGTTCTGGAGAGGAATGGAGAATGAGGCCAGGAGTCAGGCAGTGATCACAGCAGCCTGGGCTCCATCGATGTGATTTCAGGGCCATCACAGTCCTGAGAGCCATAGTATTCAGGGTTGGAAAGCGCCTGCACTCCCTCTCATGTGGTCATTCCCTCTGCAGCACCACTGACCTGTGACTGTCCAGCCACCATGCACATACCTCCAGGGACAGGAAGCTTGCTCATTCTTGAGGCTTGAGCCACTCCCATCTCTGCAGTGCTCTTAGAACATATCCCTGGGTGCAAATGCAGTGGCATCCTGTTAACCTGTCCTCTTGGCTACTTGCATGCATTTCTCCTCTCTCCCAGGATAAGCTTTTTCAATTCCTCCCTGGATCGGGCACCTGGTCTGCTCCCCATCCTGGTCATCCAGGTGTGTGTGCCTGTCAAGGAGCTGGGCCCAGGATTGACTGGTCCTCCATGGAAAGCAGGTCTTCTGGTGAGGGCAGCCAGCCTTTCTAGCTTTTCCATGGCGTGGCCCGTAGGAGACAGAAATTGCTGTAGGTTGAGGCAATCAGAAGAGGCTTCCTGTAGGAGGCAGAACTTAGGATCTGAGAGCTTTAGAGTTAGAAGAAATCTTGGAGTCTGAGCCAGTTCCCAACTGTCTTGGGTACTGCATTCCCATATACACACATATAGAATTTTAAAAGGACATTTAATTCTGGATATTTAGGACAAGTAATACAATCGCATGGTCAGAAATTGTAATAAAAACATAGAAAGTGATAATGTCTTCCTCCCACCTTGTCCCCCATCTGACCAGTGTTTACACCCATATTGTTGTTTAGTCACTGAATTGTGTCCGACTCTTGCAACCCCATAAACTGTAGCCTGCCAGGCTCCTCTGTCCATGAGATTTCCCAGGCAAGAATACTAGAGTGGATTGTCTACCTTCTCCAGGGAATCTTCCCAACCCAGGGATCAAGCCTGCATCTCCTGCATTGAGAAGCTGATTCTTTACCACTGAGCCACCAGTGAAGGCCTACCTATATACGTTTATTTATTTCTTATATATCCTTCCAGAATTTCTTTATGTAGTTACAAGCAAATATGACTATATATTTGCTTTTTTTTTTGGACAAAGGTAGCACAGTGCCGCATATATACTATGCCTAGGGCACAGTACTATTGGGAATTCTTATCTCATCAGTAGGCAGGGAGCTTCCTGATGCCTTTTTACATCTGCATAGTGGTCCATGCTAAAATAGGTGTAGCGTGATTTATTTAGCCAGTTCCTTGGCTTTTAGGTTATTTTGATATGATAGACAATGCTAGAATGAAAAAAGGTCTTCAAAGAAGTTATGAATGGTGGTGAAAAGTGCCCCAGGGCCACAGACTGCTCTGGCTTCCAGGTGCCAGTCGTTAGTTAATGAACAGCAAGACAGCTTATGTTGTCTTGTGTGAAGAAGGTCTGGGCATTTTTCTGGGTCTCATCTTGTGCCCTCTCACCGCCAGTTACTAAGCAGGTTGAACTTGGAGCATCAGAAGAATGCTCTGTGCAGACTCTCTTGCTTTCACTTTGGTAATAGGCTTGGGATGGGGATGGATGGAGCTGGGGAATGGAAGTGGGTCATACACCATGAGTGCAAAGGACAGGTGCGGCTGCTTGAGGGGGGCAGGCATGGTCCGGCTGTGCCAGGAGAGAAGCACCGCTTCGACCCACATTCCTGCCTTAGGAATTTATTTTAATCCCCACCCCATGCCTAGGTGGAGAGAATGATAAATACCAACTGGTGTAATTAACTAGGAGCGCTTGGGTAGGACGGCACCTCGGACATTGTCCTTCCTCTCTCTCCCTTGGTTCTTTTTGTAATGATGTCACAATACTTTAATGGAAAAAATAAATTGTTTTAAAACTGTAAAATAACTATGAATCAGTCATGATGATTTTTTTTTTTCTTTAATGAGCTCTCATGTGTGTCTCTGCTTCATTAACATGGGTAGGGGGTGTCAGGAAGATGGGGCAGAGGCTGAGAGGACCCCAGCCCTGCCTTTGGGGAGTTCACAGCCCACGTGGAAAGAGGTTCTCTTACATGTCAGCAGTTTTCAGAGACACACACAGACAGGCAGACGAAGACCTTTCGAACTCTTTTCATTTTTAAAAAAAGTTTATTTATTTTCTGGCTGCACTGGGTCTTCATTGCTCACTCGAGCTTTTTCTAGTTGCAGCAAGTAGGGGCTCCTCTCTGGTTGCGGCGTACATGCTTCTCAATGTAGGGGCTTCTCGTTGCAGAGCACAGGCTCTTAGAACGCAAGCTTAGTGGTTGTGGCACACAAACTTAGCTGCCCCTCAGCCTATGGAATCTTTCTGGACCAGAGATTGAACCCAGGTCCCCTGCATTAGAAGGCAGATTCTTAACCACTGGACCACCAGTAAAGTCCCCATTCTTTTATTTTTAATGGTGATCAAATACATATAACATATATTTGCCTGGAAGTGGAATTGCTGAATCATATAGTAATTCTGTTTTTAATTTTTGAGGAATCACCATAAAATTTTCCATAGTGGCTGCACAGTCCACAGCGGTTCCAGTTTCTCCACATTCTCATTCACACTTTTTTTTTAAGTAGTGGCCATCTTAATGACTGTGGAGTGGTTTAAACTTTTTGACCAGCACCCACTGTAAAAGATATATTTTACATCTAATCTACTGGTGTATACACATGCACATACCTATAGCTAAAACAGAAGCTTTATGCAATAAATTACACTTATAAATGTGGAATGTATAAGATTTTTCTGTTCTGTAGTGTTCTATGTAATACAAAAAATGCTAGTCATGACTTTGCTGCATTTCAAAAGCACTGGATTCGGACTTCCCTGTTGGCGCAGAGGATAAGAATCTGCCTACCGGTGCAGGGGACGTGGGTTCAATCCCTGGTCCAGGAAGATTCCACATGCCGCAGAGCAACTCAGCCCACACGCCGCAACTACTGCGCCCATGCGCCTAGAGCCTGTGCTCTAAGAAAGAGAAGCCCTCACACCGCAACTGGAGAGTAACCCCCTCTTGCCACAACTAGAGAAAGCCCGCACAAAGCAACAAAGATCCAATGCAGCCAAAAATAAACAAATTTTTTAAAAATTAAAAATAACACTAGTTTCGAGCCCCTGGTCCAGGCCCTTATTAGGTATATGACCTTAGGAAATCACTTCGCCTCTCTGTGCCTTGGTTTCCTTCTCTGTAGATGGGCAATAATCATAGTACCACCTCCTTTTTTTTAAACTAATTTCATTGTAAAATTCTCTATTTTAAAGTGTACCATGCAGTGACATTCAGTGCACTCACAGTCTGGTGTAACTGTCCCAGACTATAGTTCCTGTACTTTCATTTCCCCAAAAGGAAAGCCTGTATACACGGAGCAGTCACTCCTCACTTTACCTCCCCCAACCCTCGGCAACCTGCAGTCTGCTGTCTCTGCAGTTGGCACTTCTGGATATTTCGGATAAATGGAATCATACAATATGCATTCTTCTGTGGCTAGCTGTCCACTTAGCATGATGTGTTTAACGTTCATCCACCTTGTGTGGTCAGAACTTCATTCCTTTCTATGGCTGAATAGCATTCTCCTGAATGGCTACCCTATGTTTTATCTCTTTATCAGCTGACGTTTGGGCTGCTTCCACCCTTGGGCTATTGTGAACAGGTGATGGGGCAGGGGGCAATGTCAGCTCAGTGGAAGGGTCCCCTCCCTATGATGAATTTGCAGCTAGAGAGGAGCTACTACCTACCATTATAGGGACCACCACCACCACTTTGTCCCTAGGGTTGTCTGTGCTGGTCTCTGCTTAGTCACTCAGTCATGTCTGACTCTGCAGTGCCGTGGACCGTAGCCTGCCAGGCTCCTCTGTCCATGAGGATTCTCCAGGCAAGAATACTGGAGTGGGTTGCTATGCCCTCTTCCAGGGGATCATCTCAACCCAGGGATTGAACCCAGGTCTCCCATATTACAGGTGGATTCTTTACTGTCTGAGCCACCAGGGAAGCCCTGGAGTTGTCTAGACTGGGTCTAAGTAGACGTCAAGCAAGCCTTGAGATGTTGGGCAGTGTGATCCCTAAGGTCATCTTCTGGCACCATTAGGATGCACAGGCATTTACGTAGTCCCTGGGATGCCAGCACCTTAAGGTTGCCAGAAGGTGAAGTCATGGAGGCTGCAAGGAAGACTTCTGGTCCCCAGTGGGCTCTGGGTATTGGACCAGGAGCCAGCTCTTATGTCTAGGTGAGGCCTTGGAGACTGAGCTGACCCCACACCAGGGGACCTGGCTGGTCATACTGCCTGGTCATTTTTGTTTTTTATATTTATTCATTTGGCTGCACTGGGCCTTAGTTGAGGCAATGTGCTCTTTAGTTTCGGCATGTGAGATCTAGCTCCCCAACCAGGATCAGACCTGAGCCCCCTGCATTGGGAGTGCAGGGACTTACCCACCTGACCACCAGGGAAGTCCCCTGCCTGGTCATTTCTGACTACTTTTGTTTCCCAACTTTGCAGCCAGAGGAGGTGCCGAGGGACCAGATGCAAGCCTCGGGATTGGCCGTGGTACAGCCGGTGCCAGGGGCACACCCTGTGCCAGTGTACGCCTTCTCCATCCAAGACCCCTCCCTCAGAGAAGTAAGATATTCCCCAGCCCTCGCCTCCCCTTCCCAGGGCCCAGATCCCACTAGGTGGTAAGAGGTGGAATGGAAGTGAGAACCCAGACCTCAATAGGCACTTACTCTGTGCTCTCCCAGCTCTTGGTTGCCGTGTTAGGAAGCCTCCCTCCAAGCAGGAGCCCCTCCCATGGCAGTCAGAAGCCAGCAGAGATCGGTGGTCAGTGGTCACCAGCAGGGCCAGTGTGCCTGCTGACCTGGGAGGGCCTCTGTGTAGAGAGGTGTGATCTTCATGGCAGGTAGCAAAGGGGACAGCAGGAGCAAAGGGCATGGGGCGGGGAACAGATTCCTACCACTCAGGTCTGGGTCTCTGCCCACTGCCCCAGTCCCCTGGAGGCTCCTGACCCTGCCCTGTGACACCCCACTGCACAGGAGGGCACCAACACGACCACACCGCAGAAGAGGAAGGCCTGCCAGACCGAGTGCCCCCGGAAGGCCGTCAAGATGGAGTCTGAGGAGGGGGAAGAGTCTAGGTTGGCTTGGAGCTCCCCTGAGCAGCCCAGGCCCAGCACCTCCAGAGCAGTCTCGCCACCCCACCTGGATGGGCCCCCCAGCCCCAAGAGCCCCATTGTAAGAGATGAGCTCTCCCTGCCCGAGAGCAACCATCAAACCGGCGACCCTGCAGAGACAGGTAGGGAGTGGGGATGGGCAGGATGGGCTGAGGCCTGCATGCTGTCTTCCAGGGGCTGGGTGGGACCCCTCCTCTGCATCCTGACGCCCTTCCCAGGAAGCCCAAGGCAAGCAGCATACCCTGTGTGTCTTGCCCTCTGCTGCTGCTGCTGCTGCTAAGTCACTTCAGTCGTGTCCGACTCTGTGCGACCTCATAGATGGCAGCCCGACAGGCTCCCCTGTCCCTGGGATTCTCCAGGCAAGAACACTGGAGTGGGTTGCCATTGCCTTCTCCAATGCATGAAAGTGAAAAGTGAAAGTGAAGTCACTCAGTCGTGTCTGACTTTTCGGGACCCCATGGACTGCAGCCCACCAGGCTCCTCCGCCCATGGGATTTTCCAGGCAAGAGTACTGGAGTGGGGTGCCATTGCCTTCTCCATCTTGCCCTCAGCTGCCACCAAATGGGGAAGGGCAAGCCCAGGGTTTGTCTGGGGGCGGGGCGGGGAGGGGTGGCACGAGAGTGGATGGTTTAGCCCATGCTTTGCTGGGATGCCCATGTAGGGAGCATGATGGCCTGGGGAACACATTTCCTTAGCTCCTTCCCCTGACACACCCTTTTTGAACCCAGTACCATGCCTCTGCACAGGATGGGTCTCCCCAAACAATGTTTGTTGGTGGGTGTCTAGCACATGCTCAGAGAAGACTTGGGTAAAGTCCATACCCATCGGTTCCCAAATTTTTTTACAAAGGCCATCCACCTAAAGTATCTCGCTTGTTCAAGGTATCTTTTATGGCCACTGCCAGACAGGGAGTCCTTTCATGTAAGTGGAGGTCAACACACAGAATCCTGGAATGTTCAAGACAGTTCTTCCTGGAGCTGTTTTACCCAGTGTCCAGCTTTGTTTTCATTCTAGGTCCTACACTGACCCCTGACCCTGGCCATACACTCAGCCCCAATGGAGAATCCTTGCTCACAAATGCTATTGGTAATCAGAAGGTTTTGTAAACCTAAAGTATCTTTTAACTGAAACATCTCGGCTCACAGAGCTGAGAATCGGAACAACAAGTGTGCTGCTTTAGGATGGCCAAAGGTTCCAAACCAGGTGGTATTTGTCACACCCCCTCCACGGGTAGTCAGTTCTGAATCATTCCAGGGCCAGCAGCTGAATTAAGTCTTCACAGACAAGGCATAGCAGGCAGTGATGGAAAGCCACCTTGAGTAACCCCTCCATACAGGCAGATCCTGGCTTCCCAGGTGGCCCAGTGGTAAAGAACCCGCCTGCCAACACAGGTAGATGTCAGAGAGGCGGGTTCGATCCCTGCATTGGGGGTCCCCTGAAAGAAGGCACGGCAACCCACTCCAGGATTCTTGCCTGGAGAATTCCACTGGCAGAGAGGCCTGGCGGGCTACAGTCCACAGGGTTGCAAAGAGTCGGACATAAATGAGCGACTAAAGAGGCAGATCCATGCTGGCACGCACGCTGAATGTTGACAGCCCCCTTTCAGGGCACATGTCACCCACCCAGCCCACTGGCCTGCAAGGATTCCCACAGGAGCGCACCCTGGGCTCCGTCCATGAGCAGCCCTGGCAGGACCTAACCCCATTTCCCCTGCTCCGTTTCAGAGGAGCGCGTCGTGGTGATCAGCAGCTCGGAAGACTCAGATGCTGAGAACCCGGTGAGTGGCTCAGAAGTCCGGCCCAGGACACTGCCTCCGCCCATTCCAGGTCCCCGGGGGCACAGCCCCAGCAGATGACTCTCAGACTCACCTCGCACCCAGGGGATTTATCAGCGAGGCAGGGAGTCCTGAGCTGTCTGGAGGTTAGTCTCCAATTGCCAGCTGTGGCCTGGATCGCCCCGGCCCTCCCATTGTACCAGGGTAGGAGCCGTCAGTAATCACATGTATTCTTTCTGAAGACCTGGACAGGGCTTCCCTTCAGAGCCCTGTGTCTTTTCTGGACTAGCCAATGCCTGTGTCTGCAGCTTCCTTATGAATTTTCTGCCCTCCTAAGTCTCAGTGAGGAGGGCGGACCCACACCAGCTCCCCGGTTAACGGCAGCAATGCAGGGCCACGTGGGGGTGTGAGGGCGCAGGGCAGCACCACGCAGGGCCCAGACTAGCACATTGTGACTCCATGTAAACAAGAACTTTCTTTAAAGCCATCCCACAGTGGGACAAGTGGCTGCATGGGTTGTGACCCTCCTGTCCCTGGAGGTTTGTTCATAGCAGTTCATAGAGGCCGGGCTGTCACCTGCCCAGGGGTGAAAAGGATCGGAATTAGAGTGGAAGGCTGGACTGGGTGGCCCCTGAGGCCCCTGCCAGCCCTCAGTCTGAGGTTCTGTGTTGGAAAGCGTGCGGAGCCCACTGAGACCGCTGTCCTGCCTCCTTCCTCGTCCGTCCACCCCCCGCTGAGAGCTCGCCGAGCGTCCCACTCCCTCCAGGCCTCTCGTCTGTCCCACGGCACATGCCGCCCCCCGGCTTGGCCTCCCCACCATCCTGCCGAGCAAGCTGCCATCCCCGACGCTGAGAGTCCCAGCCAGCCTGCCGGTCACCAGGAGCAAGCCGCCGTCCACCGTGGGATCAGCTTCCTGTCACGCAGGGCACAAAGAGCCCTGCGCCCTCGAAGCACCTTTCACCTGCCGCTCAAAACGTATGGTGCCCACACGTGCACTTGGCCTCCCTCCATGGGTCAAGCCACCACCCTGGCCACCACTGGGCCTCCCAGCCAACCTGCCAATCCCCAGGAGGATCCCACCCACCCCCAAAGAGCAGGCAGCCAACCCCGCCTGGTGCAACTGGCTGCACGACCCCTTGACCCCTTCCCTTCTGTGTCCCAGTGGCTCAACATCTTTCCCCTTCCTCATTCCCCTGGGATCTCCCAGCGTAACACCTTTTACAGGAGAATAATGGGGGGAGGCAGAGCATCCCAGATTCCTGGACCAGTGATCTCCTTTGGGGATTCTGGCAGGGCCCCCATGGAAAATCCCCCAGCCCAGGTCCCCCCGGAGGCCTCTCCAAGTGCTTTCCTACCACCCCACCCTCTGGAGAGGCCACCCACTGGCACAGACACCCCGCAGACAAGCCTCTGAGAGTCCCAAGTGCCTCCCTTCTCTGCAGCCCTGGAGACTGGCAGGTTGGCATCCCGAAAGTCTTGTCACAGAATGAAGCAGGGAATGAATGGCTCCGTGGACCTCTGAACAAAGAGGCTTAAGGCCTCCCCAGTCAGGATATTCTCATTCCTCACATCCTCAAGTCTCTGCCCAAGATGAAGCTTCTTGCACCCTTTGCAACTCCCACTGCCCCATTCTCCCACCCCAAGCCTTCCCACTGGGCCTCTGCCAGGATGTAAGCCCATGAGGGCAGGGACTGTGTGGCTCCCAGGCCCTGGCAGGTGCGGCTGCTCAATAAACACTTATTGAACGATTACCCTCGCAAACCCTTCTTCCATGACCATCAGATTCCCTGCTGGGCCTAGCTCCTCCTGGCTGGTGGTCTTTGTCTCCTCTGCACGGACACTTGGTTCACCTGTGGGGCTGCTGTGACCCTCTTTCCTCCATACCCTGTGTAAGCATCAGAGGTGGGAGGTGGGGTCCAGGCCTTCTGTGCCTCCTGGACTGTTTTGGTTCTGCTATCTGGCAGCGTCCTCCATGCCCCGGAGGCTCGGGCTCTCCAGATGAACCCACTTTCCCCAGCTCATCTTAGACATCCTTCTGCTCCCCACTGTATAGGAAGACTGCCTCCTAGGTCTCCTCTCCCCACCCGGGTCCCGCTTTCTTCCTGGATAACTTCAACATGCGCCACCCTGGCCTCTCCTCTCCTTGACCTTTCAGGGATCTTTGCCCCATTCCCCTGTAGCTGCCACCCCACCCCCCTTGCCTCCTGCCCCCAGACCACTCCATCACTGAGAACCTTCCCTCTCTAGACTGGCCCAGACTGACCATAGCTTCCTTTTCCTTGAGCTCTCCGTCAGTTACTTCCAGGACTTGGGCTGTTTGCCTCCCAGTTCCTTCTGCCATTACCTCCCGCCCACCAGCCAGCAAGGTCCACCATTTCAGCCAGTCTTCCACCAGGATCTTGGTGCCCTGTCTCCCCACCACCCGCTTCTGGTAGCCTGCCCTCCAAAGACAGCCCTGGAAGGATGCACTCGTTTCCCCTGCTCTGCACTGCCACCTGGAGGCCAACTTCTGTTGGAGAAAAGTCGAGGGGAGGAAAGCTATAAATGATTTGTCTCCTGGGCTCCTTAGCCTCCTGCCTGGGCATGCCCCGCCCCCTGCCCTCCATGGCACCTCGCTGCACCCCTGCTTCCCTAGCTCTGGTCCGTCTTCCCCACCCTCGCTCTTGGCCGGTGGCTGAACCTTCTGCCCTAGGAGGACCACAGGACAGGTGGCGTAGCAGCGGCCCACATCTTGCTCTCTGATGACCGATTGACCCGACCCCATCACATCCCTCCCCATCCCTTCTGTTAGGACTAGAGGACCCCCCTCTAGGACTCACTCCTCCTCTCCCTGGCCATGCCCTCCTGCCCCCTTGGGAACCTCCTTCCATCTCCCCATCCTCATTTGCATCTTCAAACACTTCCTGTGGGCTGTAACTAAGCACCCTGGAGAAGTCCCATCTTTGCATGCACCCCCCACACACAAACCATTTACCCTTCAACCTTCACCCCCTCAGTGCTCCTTCCTTGCCCCAGTCCCCTGCCTTTCCCCACCATGCCCGTGAGCCCTGCCACCATCTCCAGGGTAACCTCCGTGCCTCTGAGTCCAGTGGTCACCTTCAGTCCTAATGCCCCAACACTCTGCTTCCCTTGGGTTCAGGAGGTTTCCTCCTGCAGCTCTGCTAGTCCTCCTCACTCCCCCTTCAGGTCTCTTTGTTTTTTTAAATGTTGTTCTTCCAGCTTAGCTTCTGGGATCTCATCTCCTAGAATCTGTACACTGTCCCCATGATCTCAACCATGCGCACAGCCGCATAGCAGCCGCCCAGTGTCTCCACTCAGATGCCCCACAGAAACCTCAAACTTACCTTGCCTCTTGTCCTTTCTGTAAATTGCACACATCTGCCTAGTTGCAGAAGGTGGGACCCCAGAGCTGCCCAGGACTCCCCCTACCCTTTTCACTATTCCTCAGAGCCAATCACTTTGTGAATCTTACCATGTTCTAAATTCCTCAGAAAGCTGGTTACTTCTTTCTATCCCATAATCTTGATAACATTAAAACAAGGCTAACCCTGGATGGAAGTAGAAGCCTGGGAAAGAAAGAGCAAGAGAAGGATTCGAATGCTGTTAATCTGGCCAGACTTCGTGAGAGTCAGGTGGAAGTCCTGAAACCAGCAATATTTTGGTGGCGTGGGGGCGGGGGTGGGGTCAGACTAGCACTTAGCTGTCAGGCAAGAAGCCACTAGGTGCTATCTGAGGTTGATCAACTCAGGAAGGAGAAGTGCATTTCAGGTTACAAAGAATTAAATGATTAGAAACAGCTGCTCGTGTTTGGAGACCAGGTCTGGAGGCAAGGGAACCAGAGGCTCACTACTTTTGTGTGGGCGTTCTTCAGACATGTTTTTTAAATTAACCATTACGGGAGTCTGAAACTTATTGGGGGAAAAATTTTTTTACAAAGCAAACAAATTAGATCCTCCTAAGTAGGTGTGTCTCTCACCCACCTGCCATGCCCGCTTCCAGACCCCTGGTGCTCCCAGAGTTCCTTAGCAGAAGGGGGCAGGGTGATGTCTGCAGGATGCTCCCGGCTCCCATGTCCTCCCCTCCCTGTGGCCTTTATCCGTCCTGCCGCTGTGTGAGAGCTTCGGAATGCCTGCTTAGTCGCTTTAGTTGTATCCACCTCTTTGTGACCCCATGGACTGTAGTTCACCAGGCTTTTCTGTCCATGGGATTCTCCAGGCAAGAATACTGGAGTGGGTTGCTGTTTCTTTCTCCAGGGGCTCTTCCCCACCCAGGGGTTGAACTCACGTCTCTTACGTCGCCTGTGGAATAGTGGCCTGCTAAGATACTGTGTTTTCCAAGTGTACCAGGGCATGCAAGCCCCCAGCTTGGGCTGCAGCTGTGTCAGTGGCTGGAATCCAGACATGTCAGGGCTCTGGCACTGATCTGGTGTGGTGGGCAGGGCTGGGGAGAGGCTGCTCGAGCAGCTCGGGTGTTGTGTCAGAGACCTCGCCCCTGCTGGGAGAGGCAGTGGGGCTGTACTCTTGGGGTGGAGAGGGAGTCCCAGGTCTGATGCTGGAGACCTGGGGTGAGGACTGTGTTTAAAAATGAGGTGGGTCAGCCACACCTCTACTGCGGGCCCTGTGTCAACAGAGCCAAAGGAGAAAAAGGTAGATGTCTTCACCCACTCTTGGAACAGAAGATGCCCCAGTTCCTGGTAGCAACAGGACAAAGTGGAAGCAGGAGGTGGCCTTGCCGAGGGGGCAGCCCCCAGAAGAAGTGCATGGTGACCGGCAGTGGAAGGAAGGCCCGGGGGAGCAACTGACCCAGGGGAGGGACCATGATGCTGGTGAGTGTGCACATCAGAAAAAGACACAGGTGCTTGGCTGAGAAGATGGGAGCCGTGGCCCCTGGAGCCTGCAGAGGGGCCAGAGCAGGAGACAGAGGGCCGTAGGGACCACAGGCTGGCTAATGGGATCATCTGGGTTAACAGATAACATGTGCGGTATCTCTGGGGCCTTCAGGCTTTGCAAGAGCTAGGGTTTTCTGGCTGCAAAATACAGGCATGCGTGTGTCTGGCCAATCTGATCCCAATTGTAAGCTCAAGTGCTGAGAAAGTTCCTCAGGAGCCAAGGACCTCTCAGTTCAGTTCAGTTCAGTCACTCAGTCGTGTCCAACTCTTTGCGACCCCATGAATTGCAGCATGCCAGGCCTCACTGTCCATCACAAACTCCCGGAGTTCATTCAGACTCATGTCCATCGAGTCAGTGATGCCATCCAGCCATCTCATCCTCTATCGTCCCCTTCTCCTCCTGCCCCCAATCCCTCCCAGCATCAGAGTCTTTTCCAATGAGTCAACTCTTCGCATGAGGTGGCCAAAGTACTGGAGTTTCAGCTTCAGCATCATTCCCTCCAAAGAAATCCCAGGGCAGTTCTCCTTCAGAATGGACTGGTTGGATCTCCTTGCAGTCCAAGGGACTCTCAAGAATCTTCTCCAACACCACAGTTCAAAAGCATCAATTCTTCGGCGCTCAGCCTTCTTCGCAGTCCAACTCTCACATCCATACATGACCACAGGAAAAACCATAGCCTTGACTAGACTGACCTTTGTTGGCAAAGTAATGTCTCTGCTTTTGAATATGCTATCTAGGTTGGTCATAACTTTCCTTCCAAGGAGTAAGTGTCTTTTAATTTCATGGCTGCAGTCACCATCTGCAGTGATTCTGGAGCCCAAAAAAATAAAGTCTGACACTGTTTCCACTGTTTCCACATCTATTTGCCATGAAGTGATGGGACCGGATGCCATGATCTTCGTTTTCTGAATGTTGAGCTTTAAGCCAACTTTTTCACTCTCCTCTTTCACTTTCATCAAGAGGCTTTTTAGTTCCCCTTCACTTTCTGCCATAGGGTGGTGTCATCTGCATATCTGAGGTTATTGATATTTCTCCCGCCAACCTTGATTCCAGCTTGTGTTTCTTCCAGTCCAGCGTTTCTCATAATGTACTCTGCATATAAGTTAAATAAGCAGGGTGACAATATACAACCTTGACGTACTCCTTTTCCTATTTGGAACCAGTCTGTTGTTCCATGTCCAGTTCTAACTGTTGCTTCCTGACCTGCATACAGGTTTCTCAAGAGGCAGGTCAGGTGGTCTGGTATGCCCATCTCTTTCAGAATTTTCCACAGTTTATTGTGATCCACACAGTCAAAGGCTTTGGCATAGTCAATAAAGCAGAAATAGATGTTTTTCTGGAACTCTCTTGCTTTTTCCATGATCCAGCGGATGTTGGCAATTTGATCTCTGGTTCCTCTGCCTTTTCTAAAACCAGCTTGAACATCAGGAAGTTCACGGTTCACGTATTGCTGAAGCCTGGCTTGAAGAATTTTGAGCATTACTTTACTAGCATGTGAGATGAGTGCAATTGTGCAGTAGTTTGAGCATTCTTTGGCATTGCCTTTCTTTGGGATTGGAATGAAAACTGACCTTTTCGAGTCCTGTGGCCACTGCTGAGTTTTCCAAATTTGCTGGCATATTGAATGCAGCACTTTCACAGCATCATCTTTCAGGATTTGAAATAGCTCAACTGGAATTCCATCACCTCCACTAGCTTTGTTCGTAGTGATGCTTTCTAAGGCCCACCTGACTTCACATTCCAGGATGTTTGGCTCTAGGTGAGTGATCACACCATTGTGATTATCTGGGTCGTGAAGATCTTTTTTGTATAGTTCTTCTGTGTATTCCTGCCACCTCTTCTTAATATCTTCTGCTTCTGTTAGGTCCATACCATTTCTGTCCTTTATCGAGCCCATCTTTGCATGAAATGTTCCCTTGGTATCTCTAATTTTCTTGAAGAGATCTCTAGGCTTTCCCATTCTGTTGTTTTCCTCTATTTCTTTGCATTGATCGCTGAGGAAGGCCTTCTTATCTCTTCTTGCTATTCTTTGGAACTCTGCATTCAGATGCTTATATCTTTCCTTTTCTCCTTTGCTTTTCGCTTCTCTTCTTTTCACAGCTATTTGTAAGGCCTCTAAATTAGCATTAATGTCGATACTAGATACTTCAGGTGAGAATGTTGAATAGCAAAGAGCTTGGCTTCTGTCTGCTTTGCTGATGCCCAAACGTGGAATGAACCCGTAATTAGGACAGTTGTTCCCAATCCTGGCTGTGCACTGCTATCACTTGGGGGTCTTACCAAGGACAGATTCCTGAGTCCCACCCCCAGGGAGTCTAACTATATTGGTCTGGGGCTCAGCCTGGACATAAAGATTTTTTTAAACTGCTTATGCACAATCAAGGTGGTTGTGTTGTTCAGTCACTAAGTCGTGTCTAACTTTGCGACCCCATGGACTGCAGCACACCAGGCTTCCCCGTCCTTCGCTGTCTCCCAGGGCTTGCTCAAACTCATGTCCATTGAGTTGTTGATGCCATTCGACCATCTCCTCCTCTGTCGCCCCCTTCTCCTCTTGAGGGATTCGATTGCATATCTGTGTCAAAGAAATGCTGCTCATTTGTGTACGTATCAGCCTTGAACAGAGGTGACGTATACATGCTGGCATATGATCCAGGTTGGGAAGGGGAGATGCTGGGTCTTTCCAGATAAACCTCCTAGAGGTTTTTTGAAAGGTGATAAGCTAGCAGCTTCCTAGGAGCACCTCAGTATGGCCATTCCACCTGCTGTGCTAAGTTGAGATGTGGTTAATCTGCTAAGTTGACTGTGATGAAGATGAGTGAAATGGAGTTCGTGAACCCGATTGCACATGTATCCTGATTGTCTGTGTATCCTGAGAAATATCCCAGATCCCACATGGCTCAGTTTTGCAGTCAAAGAAACACAGTCCATTAACCAATTATCTAGTATATAGTCATCTTTCAAAGACTATTACAGAGAATACAACTCATAACTCACGGCAACACTCCTTAAATCCTTCATCCCTTCACACTCACCACCGTCATCTCCTACTCACGGGTCCCTCAAAGCCTTTTCTCACTTTCCACTTTCCAGTCTTCACGTGAGGGCTCTGATCTCCTCCACCCTCTGGTTCTTTCTGCTGCCATTCCTTTCCCTTCCAAGCAAATCTCAAGCTTTTTCCAACAAAAGGCCCTCTCCTGGATTCTTGGGTTCAGGTCTCTGCTACTCTCCCCCTCTATGCTCCATGCTCCTACACCCCCTTAATCCTGATTGTGGAATGAGGTTGAGGAGTGGCAGTGGGGGGCGTGGAAGGACAGAAAGATATCCAGCATCAGAGCTGGATATCAGCTGGATAATCAGCTGTGCTGATTCTGTTAACCCTGGGTCTTTAGGAAAGTCTTTTTTAAATGTCAGTACTTCCCAGCTGTACTGCTGGGATTTAAGGCAGGGATGGGGAACTGCTTGCAGTGCTAGCTGGAGTTCAGTGGAAGGCATTCCTGTGAGACCAGCCCAGTGGAGTAGCCATACTTTATGGTCATCCCCAAGGGCAAGAGAAATCTGGGTGGAAGAGGAGTCTGGGCTGGAAGATTCAGCCTTCCCTCCCTTGACAACTCAATGGAAAGGGGTGTTCTTTTATTAAGGCGGCCAGCAGGGTCTTCAGTAAGTTCAGGACAAAGGATATTTCCATGACTATAAAAGAGAGAATGACCCCAGGGCCACGAGAAGCTCTTAAAAAGTGAGGGTCTCGTGGCTATCATAAGTGACCCTGGAATAAAGATGGGGGAGTTAGCTCAAAGATGCTGCTCTCCAGGGAGATCAAGTCTTGGAAAGGACTATCTGAAGAGAAGGCGCTGGCTTTCCAGCCTGAAGAGACAGTCCCGGAAGACAGACGGAAGCACTCAGGGCCACTGTGAGGGCTTTGGCAGTTTGGAGCAAAGAGAAGAAGGAAGAGGGGAAGGCCAAGTCGGTGGGTGGCAGAGAAGACTGGGCCAAGGGGACGGCACTTCACCTGAAGCGCAGGGGAGGCCGCAGCAAGGGGAGTCCAGCTGTTTCCACCAGCCCGAGTGTGAGAGCACCCCTGCCTGTGATCGGAACAGGCACTGGAAGCTTGGAGACAGGAAACAACTAGATCTCCCACGGGGGAAGAAGGTAGTGTCTCCTGTCTGCTCTAGCAACTTCAAAGAAGACTCCCGGAGAAGGCTCCCTCCAGGGAGGCATGGGAGCCCTGACAGCATGACAGAGACTCAGCAGGACATGCCAAACCAGCCTTGGATGCGTGGCCAACTCGAGGATACTGATCCATAAGGCCTACATTTTGTCAAAGTAGGGCCTCGGATATAGAGTCCCAGAAAACTCACAGGCTGCTTTAAGCCAAACCAGCTCTATATGGACTCAGTGAGTGTCTGTTTTTATCAGCACCTAGGAGGAAGTTGGAGAGGGCTATGAAATGCACATAAAGCAGAAATCAGCCACTCGCAGGAAAATCCCAGCACATTTTAGTTGTGGTTAGCAAAGACTTTGCACTTGGCTGAAGTTTCAGTAAAACAGAGGTTTGACCTGGAGAGTGGAAGGGCCGAAGACAGTAGGCTAGTTCTGCCCCAGGCCAGGGACGACAGCCAGACGTCAGAGTTCAGAGAGGCCTCGGGCGAGGCCAACTCCATCAGCCACCAGGGCAGTCTGTCAGAGGGCAAGGTTGGGGCCCGCTCTGGACTCTGTCCCAGCAGTGCCCTCAGCAGGCCGTGTGACAGTGGCCACGTCCCTTCCTCCTGGTGTCTGGTTAATATCCATAGGTGACACAGGAAGTTCTGAGCAGGCCCCCAAGCTTTGCCAGGTGTGCAGATGATAAGCAATTACCTATATTATGAAAGGCTCTACCTCCCTCGTTCGCCCCAGCCCCGGGGGTCTAAACGCTTACAGCTAGAGCCCCTCCCACCCCCAGGGCCCTTCAACAGCGTTCACACCTTGGTGGAGAACAGAGCCTCAGGTGCCCAGCCTGGCGGAGCCCCAGCCTGCTTGCCTAAGCAGCTGTCTTCTGGACGCCAAATGGCAGAGGGCTCCCGGGTCTGAGCCGCCGCCTCTCCACTACTCTCACAGCCAGGCGCCTTGTGCCCCCTAGGGGTGGCGTCCCAGGGGCCGGGCGGCCCTCCCCTCTCCTTTGCGCAGGGTGCCGGGCCCTCAGCTCACCTGGGGGACAAGAAAAGCCAGGCGTCCTGCCCCTTCCAGAGAAACACCTGAGGTTCGAGATGGGACTCCTTCCCCCAGCGCCCCCCAGTTCATGATGTTTGTTCTGAGTCAGCTCAATGAGTTGAAGCGAGGAGCAGACACATTGGGCCCTGCCCACCTCAGCCCCGACACCTTCCCTGAGCCTCCCCCCGAGCCCTGCTCACCCATGTGCACACTCAGCCACACAGTATCACACTTGCACACACACCTGTGTCAACGCAGGCCCACAAACCCACACCCCCCATACACACACACACACACACACACACACACAATATTTGCATTCATTCCCACACTTTTTTCACACTCACTCACACTTGCCCCCATGATCCCATCCTACTCACGCACTAAGACACGTGCCCTGATTCACACGCATGACCCTCACACGTGTGCATGCACGTTCACATCTGTTCAGGCACTCGCTTGGAAGTGCCCCCTCTTTCCCAGTAACAGGCCCTCCCTGAGGCACACACAGACCCCCCGACATACTCACGCACTCTCATCGCCCCCCGCCCCACGCTCACACACACACCAGCACACACGCCTGTTGACAAGGAACCGGCTCACATGGCTGCTGCCCGCTCTCGGCCCCCATAGCCCCCTGACCTGTTGGTTTCTTCTGTGTTGCAGGACTCCCGAGAGCTGGCCGACAACAGCAGCGAGTCCAGTGACCTCCAGCTGGAGGGCCCCAGCTCCCTCGGAGTCCTGGACGACAGCCCCTCCAATTCCCTGGTGGAAGACAAGCCCCTCGTTTTCTTTGACCTCAAGATTGACAATGAAAGTGGGTTCTCCGGTGGCCACCCCCCAACTCTTTCTTGCTCAGTCCCTAAGTCCCCAGGATAAGTGCAGGCAGAGCCATCTGTGAGCCCGGGAGAGCCCTGAGCTGTGGCCAGAGCACCGCACTTCCCGGGGACTCTCGGGTGTTTGAACTTGGTTCTCTGAATAAGGACGTCTGCTTTGACCAGGGCCTGAGGCATGAGGCAAGCACCTCCATGAGTCCCTCCCTGACTGGTGCTTCCATTAGGGAGCCTTGGGAACACACTTCTAAATAGAAACGCAACGTTAAAGTCGCCGAGGTGACACCAGCAATCCAAACACAGCCTTAGGCTGAGTACAGAGCCCATTCTTTCCATGGTTGCTGCAAGGTCACAGAGAAATGTGACCCCTTCTCCTTCAATTCCGCGGTGCTTACCCTGGCCCTGCAGGAAGCTGGGTCCCATCCAGCTGCCTGGGCTCAGCATGAGGCCAGCCCAGGGAGACACAAGCAGCGAGTATTTCACAGAACAGGGAAGCCGTTTGCAGACCTCACTGGAAGATTCGGGGCCATGCTCTGAATGGAGTGGATTGGGCAGGTGTGCTGTCTGAGCCAGCACTCTGATGCTGAGGGCTTTAGCTACATGGCTGATGGGGTTGGCGGCCAGGGGAAAGGGAGTGAGGGGCTAGGCTGAAGCAGTGAGGGGTCCCTAGTGTAGGTGGGTGGAGGCTGGCAGAAGACAGGAGGGACCCGAAGTGAAAGGGTTTGGGGAACTCCGGAACGTGGCAGGGCAGGGGGGAGCAGGACTCCCAGCAGGGGAGGAAGGGGGCCTGGAGGGCAGCCCCCCTCCCCTTCTGACCCCCATCCCTATCAGAGCCAGGGTCAGAGCTGCGTTTGAGGCTGATGCTTGATTCCTGCCATCAGGCCCCAAGGTGGGGTCTCTGGATGGTGGGGTTGGTGCCCCTAGCCTTGCCCTTGAGGCCTCACGCTGCCGTTCTCTCCTGCCCAGCCCAGAAGATTAGCCAGCTGGCAGCCGTGAACCAGGAAAGCCAGTTCCGCGCGCTCATCCAGCCCGAGGTGCTCAACGTGTACTCCAAGGCTGTCTCCCTGGAGGTGGGACTGCAGCACTTCCTGCATTTCCTAGCGAGCATGCGCCAGCCCATCCTGGCCTGCTATAAGCTGTGGGGGCCCAGTCTCCCCAGCTTCTTCCAGGCTCTGGAGGAGATGAACATGCTGGGGAAGTTCCAGAAGTCCATCTCGGGCTTCCTAGCCACCCTGCCCCTCATCCGGGAGTGCGTGCCGGGGGCCAGCAGCTTCAAACTCAAGAGCCTGGCCAAGACCTACCTGGCGAGAAACATGAGCGAACGCAGCGCCCTGGCGGCCGTGCTGACCATGCGCGACCTGTGCCGCCTGCTCGAGGTGTCCCCCAGCCCCCAGCTGGCCCTGCACGTCCACCCCTTCAGCAGCCTGCAGTGCTTCTCATCCCTGCAGCCCCTGGTGCGGGCAGCCATCCTGCCCCGGGCCGAGGCCCGCTTGCTGGCCCTCCACAAGGTCACCTTCATAGAGCTGCTGACCGCACACCACCATGACCCGCAGGGCGGCCTGAAGAAGTACAACCGATTCCTGAGCCTCCAGAGCCCCACGTCGTCCCAGCCTGTGTTCGACCTGCATTCTCTAGGCACCTACTTCGAAGGCCTGCTGGGGGCGCCGGCCTCGGCAGGGGCAGGAGGCGTCGCTGCCCCTCCGGCTGGCCACAGCTTGGCAGAAAGGGCTACGCAGCAGACCTGAGGGGAGGGGCTGACTAGCTCAGACTCTCTGGGGACAGAGAGAGATGGGGTCCCTGAGCCAGCCCCTGCCCACCACAGCATTCCCAGGTCCTGGTCCCCAGTTATCTCCCTTGTCATTTGGTCCTTCTCCGGGACCAAATTCCACCTCTCTAAAAATTCCACAGAGAAGGTTCCAAGGCCAAGCAACCACCCGACGGAGGCCACCAGATCCCTGGGTGGCCCTGAGAGCACCATGAGTTAGCTCGAAGACCCCCTGGGCCTCCCACTCCAGGAGCCAGAACCAGGGGCAGGGCGGGGTCCCTGGTGAAGAAGGCCTGGTCGCTAGGCTCTCGAAGCAGCCCCCATATTGCCCCAGCCAACCTCAGAGGGGCCCTTACTGCTCCTTCCTGAGCCCTGGCATGGCCCCAGGGGACCTGCTGACAGCACCCACAGACACTGCCTACACCACCAGGGGCCCCACGGGTACCAAAGTGCCTTTCAAACCAAACCTTCCCTGAAGGGTTTGGGTTCTTCCAGCCTTTGCCTGCCTGGAGGCCAGCCCAGTTCATGTCCCCTCTGGGGCACTTTCACCCTCAAAGGGCCTCCTCTCAGCGGAGATGGGGCCTGCCACTCCCTGCCGCTCCCTGCTTCCAGACATGACCTTCCAAGCCTGCTTCCCTCCTGCTGGCCACACTGGGCCCTTCTCTCTCTCTGCCATGCCACCACCTGCCCCAAGCCCTCCCAAGGGGTGACCTCCAACCCAGCACTGCTCTCAGTGGAGTCCAGGGACCTGCAGCATGGGAATCTCTGGGGTGGGGCCCAGCAGACTGCTTTAGCAGGTTCTCCAGATGATTCTGAGGCCCGCCAAGTTTCAGCGCCTTTGCTCTGATAGACTGCCCTCCCAGGAGAAGCAGTGTGGAGCAGCAGAGGAAGTCCTGGCTCTGGTTGTGTGCGCCGAGTGGGACCCAGGAAAGGGCGCCTTCCTGAGCCCCCACGTCCCCACCTATAAAATGGGCTGGTTATCCTGCATGGTCCCAGAGCTCTCATCTAGCCCCGCCATTCTGGGGTTTTAGGAATGAGCAGCAGGCTTCTGGGGCAGTGGTGAAGGAGGTTTTCGTTCTTGAGCCCTTGGCCCCAACCCTAAGCTAACTAAGGCCCCCAAACTTGAGCGGAACACAGGCAGGTGGTCTCATCTGACTAGCGGAACCACTGCCCCTTCCCCTCAGCCCCTCTGCCATCCCTCTTCCTTGACGCCCTGATCCTGGGGATACCCCCATGGCCTCAGCTTTCACATGGGTGAAGGCTGTGTGCCCACATCCCCACCCCCACCCACTGGGGACCCTGAAGACCCACAGAGGGATCACATAGGAACTTGTTGCCATGTGAGAGTGCTGGCTCTAATAGTGAACTCTGATGCATTTAAAATCAGATTCCGACTTAAAAGTAGGCACTGGCTCTGAAGCTCAGTAAAACTAGCGGCTGGGTGAGGGGAGGAGGGGGCTGGAGCCTCAGTCTGCCTGTGATGACCATCTTGGCTGCAGCAGGGAAGGAATTGGGCCCCTCCTCACCGTATCTTCCCCCCAGCCCCACCCCAAGACTGAACCTGCTGATTTCCAGCTCCAAGCCAGCCCCACAAGGCTTTCTTCCTTCAGATGGAGTTGATCACATTTGTTATAGCAAAGGACTGTTCAGCCCTCTCGCCACTGTCAAAGCCTTTAATAAAGATGTGAATCTTCAAAGCCTGGTGTGCCAATCACAGACTCTGCCCAACCCACCCCAGAGTCCTGAGCAGTCTCTTGCCTGGTGAAGGGGAAGCTTGCTGGCATAGCTCTTCTTTGTGAGGGCGTCTTTCAGGACTCAACAGAGCTGAGAACCCCTCATTGCTCAGTGATGAGTGTCTCAAGGACATAAGCCCCTGTTCTAAGTGGAGATACCAGGGTGGACCTATCTGGGATCATCTCCAAGGGCGGGTAACCACATGGAGGGAAAGAAGCACCAGTTTCAAGAATCACCCCCTAGAGGTAGTCAGGGACCAGAGAGACCAGGGACTTTACATCTGCCTCCTGCTGGGTAACTTTGTACCCTGGCCATCTCAGGTGGAGTTCTCATTAGTGCCTGCGGGGGTTCCCTTGGCAAAGGCGCTGTAGGAATTAGTGCCCCCCGGCCTGGGTGAGGACCCAGGTAATGTGATTTGATCAGTACCCCCATCCTTAGCCTCACCTACCTGTCTCACTTAGCCATGTCCGACTTCTTGTGGCCCCATAGACTAACCCGCCAGGTTCCTCTGACCATAGAATTTTCCAGGCAAGAATACTGGAGTGGGTTGCCATTTCTTTTTCCAGGCAATCTTCCCGGCCTAGAGACCGAACCCGTGTCTCTTGCATTTCCTGCATTGGCAGGCAGGTTCTTTACCACTAGTGCTACCTGGGAAGTCCAAGTCTCTAATGGCAAATCCAGATACTTCCCCTGTGCTTTGAATCTCTGAATCGATCTCAGGTTTACCTATGTCAATGAACCACAAGCTTGCTGGGCTGGAAGCCAGGGCAGAGTTTCAGTCCTCACTCAGTAGCCCCTGACTCTGGTCTGCTGCATCAAGCTCACTGATGTTCAGGCTCCCAGTCTGTAACATGGTATAAGATGGGTCGTTTTTTACTTCATAGGATCCTGTGTGAACCAGTAAGGAGACGTTTGTGAAAATAGCCTTTTAATGTATGAAGAATTGCACAAATGTAAGATCTTAGCAACAAACAAGATGACAGTGTTATTGCTTTATAAACAATAGAAAAATAAACAGATACTGGATCTTAGTAAACAAAGGACTTGGGCTTGCCTTCAGGGGGATGAAGAACAAGCTCTGGGATGGAGCCGAGAACTAAGGAGTGGGGTTGGGGTGGGGTGTGCTGGTCCTGGGTCCCAGGAAGGAGAGCCAGGGAGTCTACCCTGGAGTGGTCGAGCAGTGGGTGGCTTTGCGCCCCCTAAACACCCAGATGGGAGGTTTCAACCACACAGACCTGGAGCTGAAAACAGCCTTCCCGTGACAACCAGCTCGGCCCTGCCCAACCCTCCCCAACTCTAGGGCCCCCTTCTGAGGCCCAGGAGCTCACTGACACCCCCAGGAAGGTGATCTGCAAGTCCATTTTCATCTCAAC